>NC_040246.1:2747812-3053125 GCF_001444195.1 Xiphophorus couchianus | reverse complement strand
TTCACCCTGTACGGAGTGGCGCTCACCAGCTCGCTGCTGCTGGCGTCGGCCAGAGACCTCGTCATTGGTGGGTGCACGTCCCGCTGGACGTTTTGCATATTTTATTGTTCTAAAATAAGTTTAAAAAAATTAAATCAAGTCAGAAAATCTGTTGTGTTGCGAGTCCAGATGCACAAAGCGCTGAAAGTCACCTTGTGTGTGTGTGTGTGGGTGTGTGTTCCTGCAGTCTTCACTCTGTGTTTCCCCGTCGTGTTCTTCATGGGACTGCTGCCACAAGTCAACACGTTCGTCATGTACCTCTTCGAGCAGCTGGACGTCCATGTGTTCGGGGGCAACGGTGAGTGGCTGTGACCTCGGCGGGATGACGCGGCACACACTCACACATTTGTCACACCCAACACACTGCAACGCAGGGAGGCCTCATAGCGGCGCTCTTCCTGGCCTGGTTCCTGTCAGAGTCGTCTCATTGCTGCTGTTTTATTTTTTCTCTCTCTCTCTGCAGCCTGCACGAGTCTCCTGTCGGCGTTGTACAGCACGCTGCGCAGCGTCGTCACCGTCGCCTTGCTCTACGGCTTCTGCTACGCAGCGCTCAAGGTAAGAGCTGACCAAGACGTAAAGGTGGATTGTTGCAGAAGCATGCCCGCCGGTTCCCTTGTCAGTAGGCTAGTTCGTGATCTATTTGTTTGGTCTTTGAAGCCGTAAAGTGACATAAAAGCAAAGCTTTCGTCATCGTTCTAGGAGACCTGGGAGCCGCACCACATCCCCGTGTTGTTCTCTGTGTTCTGCGGCCTCCTGGTGGCAGTGTCGTACCACCTGAGCCGGCAAAGCAGCGACCCCTCTGTCCTCATGTAAGCCTCGGCTGTTTTTTCCCGCGGCTGCAAAATATTAGCGTGTTTTTAGGAGCTCGCTTTAAAACATCTGGTTTCTCTGTCAGCTGGATTTTGAAACACTAGTATGGAAATACAAATCACTGCTCTCCTTCTTCAGAGCTGGATGTAGGTCACTGGCTTTATTTTATCAGGTTAAGGAAAGAGCATTTAGTAATTAAGTGTTTTTTTAACCTTTGCAGTGACTTTTACAGTGATATAGAAGTGTGACTGTATCGGCTGCTGCAGCTGCAGCGCCCCCATCCGGCTTTTATTCCTACACACTGCCATGCTGTCCTTACTTTTTCTATTCATAAACAAATGAATAGAAAAAGTTACCCATCTGCTTAGCTTTTGCTTATCACAAGTTAAATATTTTGAATGCATTACAAAGACAGTTGATTATAAAAATTCTCAAGTACAATTCAGCAGATTAATCATATATTAAGACGGGGGCTTTAACACAGTAATATTAATGAATTCGATTTTAACGTGTTCAAAAATGTTATAGTTTTAGTCTTTTTTTTTTTTTTTGCAAAAAAAAGTCCTGAGGTGGAACCATTGTACTGTGTTTCTGGTACGCCTGTAAACCTGACGCGCCAGCAACATCCGCTAACAGCAGCGATGGACGACAAACTTTTTGTCCATCTCTGTTTATTTCCATGTGCTCACATGTATATGTAATATTCATGTGACTTTTTTTTCTTTTTTTTTTACAAAAATATTTTTCAAAGACTTACTAGTAGTTTTTAAAGCAATAAACAAAGACAACAAATTCTGCTGAACTAGTGAATTTTTTTTTATGTCAACCATTACTGGGTACTTGTAACATTGTGGAATTTGAGATAAAAGATAATGGCATTTGAGGAAAAAATATATAAATTAATTGTGCCCGGGAAGTTACGAGAAGAACTTATTATTTTCTCCTCTTACTTCGCAGCTCACTGATACAGTCCAAGATTTTGCCAAATCTAAAAGACAAGAACCCAGAGGACCCCCTGTCTGAGGTGCAGGACCCTCTGCCGGACAAGCTGAGGGCCTCGGTGGTGAGTCTGGCATCCTGAGCCCTCTAAGCTCTGGTTAGGCGTAGACCAGCCACATGACATTTTGTTAAATACCAATTTCTCATCTCATGCCTGATGTTTCTTTTCAAATGTGTAGAATGAGCGCCTGCAGTCGGACCTGATTGTCTGTGTGGTCATTGCTGTCCTTTACTTTGCCATACATGTCAGCACAGTGTTCATAGCACTCCAGGTACAGTAAAAACGTTAGCTCTGAAAACTACAGTCAATGATTTTTGGAGGAAATGAGTAAAGCTCGCAACATGGCCGCAGACTTTTTCAAAGTCTCGCGCGATTTTTAGGCTTCCATTTGTCCGAGGAGCGTCCGTGAACAAAACCTTTGACCCCTTGTTTCTGCTTGCGTGTTCGGATTGAGAAGATGTAACGTTTAGGTTTAATGACAGCCTCGTTTTCTCCTCAGCCCTTCCTCAGTTACGTCCTGTACGCTCTGCTGGGGACGGTGGGACTCCTCACCCACTACCTGCTCCCACAAGTTCGCAAGCAGCTGCCCTGGTACTGCTTCTCTCACCCGCTGCTCAAAACAAAGGAGTACTACCAGTTTGAAGTCAGAGGTAAGCAAACGGCGCTCTCTAAAGCTTTGACCCTTTTTTTTATTTTTTTCATTTTTGAAATTACAGCCGCATATTTCAGTGAAATATATAGAAGTTTTCTGCGATACGCCGTACAATGAAATAAACAGAAATACAAACGGAGCAATGTATTTCTGTTCATGGAGGAAATACGAAAAAACAAAGAGAGTAGATCAATATTTCTTATTAAAATATCGTGGGTTTTTTTTCTTATTTTTATTATTTCCATATATACTCGTTGCCTTTTTGTGTTTATAGACCCATTTATCTGCAGCTCTGGAAAAAATGAAGAGCCCACCTCACTGAACCCTGTTGAAAACCTCCTGGTTGTTCCACCAAATGTTCATTTCTGAACTCTTCCTCAGTTAAAACATCAGCATTGTTGTTTCTAAATGAATATGAACTTTTTTCCTTTGCATTATTAAAAAAAGCACTGCATCTTTTTCGTTATTGTAACCATTTCTCATTTTCTGCAAATAAACACAACATTTTTGCTTTGAATTTCAGAGGCATGTTGTTATTGATTCATAGAATAAAAGAACAATGTTAATTTTACTCAAACACGTACCTATGAAGAGTAAAATCAGACAAAGGGATCATTTTAAGTGGTCTCTTAATTTTTTTTCCCCAGAGCTGTAGATTGACGTTTAGTTGTTTAAACAATAGTTTAATCGACTTTTGAAAGAAGAGGTGGATCATGCAGGATGTTTTTTCTTCAAACTTCTCCATTTCATTTAAAACCTTTCTTTATGTCGGCATGTGACATGTTCATTTCGAACTGTAAATGAATGAAATAAACAAATAGAAATGTGAAAATGTCACCTTTTTTCAAAATTATTTACAGATAAGAAATGAACAACTGGTGTGCATTTGTGTTCACCCCTTTTTATTCTGACACCCCTAATAAAAACCCTTACTTGACCAGCTGCTGTCAAGTCATCTAATTTGTAAATAAACTGTGACAGCAGCTAAAGCAGGACGGCTTTGAGAAGAAATTAACAGTATGAAACACTTTCACAGTATCACGGTATGCCATTTTAAAAACGGGTGCAGCGATTGTAGTTTTCTGTCCGATCACCGATTTATTTATTTTTATTTTTTTCTAAATGCCTGTTCTGCCTGTTCGGGTTTTGGCCGTCCCGCCGAGCTGAACTCTGAACCTTTTGTCTCCTCTCAGATGCGGCTCACGTCATGTGGTTTGAAAAGCTCCATGTGTGGCTGCTGTTTGTCGAGAAGAACGTCCTTTACCCGCTCGTCATCCTCAACGAGCTGAGTGGCAGCGCCAGGGAACTCGCCAGTCCAAAGAAACTTGACACAGAGTGAGTAGTCTACATTTTGATGTATTATTCATGTGCTTTTACCTCCATTTCGTCTGTCTGCGACCAAATTTGCAATGGGATATACAATGTTTTGCCTTATTTTAGACACATTTGTGGGAAACCCTAGTAATATATGAGTAAAAAAAAAAACGAAAAAAAAATGTTTTATTGCTGTAGTATTAAATCACAAAAAATAAACATTTAAATTCAAATTTTAATTGAATTAAATTATGAAAACAACAAGGTCACAGGTTATGTTCCAATTTTTTAATTTGATTGTTTTTGGGGGGGGTTTTAGAAATTTTCTGTTAGTAATCCGTGACTTTCTGTTTTTCTTGTCAAATACTTCCTGCTAGCTGAAATCTCACAGAAAAGTTGTTCCTCATACACGTCAAAAAAACTATGCCAAATGACATAGTTTTTTTGTCGCCGCCGCGTTTATAGATTTGACACAACTGTGAGTAAAATGTTCCTTCAATGTCTGTATAACAACATCATTTCATACCATGCTGTGCAGATGATTTCATAATATTGGGTGCTTAAACTAAAAAGCTTCATTTCCAGGTGGTTAATAAAAATTTTTTTTAAAAATGAAGCAAGTCAATGTAATGTAAAGTCACGTAAAGTTACAGGGGAAAAGTAACGTATCCCGCTCATGATGCAGCGGGACGCTGCGAATTCCACATTATTGATGTCGACATGCAGCCGACGCTTAGAACGAACCCACATCTGGTGCTGCATCCTTACTTTAAAGGCGTAATAATAGGACTTGTTGGTCCACGAAATCCTCCTTTATTTCCTGATACGTAGACATGCATAATAACACCAGCATGCATGTAAAGACAGGAAACGGCGCAAAAGCAGCTCAGGATCGAACCTTTCACCTACAAACATTCCAGCTGGACTGGGCTTGAAAGCGAGGATACTTAGAAACCTGTTGCAATAAGCAATTAATCAATTAATCACACAATAAATTAAAATGAAGCTCCGTAATTTCCATTCTGACCATTAATATTTTTTTAAAGGGCAATTCTGTTTACAAAGACGACATGATCCATTTTATTTATGGTTTCAGTTGTGTGTGGGTTTTATTTTTCATCTTTGGTTGTTTAAAATATCTTCCAGTCCCCGTGTTCTCAGTAGTTAAGTGTTCTAAAGACTTAACGAGTGTTAGGTTTGTTCACAAAATGAAAGTTCATCCGTCTGTGAAAGGACGAACTTGCATTATTACGGCATTTTCAAAATGTTCCTTGAAAATGGCCTCAAAACAACAACACTGCCGTTCATCGCAATAATTACCGGGACGATTACATGGATGAGAACTTCGTGTTGACTGCTGAGTACAACCGTGGGCCTCTTAAAAACAACTCTTTTCTTCACGTGGCATTTCTTTCCACATGAAGTACATTTACTCAAAATAAATGCAGTAAAATGTTGTTTTTTTTTTGGTGCTTGCTGTGCCAGGGTCGGCGCTCTGATGATCACAGTGGCTGGCCTGAAGCTGCTCCGCTACAGCTACAGCAGCCCCACCTACCAGTACGTCACCATCCTCTTCACCGTCCTGTTTTTCACCTTCGACTACCGCCATCTGTCCGAGACGCTGCTGCTGGACCTCTTCCTCATGTCCATTGTTTTCAGCAAGGTGAGCGGCAGCAAATCGAAATCCACCGCGACTTTTGGAGGTGTTCATTTGGGACCGTGTTGGTGGACAGAACGTGTGTTTTCTCCCTCCTTCTGTCTTTACAGTTGTGGGAGCTTTTTTACAAGCTGCACTTTGTTTACACCTATATCGCTCCGTGGCAAATCACCTGGGGCTCAGCCTTCCATGCCTTCGCTCAGCCCTTCGCCGTGCCTCGTATCCTTCGGCCCTGCACTCAGCCGTTTGACATGTTCGGTTTCAATAGTCACTTCATTAAGCTCGTTGTCATCACGGCGCCTTGACTCGAGCTCGCCCAGATTCCGCCATGCTGTTTGTCCAGGCTGTGGTGTCTGCAGTCTTCTCCACTCCCCTCAATCCTTTCCTCGGCAGCGCCATCTTCATCACCTCCTATGTTCGGCCTGTGAAGTTCTGGGAGCGAGACTACAAGTAGGCAACGCTGTCGTACGACGGCACCTGTTTGTTCCTGTCTCCGCGTTTCTAAGGTGGTTGATTTTTATTTATTTGTTTTTTATTTTATTTTGAGCAGCACCAAGAGAGTCGATCACTCGAACACCCGGCTGGCCTCTCAGCTCGACAGAAATCCGGGTGAGTTGTCGTTTTGCGTTGATCTGTTGCCAGAAATCTTGACAGAGACAGACCATGAGGCTTAAAGTAGTTCTCAAACGGCGAGCTTTGGATTTTTTTTTTTTTTTACCTTCCTCGCCACTTTGTATGTCTTTGGAACAATTTCAATTTGTTTCAGATATCAGCATGAAAATTTTCCCCCCAATGAATTAATTAAATAACTGGCTCAAAGTAATAAAACCATTCTTACGTTTCTCAGTGTGAGATCACGCTGCATTGCTAAAAGCTAGATATGTTGTAAAGGGGCAATATTATGTCAAATTGACTGTTTTGAGCTTTACAGAAAGTTATAATGTTATTAAAGTCATATCTGGAGTGTTGCATATTTGAGAAAACCTTTATTCTCCGGTGGCAACCATTCAGCTGTGCAAAACCCCAGGGGAGACCAAGCGAGTGCCGCCTTCAAGACGCAGCTCCTCCTTGGAGCTGCAGTTTCCAAGCTTCTGCCTCACATGGTGTCCCTCCTCTGCGAGTCCCCACTCAGCTCCTTCAGACTAACCAGCAGCAATTAGCAAACACCTGCTGGAACTGAGCATGCGCTGAGCTCATTAGAGGAGCTACTTCTCAGTGAAATGCTGATAAAAGCGTTGTTAAAGGGTTAACAGAGGAGCCATGTTGTGATGACTTCCTGAAGGCGGAGTTTCAGGAAGAGCAGGAGTTTTTATAGCGGCAGAGGCCCAATTTCAAAGTGTTAATTTACAAAGTCAAATTTAATATTTAATACATATAGCATTTTTAGAACAACTGATGGCAACATTGTTACTTAATTGTGCTCTAAAATCTCACTATGTGCCTTGAAAACACAACAGTACTGCCGCTTCAAGGCCTCTTTTACACATCTCTACCATGTTTGCGCAGCCTCTAAAATGCGACGTCTGAGTCCCGACTTCATTTCGCCTTTTCTCAGGATCGGACGACAACAACTTGAACTCGATCTTCTACGAGCATCTCACTCGCTCCCTGCAGCACAGCCTGTGTGGAGACCTCCTGCTGGGCCGCTGGGGGAACTTCAGCACGGGGGATTGCTTCATCCTGGCGTCCGACTACCTGAACGCCTTGGTGCACCTCATCGAGATCGGCAACGGCCTGGTCACCTTCCAGCTCCGGGGCCTGGAGTTCAGAGGTGAGGCTGGAGATTTGGTAGCGGCGTTGTGGCCTTTAAAATGATGTCTGTTTTCTAAATAACGGAGAATATGACGGAAAAATGACTCAGGAGGAAGGAAAAAAGACAAAACTTTTATTAATCGTCTCGTACTGTCCATTATTAACCGGTTAATCCAAAAAATAATCAACACCCCAGCTCTCCACTGTATTGCTGTTGAGTGCTGTTGTTGTATAAGCAAGACTTGGGGGCTGAATGTGCTGATGATCTTTATCCAATTATTAATTGGATAAAGATCATCAGCGATTAATCAATTAATTGGCAATTAATTGATTAATCGCCGGAATAATCGATTACTAAAATAATGGTTGATTTGCCTGAATGAGGCTGAGTCCTTTCTTTGTTTACTAGTTCTTCTGTTGTTGTTGTTGTTTTCTCTCCTTTCTAAGATTTTGAAAAATAAATAACATGTAAACAATTACTCAGCAAGTTTAGATCCAAATGAGCTAAAAAAACACAAACATATAAATAAATTATTTTACTACCTCAGTTTAACGCTTCATTGCAGTGGAAAACACACCTGGCTGCTGTTTATCAGCGTGACTCTAAGTCAATTATCTCGAGGGTTTGTGCTACACAGCGGACCTGATGAAACGGCAGCGGTGCCAGCAGCATGTGACGCCGTGAACCTTTTGACACAGTCACCAGCTTGTCAGCTTCTTTATCTGTAAACCCAACAACTTCTTGTTTTTCAAAGCATGATATAGTGAAATGGTGTGGAAAAGGTTGCTTAGCTAGTAGTCTGTACAATAGAAAAGGAATTAGCTCCCTATTGTAGTAAAAACAGAGTTTATTGGGGTTTTATCGTCATGGAAATAAACGCTTGAAAATCTCAACTCATTTATGGACAGCAGAAGTTAAAAATCATCACTCTCCTTCTCATTTGTGATTGTTTCCGTTTTGTTCTTTTAGGTACTTACTGCCAGCAGAGGGAAGTGGAGGCCATCACCGAAGGAGTGGAGGAAGACGAGGGCTGCTGCTGCTGCGAGCCGGGCCACCTCCCTCACATCCTGTCCTTCAACGCTGCCTTCGGTCAGCGCTGGCTGGCCTGGGAGGTTCTGGTCACCAAATATGTTCTGGAGGGCTACAGCATCACCGACAACAGCGCCGCCTCCATGCTGCAGGTGTTCGACCTGCGGCGCATCCTCACCACTTACTATGTTAAGGTTGGTTTTCTCATTTGTGTTTTGTTTTTTTTTGTGTGTGTGTGGGTTTTTGTTTGTTTGTTTTTCATTTTCAGACATTTTGGACACCCGTACGACGCTGCATACGTACTGATCAAAACAGCGTGGCACGACTATATAAAACATGCTGTTTTCTTTTGTTCATTTCTGTCATGTCACAGGTCTTAAATTTCAATCAAAATGTCTTAATTTTTTTTACTTATTTGGCCTTAAATATGTTAATTCAGGTCTTAATTTTTTTGGCCTAGCAGGACTATTCAATTTTTAATGTGTAGGTTTGTTGTTTTTTTTTCACACGCAGTTCTGTGACTCACAGCTGTTCAGGTCTCAGCTAACTAGCTCTTAATATATCCTAGCTAAAAGCTAGCCAGCTAACTTTTTTGCGACTAAGTGTAAATTTATTGGCAGTTGGCTGGACAACGTATGTGTTCGCCAGTGGCTCACTGCTGTTGCTAAGCTACACAATGCTACGTGCGTCCTTATCACAAAAGCTTGACACTATAAAATATTTGATTTTCTTTTGTACATTTCTGTCGTGCTACAGGTCTTAAATTTCATGCTTTCTGAAAAACGCCTGAGGTTTAAGTTGGCGAAGCCACTGTTTGAAGACACTTTGATGATTCAGTTGATTGTCTGAAAGTTGAGAACAGATCTGAACTTGTCACTCTCTGGGCTCAGGGTATCATCTACTATGTGATTGCTTCACCCAAGCTGGAGGAATGGCTGTCTAATGAGACCATGAAAGAGGGCCTGCGAGGACGTGGCGAGAGGAACTACGTGGACCTGGATCCCACCTTTAATCCAAACATCGACGAGGACTACGACCACCGGCTGGCGGGCATCTCCAGAGACAGTTTCTGTGGCGTCTACCTGAGATGGATCCAGTACTGTAACTCTCAAAGGGCTAAGGTATGCCTCAAAAAAATATATCTGATCAGATTAAAATCTTTTCTGCGTATGATTTATGTTGGGGTTTGTTTTTTTTTTGCACAGTTTGGTTTGTGTTGAAGCTGATTGGAGGGAATGCTTTGTTGCTTCACACACTTGGTCTGATCCAGTTGTAAACATTTTGGATTTGATCAGACGTTAAAACAACAGCTGACTCCACCTGCTATGAAGCCTAACGGGACTTTCCTGTTTCTGCTTCGTCCTGCAGCCGCTCAACAGTGACAAAGACTCGCCTCTCGTGCTGCTCTGCTTCGGCCTGTGCGTCCTGGGAAGGAGAGCGCTGGGAACGGCAGCGCATCACATGTCCAGGTTATCTAGTCATCTTTTTTATGACAAGTGAATGATTTACAACGCCTGCGCAGCATGTTGTGTGCTTTAAAAGCTAAACAGCAGCAGGAGGGGGATTCCTCGTCCCCCGTGACTTTTGTACATTTTGTCACAAGCTTTTAAAGTATCCAGTTGTGTGTGATTTGATTTCACTGTAATTGCAGCTGTTCCTCAGTTATAGCGAGTTAACTATTTTACAAACGGAAAAAATCCAAACATTTTTCCATTTGTATGAATACTTCTGCAGCATGTGAGCGCTAACGGTTGAATGGTGGAATGGTTTAGATGAAAATAAATTTGTGTGTTAGAACGGTCCAGTCAAAGTCCTGAACTACATCCAATTGAGAATATTTACTTTATAAAAACCCACATTAAATTTATCCGGTTATTGAAAAACAGCATTGGTCTATTACATTCCATCCCAGTAAAATACACTAACTTTGTATTCGGAACATGGCAAAATGTGAAAAAGTTTGATTGGTGTGATTATTTTTTCTACACACTGTGAACACTAGACGGATAGCAGCATTTAAAACTTCCATCTCTTCTTTCGGATTTCCCTCTCAGCAATCTGGAGTCTTTCCTTTATGGACTGCATGCATTATTTAAAGGAGACTTCCGCATCTCTTCCGTGCGAGACGAGTGGATCTTCGCAGACATGGAACTGCTCAGGAAAGTTGTGGTGCCTGGAATCCGAATGTCTCTTAAATTACACCAGGTGAGCGAGGCTGTAACAGAGTTTTCGCACATACTTAAAAAGTCTTAAATTCATGTATCTAAAATTAAGGCCTTAAAATGTCTTGCATTCATAAAATTTTATTTAAATGTTGTCGTGGCAGGACTATTTAATCTTGCATATTTTACGTTTGTTTTTTTGTCATTCCGTTCGGTGACTCTAGGCGATTCAGGCTACTAGCTGCTAATATACACTTGCTAGCTAACTAGTGTATACCCTCAAGTTGAAGGAAAATATTTATCAGTAACCTAATACCATTTCTAGCTAGCTAGCTAGAAAGGGAATCAGCCAGCCCTTGCTAGCAACCCTAAAATGTACCCTAATATATCCAGTTATTGAGAGTATATACTAGATAGCTAGAAAGGGTGTGTTAGGGTAGCTAGCAAGGGCTAGCTGATATTCTTGCGAGCTAATCAGCTAGCCATAAATGGTATTAGGCTATTGATAAATATTTTCATTCAACTTGAGAGTATATACTAGCTAGCTAGTAAGGGTTATCAGATTAAATGTTTTCCTTTAACTTGAGAGTTACAGTATATGGTACTTTGTCTTGATCTATCACATACAACCCTAATAAAATATACTACGTTTGTATTCAGAAAAAAAGTGAAAAGTGTGATTGGTATGAATACTTTTGCAACACATGAGTGCTAAGAACCTCCTCCTGACTGATTGGTTGTTTCTGACCAAACGGTGTATTTGTGTAGTTAGCACTGGGAGCACTGGGAGAAGGCAGAGGAGCTTGGTCATTTCACAGATTAACTGTCTCAGTCAATTCTATTTTTTACAGATTTTGAAAAATACGTAAAAAACAGATTATTTTATAAAAAAGTTGCAAGGCTCAACTGAGACGCCATCTCATCATCCGCTGGTGTGTTTCTCCTGCAGGACCACTTCACGTCCCCCGACGAGTACGACGAGCCGGCTATTCTCTACGAGGCCATCTCGTCGCACCAGCAGAACCTGGTCATCGCTCACGAGGGTGACCCGGCCTGGAGGAGCGCCGTGCTGTCCAACGCCCCGTCGCTCCTCGCCCTGCGCCACGTGCTGGACGAAGGCACCAACGAGTACAAGATCATCATGCTCAATCGCCGGTTCCTCAGCTTCCGCGTCATCAAGGTGGCACCAGTTCGAACTGGAATCAGCCAACCGTCGTTGTTCGACACGCTGATTTAACGAGAATCTCCTGCTTTTGCGGGACAGGTGAACAAGGAATGCGTCCGAGGCCTCTGGGCCGGGCAGCAGCAGGAGCTGGTGTTCCTGAGAAACAGAAATCCTGAGCGTGGGAGCATCCAGAACGCCAAGCAGGCCCTGCGGAACATGATCAACTCGTCCTGCGACCAGCCCATCGGGTATCCCATCTACGTGTCTCCGCTGACCACCTCCTACTGCAACACACACCCGCAGCTCGGACACATCCTGGGAGGGCCCATCAGCATCGCCAACATCCGCAACTTTGTCGTCAGCACCTGGCACAGGTTCCGGGACGCTTATGGAAACCCACTTCCACATCAGCACAACGTTACTGATGTGCTAGTTGTGTGTGTGTGTGTGTGTTAAATATGTTGGGTAAAAATGAGACCAAAAGCCTTTTTCATTGCAGGTTAAGGAAAGGTTGTGGTGCCGGCTGTAACAGTGGAGGGAATATCGAGGATTCGGACGCAGGGGGGTTGTCGTGCGGCAGCGGGAATGGGACGGGAGGAGATTCTCACCAGAGCTCGGTGTCACACGGTGGAACCACCGGACCCGCTCCCCCTCACTCTTACCAGCCCCATTCTCTAGGTGAGGCGACTATTTTAAGATGTTTGCCACATAACAGTCCACTGGTTTTAGTGGAATTTTATGTGACTCAATTAAAAAAAATACTTTATTTATTCTAAAGAGAAATTAAATGGTGTTGTAAATCATATGATCCACGTGTCTTCAAAGAGTCGCTGTGATGCTGTGGTAGCAGTCAGTCTAGCAATGAATCTAACGAGGCCTCTGACTGAAGACTGTTGCTGTATAAATGTCTTACAGCTCAGTATCTGGGCAATGTTCCACAGCAGCATTTCCTGCTTTTGAGACACGATTGTTAAAAAAAGAAAGAAAAAACACCTGGTTGCCGTGGTTATGCATCATAGCTTTCTGAATGCAAAGATCCTTCCAGCTTCTTTGATAGCCCAAGGTGCACATGTAAAAGAGTGACCAACATCCCGTCATTGCTACTTAACTTACACTAACATAAATAAATCATCCAGAACTGCCTGTCTGTTAAGAGCAGTTATTAAACACCCTTTGGATATATTTTTATTTACAGTTACAAAAGTCTAGTTTTTCACTTTTAGTTTATTTTTGAGCAGACAAAATTAAATCAAACTCAATCAATTTATTGATAAACTTTAAAAGATTTTTAAAAATAAAATGCGTTATCAGTTTGACAGTTTTGGAAAAGTTTGAGCATCCCTGACAAATGCTGAAATTGCAGCTTTTGTTACATTTTCAGACGGTACGGTTCAAACGAACCAAACCTTTTGAAAAACCTGTTCCCCTCCTCGCCTGTGGTGGCGCTGCACCAAGAACTACTGAAGGAAATGACAAAAACTGCAGAAGAAGACACTGAGCGCGACTAACTTCTTCAGGAAATGAAAACAAAAACAGAGTGGCATCAGATTTGAGCATTTATAGGATTTCTCTTTTGTCTTTGGTAAAAGACCACGAGCCATTTCTTCCTCTTGCGCATTATTTTGGTTTTACTTACCCAGAATGCCCTGCGCTACAATCGGCTTCCTGCTTTTGAAGCACTTTCCGGTCTGCTTGGTATTTGACCTGCGCCAGAGTTCACTTCAACCAAACCAAGACCTAGGCTTTTAGGCAGACCACAGTTTGCTTTTTTTGGTCCATATCAGAGTTCGTTGGGCGTTCACACCTCCCCAAACAAACCGGACTTTTAAAGACAAACAAACTAGAGTTCGATTATTGTAGCGGGCCAAACAGGGCTGGTGTCAGTGCATCTCTAAACTGCTCCATTGTAGCTCCTTCTGAATGTTTCGGGTTCTCCTGCTGGAAAATGAAACCTTTACCTGAGTTACCATAGGCCTCTTGGCGACTTCACTAATTAATGCTCTCATTGCCCAGTTTGCCATTTTAAATGGAAGGCCATGTGCTGGTAGGGCTGTTGGGTAATATTCTTTCTAATTTCAGATGATAGATTGAACAGACAGACCATGTTCTGTGTTCCTTAGTCCTCACGACGCGGTTTCCTTAATGTTCTCTAAGTCCTTCCCAGAACAGCTGTTCTGTTTCTGAGATTAAATAACGCCGCCGGCTTTTCGCACGTCTTATAAACAAAACTTATTGGATCTGCTTTGAACCTCCGCGTCCAGGCACCAGCCAGAGCTCCCAGTCGGTTCAGTCCGGTCTGGTTCGTCAGTCCCCGGCCCGCGCCTCCATGACCAGCCAGTCCTCGTCCTACCGCTACAGCAGCAGCCGTCATTCGTCGCTGCGCACCTCCGCCACGGGCCTGGAGCCCTGCCGCCGTTCCTCCACCAGCCAGCTGTCCCTGCGCACGCTGCCCACCTCCCTGCAGCTGCGGCTGGGCTCCACGTCCGACCCCGCCGGCCCGTCCTCCTCCCTCTCCAGCCACAGCATCCCGCCCTGCAAGCGTCACACCCTGGTGGGCCTGCTGGGAAACGACGGTGTGTGCAGCGCCGTGACGGACCCGCTCAGCCAGCTCCACAACCACCACCACTACCCGCAGCAGCACAACCCCACCGTCTCCACAGTACGAAGAGACGACATCTCGTACAGAGTCCAGGTTTGGGACTTTTTTTTTTTAAGATGATGTATTATGCAAAAGGCATTCTTTTGTCCATTTGGGTTTCCTGCGCTTCTAAAAACAGACCAAGCACTTAAAAAAACCCACCCAACCATTTTTCGGTAATACGTTAATGTTTTTTGGTGTCTGGAAAAAGAGCTGTGTCAAAAACCTCCAGAAAGTAACGTCACAAATCAGCAGGCACTGCCCGTTACCTAGCAACCTCAGCGGAGCTTCAGCATGTTTGGTCAGCTGGTTTTATCACTTGAAATGGCTGCTGGAAAAGATAAGTGTTTTACTGTTGACTTATCATCCAGAAACAACGTGCTACATTCTTGTTGATTGTGCAGGAGGCTCCACTTGTGCTTTTCAAAGATGTACGGTTGTACAATTGCGCATCTGTTTGCAGCCGTTTTCATGTGCGAGTGTAGACGTTGAGTTGGGGGGGCGTGGCCAGCAGCAGATTATTTGGAACTTAAACTGTTCAAGGAAGCATGACAGGTCACCTTTAAATATAAGACATTCTAGCGTTATGCTTGTCAGATTTGTGTGTTTGTGAATTTATCAGCTCTGATTTAAGTCTGTGTTTTTTTTTAGATCGTGGACGTGACTCAGGTGTTGGAGAACATCAACCTGCCGAAGCGGAAGGAGCTGCTGTGGCCCGACGAGGCGACGAGACTGAGAGCAGGACGGACCTGCTGGAGGGACTGGAGCCCCGTCGAGGGCATGGAAGGTCATGTAAGTCGGCCGTGAACGTTACTTTGTTCAGCTACAAAATCCGAATTTTTCCCGTTAGAATTAGGGGCGGGCGATATGGACTTTAAGTTTTATCACGATATTTTGTGGTGCTATTGTGATAACAATAAAAATGACGATAAGAATATTTATTACTTCTTTTTTTGTCAACTGTAGGACTGTGACTGCATGGAGCGTGTTATTTTGACCTTATTGTCATTTGACTTTTCCTTGTAGCATTATGACTTTATTCTGGTAATATTTCAACGTTGTCATCATATGTTCACTCTGGCAGTATTATGTCTTATGGTATTATTATGACATTTTTTCTCATGTTATTACAACTTTATTCTGAAAATATTACGACATTTTGACGTAAACTTTATTCTTGTATTATTATGACTTTATTGTGACTTTTTCTTGCAATATTATAACTTTTTTTTCTCGTAATAAAACTTTTTTTTCGTAGCCTGGCTCTAATACTCTTGTCGTACACAAGAGGCAAGATTTTATTTTTTTCTTTATTTTTTTGTTCATTACTTTTAAGTTGACTAAAGTCACCTAATTACTGTAGCAGCCGCCCAGCGTAAAAAAAAGAATAAAATACTCCCGTTTCCTCTCCATACTTGCCTCATAAATGTGATTGGCTGCTTCTTCTCACTGATGCGCCTCCTGTGTCGCCCCCTGCAGGTGATTCACCGGTGGTTGCCTTGTAGCCGAGACCCAGCCAGTCGCTCCCACATCAACAAGACCATCCTGCTGGTACAGGTGGAAGATAAGCTAGTGCCCATCATTGATACTGGGGTCATCGAGTTGGGTGCCGAGGTTTGAGACTATTCAGCCAAGCACACGCAGCCGCACGCAATGACCAGGTTGCTTGTGTGGCGACACCCAGGCCTCCTCCCACCCTCCACCCTCCACCCTCCACCGCCCCGTGGCTTTTCAGCAGGATGCCAGATCCTGCAGACAATGTGGAAATGGGAGCTTCCCCCCTCGCTCCCGTTCCTCAGCGCCGAGGGGGAAAGGAAGCCAGGGAAACGTGCAAACGCGGGCAGAGTCTCCATTCGTCGTACACGCTTTGCTGCATCCACAGTATCTGCCTTGCGTCGCATCTCAGAAATGCTGCATGACGGTAAACAACGCTTACATTAAGTTATTCTTTACTGCTGGTGATTTCATTTCTATGCACCGCATCTATGGTTTTCTTAGATTTTTTTTTATTATTATTATTACAAAGCGTAAGACCAGAGGAGTTGGGTTTTTTTGCCAAATAATTCTGTTTATGATTTGCTATGGTTTCATACAAGTTAAAGCTTTCTCTCACTTTATTATTATTATTTTTTTGGGCTGCCAAGACTGCAGAGGAAGTTATGCAGAACGGAGACAAGTGGGTCCCCAAGCAACTCTGCTTGATTGTTGTCATTCCTTTTTGTGGATTAGTTAGATTTCTTTTTTTTTTTTTTTTTTTTTTGCAAGATTACGCTGCGCAAAGAATTAAACAACTTGCACTACTTTTTCTTTTTTTTCTTTCTTTTTTTTACAGTGATGCACTACAATCTTTAGATCACGTTTTATTTATTACAGACTCTGAATGACCATGGTTACCGATGCCTTGGGGAATGACGAAATGCAATCATTATTCTGTTTTCGGACATTTTTGTTTCGATTTTTTTCAGTTTGATAAACTTGAAAATAACTTTTTACTGTATATGAATTTATCTATACATATATATATTTACACAAATATATATATATATAATGTCTATATCTAAAAGATTTTGTTTTCGATATTTATTACTGTGAACATAGTATTTTTTTTTTTCCTTTTGGGACAAAGCTTAATGTATTAAGGACCATCAGTTGAAAACAAGATGCCGCTTTTTTTCGATGGACTGTTTCACTATTTAACTTGATTCTTTTCTATATGGAGAAATAAAAAGTTTGATTTATTGTTCTCTTTACTCGACTCATTTTGTGTTTTCCGTCGACTCAGTGGCTGACATTTCAGAAGAGTTTACGGCAGCTTTCAAATATATTTGTCCTTCCACATTTTCTCAAACCACGCTGACTTTGTTCTCGTTTATCTGGATTTTATTTGGTCTGATCCAACACAGAGCAGCGGGTGATATCGAAATACAGCCAGTAAAATGTTCAACTCAGATATGAGCACTTATGAACACCACTGGTTTAAGTTCTTTGTTTGTAAAAAAAATTGTAAAATTGCTTTGTGTTTGTTTACCGCATTAAGTTTAAGGAGTTTAATTTGACAAACTGCAGTAAATAGGTACAGTAAAAATAAATCTTCAAACTAATACAAGAGATAAGTTCCTACAAGGTGGTTTAAAAAAAAAAAATTTAAAGTGAAACTCTAAAATTAGTTATCAGAATGGAACCTCAGAGGAGGAATAGAATATAGGTAGAATTTAGGTTTTGTACCCCGGGTTATTACAGCAACATTAAAGTTTCCCCCCCCCCCAATTATTTAATCAAGGTTTACTGTAAGCTTTGTGTCTTTAGACTTACTTTTCCTTGCATACTTCCGTATTTTACACAAGATCTAAGCAAATAAACTCAGTTCAGTAAAGAATGGAGAAGATAAAAATTGCTCCGAGACCACATATCCAGGAATTTCATGCAAAACAAAAGGTTAGGTAACAGATTTTCTTATCATCGTCCTTTTTTCAGGATTCCCTGACCTAAATAAATATTTGAGAACATCTGTGGCACATGTTCAAAGCAGTCTCTTTTTCTCCAGGTAAAAACACATTTACTGTTTTTTTTTGTTGCTGCTGTTGTTTTGTTTTCAATGAAGATGAGCAGAAGTGTTAACATATGGAAGATATTAAAGGTTTTGTTGTGACCGATGAGCTGCTGGGGGACGTTTTATAGCAACATATCTACATGTTGCATCCTCCCATCTGACTACAGGAAGGTGAGTCTGTTTACTTTGACTAGTCCGCCTGCTGACTGGATGTTGCTCGGATCAAGTTCTGTTGATCTGCTAAATCTAGAGGACGACTCTACTTATTAATATAATCCAAACTACAGAAGCATCGTCGGCATGTGTTTGCCTCAGATGGGCTTCACGGAGTTGCTGCATATAAAACCGTATTAAACTGCACAACAAGGTGACTTGAGGCACTTTTGTTGAAAGTTTTGTTCTTATTTGTGCAATTTAAAAATATCCGTGAGTGTGTTGGAATTTTTGAAGATCTGTGTAACAATAAAAATAATTTCCTTTCAGCAGAAAATCCTTACTTTACAAAAAAAAAAACCAAAAGATCTTCACCTCTTTGTTGCGCTGAATCGTGAAACAATGCAGCAATTGTATTCAAAACAATTCTACACGTACACATTTGACCTTTGCTCCTGCTGCTAAAAAAAAAAAAAGAAGTACAAACTAATGTGAGAAGGAGAAAATTGTTCCTCTTGCTGAACTCTGTTTGCTTTATCAATAGGAATCATAAACTTCATGTGTTCATGAGTTCTTGTTATCTGTAGATGCTGCACTCAAACCTCGCGTCCTCTTCTGAGGAATCTCTTATCTCCAGAACATTTTTATCGGAACTTCAGAGTAGCATTGATCTGTAGAACATGTCGATTTTTTTTAATTTATTTATTGTCAAAGTGTAACCTTTGTCTTCATGATGGCTTGCTTTGCTCCGGACGCTGAAGAATCCACATCGATGAATCTTTGAGTTAAGAGTGAAGCCTAGTTTCTGCTGAATATGCGAGTCATGTTTCTCCCTCAGAGCTCCAGCTTCCTGTTCATCTCTGCGCTTTTAGAGCCCTTATGTCTTAGACTCTAATGACAGCTTGCATCTCTACGGAAAAGGGAAAGAAAGTTTTGAGGGAGGTTTTTTTGTTGTTTTTTTTGTTTGCCCCTTCTGCTTGGATCGCCTTGCTATGGAAGCCCGTTTCTGCCACTCTGTAAAAAAAAAAAAAAATTATCTCATTATAATGAGATACTATCTCATAGATACTATACTATCTCATGACAAAAAAAAAATATATATATATCCATCCATCCATCCATCCATCTTCTTCCGCTTATCCGAGGTCGGGTCGCGGGGGTAGCAGCTTCAGAAGGGAGGCCCAGACTTCCCTCTCCCCAGCCACTTCTTCCAGCTCCTCCGGGGGAATCCCGAGGCGTTCCCAGGCCAGCCGAGAGACATAGTCCCTCCAGCGTGTCCTGGGTCTTCCCCGGGGCCTCCTCCAGGTGGGACGTGCCCGGAGCACCTCACCAGGGAGGCGTCCAGGAGGCATCCTGACCAGATGCCCAAGCCACCTCAACTGGCTCCTCTGGATGTGAAGGAGCAGCAGCTCTACTCTGAGTCCCTCCCGGATGACTGAGCTTCTCACCCTATCTCTAAGGGAGAGCCCAGACACCCTACGGAGAAAACCCATTTCGGCCGCTTGTATCCGCGATCTCGTTCTTTCGGTCATGACCCAAAGCTCACGACCATAGATGAGGGTGGGAACGTAGATCGACCGGTAAATCGAGAGCTTCGCTTTTTGGCTCAGCTCTCTCTTCACCACGACGGACCGGTACAGCGCCCCCTTGACTGCAGACGCTGCGCCAATCCGCCTGTCGATCTCCCGCTCCCTTCTTCCCTCATTCGTGAACAAGATCCCGAGATACTTGAACTCCTCCACCTGGGGCAGGACACCCCCCTGACCCGGAGAAGGCACTCTACCCTTTTCCGGCTCAAGACCATGGCCTCGGATTTGGAGGCACTGATCCCCATCCCGGCCGCTTCACACTCGGCTGCGAACCGCTCCAGCGAGAGCTGCAGATCACGACCTGATGAAGCCAAAAGGACCACATCGTCTGCGAAAAGCAGAGATGAGATCCTAAGGCCACCAAATCGGATCCCCTCAACACCTTGGCTGCGCCTAGAAATTCTGTCCATAAAAGTGATGAACAGAATCGGTGACAAAGGGCAGCCCTGGCGGAGTCCAACTCTCACCGGAAACGAGCCCGACTTACTGCCGGCAATGCGGACCAGACTCTGACACCGGTCATATATATATATATATATATATATATATACAGTACAGACCAAACGTTTGGACACACCTTTTAATTCAATGAGTTTCCTTTATTTTCATGACTATTGACATTGCAGATTCACACTGAAGGCATCAAAACTATGAATGACACATGTGGAAATATGCACTAAACAAAAAAGTGTAAAACAACTGAAAATACCCCTTATATTCTAGTTTCTTCAAAGTAACAACCTTTTGCTGTGATTACTGCTTTGCACACACTCTGCATTTTCTTGATGAGCTTCAAGAGGTAGTCACCTGAAATGGTTTTCACTTCATAGGTCAACCTGCCCTGTCAGGTTAATAAGTGGGATTTCTTGCCTTATAAATAGTCATGAAAATAAAGAAAACCCATTGAATTAGAAAGGTGTGTCCAAACTTTTGGTCTGTACTGTATATACAGTATATATATGTATATATATATATATATATATATATATATATATATATATATATATACATATATAAATGTGAGTCTGTATATAATTAATATAATATCAGGGTTTCCCCCAGTGTTTTATAAGCCTGGCGGGCCACCAGGCTTAGCACTGTTTATTTTTTTTAGTGTTTTTTAATCAGAACCTTTTTAAGACTTTATAGTTGGTGTTCACGTATTAATCTACTAGTCTGTTAATGACACACAACCATCAAGTGATATTTTCAAATTTCCTGTCAACTTTAAACATTTTTTAACCTAAAAACTCGGCGGACCGCTGAATGAATGACTGCCGAGTGTCCCAACCACCAGGCTTAGCAGGTTTTGTGGGGGAAACAATTTAGTTCCTGAAACACGTGAACTTTTTACATAATCCATCCATCCACTATTTTACACGTTTATCCCTACAGGGGTCACGAGTGATGCTGGTGCTTATCTCCAGTGGTGGTGAACACACTGAAACCTAGGGAGAATTTAGAGAGACCAATTTACTTAACAGTGATGTTTTTGTACTGTGGGAGGAAGCCGGAGTACCCGGAGAGAAACCACCATGCACAGGGAGAACATGCAATCTCTGTGCAGCTCTTTTTAAACAATAAGTAATAATAATTGTATAAATGCCGGAGGCTCGCCAGCTGAAGGTAAAGGTAATTTTATTTAAATAGCACATTTTCAGCAACAAGGCAATAATACAAAGTGCTTTACAGGATTTAAAAGGAAACAAACCGAAGGAAAGAGCAAAAGAAGAAAAAGAATCTAATGTTGATCTAAAGGATGTAAACTAGTTGATCCTGTTCAGGTTACTAAATATCCTCTGGTCTAATTCTGGGTTGGGAGAACAGGAGTCGTAGTTTGTAGTTATTCTGATTCTGATTCCATTTCTCGCCTATATAATATTGATCTAAATAGTGCGTACTCCACAATTTCTAATATTACTAATAAACTAAATTAATCCTTTTCTGGGTTAACAGTGAGTACTACACAGTTTCTAACAAAATAAAATAAAAAAGAGGAAAGGACGCATTAGGGCAAATGGTAACATTCAGACAAAACAAAGGGCAAAACAAAGACGTCACAGGGCCATGGCAGGAGGGGTGAGGTGGGAAGGAGCGTTATGTTTACATTTCTTCAAGGAGATTGGAAACATGCAGCCCTTCCAAAGCAACACGGGAAAAGAAAATTCAGATACAGAAAGTTTTAGGTCGGGTAGATTATAGATTTCAATCTTACCTAAAGTCTCTGCGATGCATCTCAGTTCAAAATTATCCAAATTAGTTTGGTCGTTCCACTGAGCCGAAACTAGCAACTTCTCCAAGATCGATTCCATCCTGTTAGTGAGTTTTGAGTCCTCAGCAAGACTCACATCCAACTTGCCTCTCTGTCCACACCAACAGTCTGAGTGTTTGCTAGTTCGGCCAAGTCCGTCATAAATTTGTCGATAAGCCAGGAATCCACAAGCTCCAAACGGCAAAAATCCTGTTATCATAAATAAATCCAGGGTGTATCCTGACAGCTGGAGGCTCCACAGCTGGAGGCTCCACAGCTGGAGGCTCAACAGCTGGAGGCTCCACAGCTGGAGGCTCAACAGCTGGAGGCTCCACAGCTGGAGGCTCAACAGCTGGAGGCTCCACAGCTGGAGGCTCAACAGCTGGAGGCTCCACAGCTGGAGGCTCCACAGCTGGAGGCTCAACAGCTGGAGGCTCCACAGCTGGAGGCTCAACAGCTGGAGGCTCCACAGCTGGAGGCTTCACAGCTGGAGGCTCCACAGCTGGAGGCTCAACAGCTGGAGGCTCAACAGCTGGAGGCTCCACAGCTGGAGGCTCCACAGCTGGAGGCTCAACAGCTGGAGGCTCCACAGCTGGAGGCTCCACAGCTGGAGGCTCAACAGCTGGAGGCTCCACAGCTGGAGGCTCAACAGCTGGAGGCTTCACAGCTGGAGGCTCCACAGCTGGAGGCTTCACAGCTGGAGGCTCAACAGCTGGAGGCTCCACAGCTGGAGGCTTCACAGCGGAGGCTCCACAGCTGGAGGCTCCACAGCTGGAGGCTCAACAGCTGATGGCTCCACAGCTGGAGGCTCCACTGCTGGAGGCTCGACGGCTGGAGGCTCCACAGCTGGAGGCTCCACAGCTGGAGGCTCCACAGCTGGAGGCTTCACAGCTGGAGGCTCCACAGCTGGAGGCTCCACTGCTGGAGGCTCGACGGCTGGAGGCTCCACAGCCGGAGGCTCTGGGACTAGCGGAGGGCTAAGGGACCTTGTCGCTGGAAACGGATGTTGCATGTGGAGGCATCTTTGGGCCAGAATTGACGGAACCACAGAGAGGCATCATGGGTCCGTGACCGATGGAGGCACAGAGAGGAATCTCACTTAGAGAAATAGTGTCTCAAGCTTTTAGCAGCGCTAGAAAAAATCCTTTTAATAAAGCTGCCCCTCTTTTCCTGCCGTTTAATCAGGTGCCTTTCAAGACATGACACTATCACATCGTCGACTACCTCGTGCTCCATGAAGGACAGCGTCCATCCAGCAGAACACTCAAAGTTTTTAGTGAGATCACTAAAAACTTCCTTGCTCAAGGCAGGAATCCATTTCCGCTGGATATTGTACAGCCGTCCCTCAAATTCAGCACAGATTTTATCGACAATACGATCCTGAGTGTCCCTCAAGAAGCTAAGACACCAGGGTGTCTTTGACTCCCTGATTCCTTTAGACATCAACGACTTAACAAAAAGCCGTACGCCGTCTTTTTGGTATTCCTCGAATGACTTCCTGATAGAAAACAGTTTCTGGACGAACCAGATGACAGGATTCAGGAGAGAACTAAATTCTAGCTCCACCTTCAGCCACTCGATGGGGTCTTCATCGTCCAACGGAGGTGTCACCATCGAAACAACATGCTTTAAGAAAAGCATGTTTATTATCTCCGTGCACTCCTCTTCAACGGTGTCATCAAAGCCCATAGCCCAGACGAAGGCCTGAGAAATCAAATTTCCAAATTTTGCTTTCAAGTCTTCATATGAGAACTTCTGGTACTCAATCAGGTCCGATACTGCATCTTGAAACACGGTCGTCAGGTATTTCAAGAGATATTTAGTGTTCTCTTTGATGTACTCGTATCCTGTTGTCAGATCCTCCCAGTCTTCCCACCGGACTTGGTGGTAATATTCCTCTATTGCAGGAATTACATTGTCTTCCACTAAGACTTGGAGATCTTCTCTTATCAAATCTTTGGGAGCCATTTTGCTGAACGCAGATCCTCTTCTTCTTGTAGTAACTCAGAATGAGGTAGAATTTTACCAACAGGAGTTATATACCTGTTACACAACAAAGCGCTAGTGACATCACAAACTATGACGCATCAGCACAAGAATACGTGCAGAGCTATGACGTAATCGGCTTGCAAGTGTTCTGACGATCTGCGCTACCTCGTCACTTTGTCTCATCTGACCACTTTTTTCCCCCCAGTAACGAGTAATCTAACGCGTTACTCTTCCAAATCCAGTAATCAGATTAAAGTTACTTATCCAAATCACTGTGCGTTACTATTTTCTTTAGTAATGTAATTTTATTTCCTCTGCGCGTCTTGGGGAGCGACCGCCGTTTCTACGCGACATTTATCAGCTGATCAGAAACTTAAACAATGGAGGGAGGAGGGAGATGCGCATTTTGTTGCTGGAAAATCAGGAACTATTTTGAGTTTCTGTCAAGTCTGATTATTATAAGTGACTTTGGGCTTGTTTTTTTCTAACGTTGCTAGCAAACCTAATGAGTCGCGGGTTGCGGTTTTTTGGGCTTGTTTTTGAACGTGAAGTTGCTCATTTGGACTTGGAAATAAGCGGAGACGCAAAATAAGACCCAGATGTTGACCGACATCTGGGTGGTTTTAGTCAGGCTCTCCCTGCTGTCCACTATTTCCTGGATGAACAGGGAAATGTTCATCTATGTCACATGTGTCAAACTCAAGGCCCGGGGGCCAAATCTGGCCCACCGTAGCTTTTTATGTGGCTCTCCACACTCCAAATTACATCAATAAGTCCCTCAAGTTTTTTACAAATACGCAAAATTCACACAAAATCAACAGATCCCCACATTTTGTCTGATTTTACTGACATTTCTTCTCAAAATTGGCCAAAAACAGTTCGTTTAAACTCACTTGATGTCAAGTTATATCTGTGACTGACACAGCACTTAATAAAAAGTCAGATTTAACATCATATATTAGAGCAAATATCGTAAAAAAAAAAATTCCTGACAAACATTTCTATATTCATATTTCTATATTCATATTTCTTATTTCTATATTATTCTGTGATAAAAGAACAAAAACAATCAAAGTCCTGTTTGGACTGATCAGTGTGAAAAGATGTTCAATATAATTTCACTTTAAGAAACACTTATTGAATGCTGAAACAGCTATTTATAAATATTTTAACAATTTAATTTTATCATTATACTCTGGAACAACCGGCCCTTTAAGAACATTAAGCTTTTCTATACCGCCCAAAATGAAAAAAAAGATTTTGACACCCCTGATCTATGTCTTTGTTAATGTCGAGGTAATATAAATATATGTATACATACAAATATGTTTATATAGTATATATATATATATATATATGTATATATATATATGTATATATATATATACAGTATAACTATATAAACATAGTCTTGCTATGTTTAGCTCAGAACTTGGAAAGCAAAGTGTAAAGTGAGCGCAAAGACCATAAAAGTGCTCAGTGGTCAATGTTTTCAAATTGCCCTTAAGAAACTCGTAAATAGGAGTCCCCCAAGGGCCCCTAGAGGGCACAGTTAATATGTAATGTATATATGATAATGTGCAATTGTATGTCGATGACACAGTCATTTTTATTATAGCAAAACAATCCTGAAGAGGCAGCAAGAACTTGTTCCTCGTCCTTTGCACACACAGAAAATTAATTGAACTTATGCTAAATCTAGGGAAAAACAATTTTTTAACACCATGCATACTGTCCTTCTGGATGATGAAGAGCTGAAACTAGTTAAAGTCCTGTCCTTAAAGGCTCATATTAAGACCATAACTATAAAAGCATAATGTGAAAAGTTGATGCCGATATGGTGATTAAAAATGGCCAAAACAATCTACACATAACTGCTGTAAAGACCTAGATCGATATGAGACGTTACATTTTGAAAACTTTCAAAACATTTTACAATGTTTTAAACACCTGTAATAAACAAATACCTTAAAAACTGTCCTGAAATATCAAACACAACTCATTGAACAAAACTGGCAACCAGTGGGGATTGTAATATCCCTTCAGGAATTTGGTCTGAATTTTTCAGAAAACTACTTTTTAATAAATTGTTTTCCATAGATTGATCTGCCTCTAACCTTAATATGCAGATCAAGCCCTGGTGCCTTTAAGAGCCAGTTGAGGGTGTGGCTCACCAGTCTTGTGATCATGAGTCATGTGCGTTGTTCTGGGCTTCACCTATGCTACAGTGGTGTGCCAGCTGTGTTTTGTGGGCACCGCTGGATGGACACACACAAGCTGTATTTGTTCAAGAATATACACTGCCCCAGTTTAAAAAATAAAAAAAGCAACCTGAGTTCTTAAAAGCAAGCAAAGTGACTGTAATGGAAAATGTTATAATGTGCCCCTACCCCTCTTGTGCTTTAGATTGTGTCTGCATGATCTTTTCATGACATTGGTCAAGCTGCTCTCCTACAGACTTCCAAAGTGTCATATAACAGCAGGGGATGTCTGTGATCCAGGAGACCATCTATGAGTTACTTCCCCAACCCAGAACTGAGGCTGCATTTTTATGCATTGAGTAACAATCCCCCCCGCCCCCATTGCTTCACAATAGACAAACGGCAAGACCATCGGTGTTGGGCTCCACAGAATCCTTGGTGCATAACAATCAAGGATTCACACCTTTAATCCAATCAAGTCTCTCTTCTCTCTGCTGAGAAACACCCAGAGACGGTGACACCCTGCTGCTGTATGATCTGCTGACCAGCACATTCAAAAGGAAGCCCAGAATCCACTGTTAGTCGGAGCAGACTAGACAGGCTTCTTTGACTCTGTGCTTTTGTTCTCACCTTGCAAGGTTTTAATAAATTTCTTATTTTTTTGTCATCCAGACTATTGTTAAAGTATTTTTTTCCACAACGGTGACACTACATTAATCTGATCCTGTAGTCAAGTCTTCCTTTTTATTTATTTGCAGTATCTTATTTCTAACACCAGATATCATTAAAGCAGTGTTTTCTCTTATAGTTACAAACCACCAGGACTCTGATCCTACTTGATACTGTGCGCCCTAGTTTTTTTTTTGGTTTCATTGAAAAACATGCAGGCAGGTCTGTGCCTGAGTCTGTTGGAATCACATGATCTTTTACAGTCAAGTCCCGCCCACCGCGCGCTCTGATTGGCTGATACGTTTTTCCCGACGTCGCTTATAAACCTGCCTCGCGAGGCGTTTCGGGATGTACGTCCAGCTGACGCGCCGCTCCAGAACCGTCTGAACATTACGGCATTACAGGTAATGAAACAGCTACATGTTTCCTTCTCACACATATTGCATTATTTTGTGACGTTGGAGAGTCAGAAATATCTGACTGTTTTTTTTAAATTTAAAAATAAAAGACAGTTGGCTGCTTTGTTGTTCCAACGGCTTCGCCAGCTTCCCAGAATGGATGTATCATGTGACAACAGGCGTCACGTGGCTGGTTAGCAGCCTAGTTGTATCTTCAACCCTCCATATATGCCGCTGCTCTGTCCCGGTGGTAGTATTTGCTTTATTGCCTGGTTAAAAATCCCCTAAAAGGACCATTTTATCCCGTTTCTTTCCCACTCAGGGCTCCTGAACTAGGCGACAGAATCATGCGTCAGTCCGTGCTGCTCGCGCTGCTCGGCCTCAGCGTCGCGCTGGTTCTCGGGTATCCCGCTGCTGAGGAGCCGGACTCTGGGAAGCACTGGGTGGTTATCGTGGCCGGCTCCAACGGCTGGTACAACTACAGGCACCAGGTAAGACGGGGACAAACGCGGGGCTGTGGGAATGACTCATGTTTTGTTTTTTTTAAATCCCCCCCCTGTAACTCGCACTCGCTCCAGATAACACAGACACACTGCACTTCAGATAAGCTTCCTTCCTCGTCGCTTTGTGCTTTCCCTGCTTCCCAGAAAGTTTAATAACCGCGTCTATGTGCCTGTTAACCCGCATGTACCTGTCTTTTCCTCCCGCAGGCCGACGTCTGCCATGCCTACCAGATTGTCCACAGGAATGGCATCCCGGACGAGCAGATTGTGGTCATGATGTACGATGACTTGGCACGAAATGAGCAGTGAGTTTGCTTTTTTTGTTGTTTTTTACTGTTTCTCTACTTCTTTCTTCTAAAGAGTTCAGAAACTGTATGCCTATTACTGATTTCTTAATAAGTTATAACACTACAAATGAATTTACAGGAGGGATTGTTAATTGTTCACGTTCGTGGTTCTCAAGCTGTGGTGCATGTACCACAGGTGGTACTTGGGATGGCTGTAGTTGCACTCAGGAGAAATATTATTCTTATTATTATGTGCGGTGCAACAAATTAGCAGTACTGTAGTGAAAGAAACAGATTCCAGCAGCTACTTATGTCATGTTCAGATTAATTTTGAAGTTGGAATTTGAATATGACTTCACCATGTTCCAGTTCCACGTCTGCAAAGAGGTGGGACATGCTGCTCGACGTGCTCCGTTATCAACCATATGTGCCAATAACGATGCATTTCTCCACATTTTTGCATAGAGCCGTGTGTGTGTGGGGGTGTGTGACGGATTTAAAGAAATACAAATGATCACAAGTGGAAATAAAAAGTTGTATTTTTATGACATGTAAGGTTTTTCCCAGTCAGAATCTCAACTTCCATGGTCTTTTTAGTAAATAGTTCCAACTTCAAACTTGGAAAGTTTTAACTTTCAATTCCAAAATGCAGCGTGTAATTACACAGCATTCTTCAATTAATCATGCAGTGATTTATTTATTTTTTTACGACAAATTCCCAACGTCTGTCATGTCTTTTCCTGAGTTTCTATAGAACCTCGTTAAATACACTTAATGTTAATAATTTATTACTATATATTTAACCCAATAAGTAATCATAAGCAGCTTTTTAAGCAATATCGCATTTTGTGTTGACGAGTAATAACATATAAGTATAATATTCCTTGTCTAATCTGATTGTTTTGTTAATTTAATAAAACAAACTTATAATCTTACAATATCACATTATTAATACAAAGATTTCAAACTAAAATGCACGAAATGATCTGCAACAAAATATTGATTTTTACAGTTGTTACTTCTACAATAGTGTTATTGTAAATAGACATTCTCTAAATTATATAAGGGTTTTAAAATGAACAACTTTTTCCCCCAGCTGCTCTTTATAGACTAACACAATAATAACCATCTTATTTATTTAGATTTATTTCGTCGTCTGCTTAAGAGATATTGCTGGTCGAACGTTTCTAGCTGTAGTTTTAAATCAGATTTTTCTTAGTTATTGCCAAACATACTAAATAACAGTGTAGTCCACAGGTGTCAAACTCCAGTCCTGAAGGGCCGATGTCCTGCAACTTTTAGATGTGCCTCTGCTGCACCACCTGAACAGAATAATTAGGTCATTAAGGCTCTGGAGAATTGATCTACACAAGGAGGAGGTAATTAAGTCATTTCATTCCAGTGTTTTGTAGCTGTGGCTCATCTAAAAACTGCAGGACAGTGGCCCTCGAGGACTGGAGTTTGACACCTGTGGCATAGTCCATCAGACAGCTTGGCTGTAAAGGAGGAGTAAGAAGACGGGCTTGTCACACGGCCCGCCATCTTAACAATCTTAGCAGATTATTAAGGTGCTTCGCATTGTTGGAGTGGCGTTTTGGTAAATCTTGGTTCTTTTGAAATCCAACCCTGGTATGACAGGCCATTGAGGGATGCAAAAGATTTAAATAGTAGGCACAGAAAATCTTCCCGTGAGCAAGTTTTCAAAATAAAACTGCTAAGCTCGTGTTGATTTGGTGATAGACGTAGCACAATAGACTCTTTTTGTCAGTCAGAGAAAGTCTTTGGGACTTTTGGAGAAAACAGTGGGAATATTTCTACTGTATTTTTTTTTTTTTTTTTGCTGTATAGGGGCATCCTTGTCACACATCTTTAAACCACAGTAAAACAAACCAAAAAAAAAAAATCCAGCTTCCCTGTCGCCGTGGCACACCAGCCTTCTGTCGTTAATCATGAAGAGGCTCGGGTAAAGTCACGAGGAAACGCCGGTGGTGCTTCCTTATTAGTCGGTTTGACCCGACATCAGGTGAAAGAGGCGCAGCCGTTGGTTTGACGAGACGAGCGTTTGATGCAGCAGTTTTAGGATAGAGATTTCATTAAATAAATGAAAAACTTTAAACCTAACAAGGACTATGATTTTCAACAAATTTGCTCATTTGGTTGGAAAAAAATTATGTTTTTCTCCAATCAGATACCTAATTGTTACACAATTATTCTGTAAATAATTTCTCTTTTATCAGTGGTTTTGTTGCCATCAAAGCATCAAATATTGTTTTACTACATGATAACTCGGCTTTTTTAAAATTATAATATCAAGAAAAAGTCATTTCTTGAGCAATAGGGTCTGTTGACGTATTTATTTGAGCTGCATGGTGGATTAAACGCAGCCTATGATTGACTTCGAAATGCAATCAACTGGAATCCTCCTTATCTCTGACTCCAGAAAGTGGGCGAAGTTACTCTTTACATGTGGATTGTGCTCTAATATGACGTTATTATGAAGATCGGGGTCAGTGGTTAATGAATAACGAGCAGAGCCAACACAGGTTCTCTTACATAGCACATACAGAGCAGGCGGATTTGTTTTATCCAAGTAATGATGTGATTTCTGGCATGGAGACGATGATCTGCAGCTCGATATCATGTGATTGGTGAATATAAAAACAGTAAAGCGCTGCAGCGTTCTCACCGGCTCTTGTCACCTGACACGTGAATCATTATCCTTCGCCTGTTTCCTCGTTAGCTCTTCAAAACCCTTTGTCAGCTCTCTGCACTTCCTTTTCTCTGAGGTCGAACCATTTTGTCGTTTCCAGAAACCCCACCCCTGGAATAGTGATCAACAAGCCCAACGGCACCGATGTGTACAAGGGAGTACCTAAAGACTACGTCGGGGATGTGAGTCGCTCAGTACCAGCTTTAGCGGAAAAACTGTAAATGGCAGCTATGAATTGAAAGTAAACTTTATTTGTGTGTGTGTGTGTGTGTGTGTTTTTTTTGGTTGTTGGCAGGATGTGACCCCAGAAAACTTCTTGGCCGTTCTGAAGGGCGACGCCTCGGCAGTCAAAGGTGGTTCTGGAAAGGTGTTGAAGAGGCAAGTAGGAAATAAGAGAAAGAAAAACATATTTTTTCATAGACAACACCTGACACCAGCACACCTGGTTCAGCTGGTTTATTTAGTGTTTTTTTTTTTAGCAACATTAATTCCTTTCTTTTTGTCTTCTCTTTGGCAGCGGCCCCAACGATCATGTGTTTGTGTACTTCACTGACCACGGGGCACCTGGAATTCTGGCTTTCCCCAGTGATGATGTGAGGATTCCTGTCTCTGTTTTCTTAAGATTTAAACTGCAAATTAAAACCTTTTGCTCATATCAGTTCATCACATTGCAAGAAGATATAAGAATGGCCTCCCTGCTGTGAGCCGATACTATTATTATCGGAATGTGACGTCACATAGCTTTTGCTCATTTAAAGAAGGATTTTACTCATATTTTATAACAAAGACAAAAGAATTGTGCATCTGATACAAACTTATATTTGTATGAAGGACAGGTAGCATGACAGAAACACAATCTTTGTGTGTATATTCCAGAGAATGCAGACCTGAACTCTGAAAACATATTAAAAAAAACCATTTGGATTGCTTTATTTAAACTTCCTGTTAAAAAGTTTTGCTCTTTCCCGCCGACTGATGGAACTAGAAATATGCCTTTGAAAATTGTTTCCTTTTACACAGCTTGTTACGTCTTTGGGCTTTTTCTAAATTCATATTTAAAAAACAACAAAAGAAATTTTTTTCAGTCGTTCTCAGTCAGTAGCAACTTCCACACCAAAGAGTGTTGTCACCACGACTAGATAATGCTCAATATGGTTCATTTTCTGATTGGAAAAAGTTCGGATTTTTGAGTTCCCAACTGCGTTTTTAAATCTGGATTAAGATGCATCATTTATATGATCATGAATCAGTTTGAAACATTTCTGCTCGCTGGCACTTCACTATAATGAACCTGCAGAATCTTTTAGACATTATCTGATTATGCGGACATCTGCTACTTCTTGTTAACTAGTTTGACTTTGCAACTTCGAGATTCACAGTTGGTCTGTAGCTCAAATAGCAGGATAAGAAACAGTCACAAACAAAACTGCTGAGTCTGAAGTTTGTCCAAAAAAAGAAAAATAAAACCCTGTCGCCATTCGCTTTGTCTCCCGTGTTCTGTAACGTTGGAGAGCAACAGGCAGATTCCCTAGTCAGTGCCCGCTGTCTTGGTGACGTAACGTCTGTCAGTCTGCAGCAGACACTGCATCCATTCATCCCTGCGTTCAGTTAAAAATCCTCTTGTTTTTCAGCTCCACGTTGAAGATCTCCAAGACGCCATTCAATACATGCATCAGAACAAGAAGTACAAAAAGGTGAGCTTCTGCACACGCGACCATAGACGTTCTGTTCTGGGGGGAGGCAGAATACTGACATGTTCTTCCTCCGCAGATGGTGTTTTATATCGAAGCGTGCGAGTCCGGGTCGATGATGAAGAAACTGCCTGATAACATTGACGGTGAGCCAAACTCCCTGTGACTTGAAGCCACTGATCCGAGTCACAGGCTGAGTCAGAGTCATGTGGTTTGTTTCGTCGTACTGTTTTCACATCGTTTGTCCCGTCTAGACTGGACTGTGATCCTCTTTTAACCTTCTGGTCCTTTTTAGATGTTTCTCTAAACTCAGTGATGTCAGCATTATGGCTTGTGGCCATTTCTGAGCATCATGTGATGAACAGAACCTGCTTACAGTACAAAAAGACTGTTTCATTGTCGTTTTTCTCCTGGAAATCATCAACTGATTGTGATTTAATTATACTTTGCTTTTCAAATAGAAAAGTAAAGTATAAGTAAAGTTTACCATATTTAGTAAACAGAATGACATCAACTTCATTTGTTGCCAGTTATTTGTGTGGCTAGCAGCAAAATGAGAATGCACTTCCCCAGGTTACTCAACAGCTTAGTGTGGAAATGTATTAAACTAATAAAAACAAAGCTAATGAAAACATGGAAGAAACAAATTGTTGCATTTTACCAGCTTGAGAAGGAAAGTTGAGTATTGGTGTACCTGACAGTAGCAGTGCAAATAGTTAATGAAGTGAGTGTAAGGACTTCCTGCTCCTTTAGAGGCTGTGAAAATGATCCTGGACAGAGGATATGGACTAGGACTGGGTCAGAACCAGCCAGGACACTCTGAGATTGTTTTATGTGTTACAGTTTTAAACCACTGTTCACATTATTTAAATTCCCTTTAATAGGAAGTTAGAGACCAATGATTGTTTTTTTTTATGACAGAGATTCCATGTTGCCACTTCCCCACATGTTTCTGCCCACTGCGTCTCAGCTGGCTAAAACAAGAGGTTTTCCCTCAAACTCGGAGAAAAAATTGATTTGACTGTTCGAAAATATTTCAGACTGACATGTCATGGAAACTAAAGGAGCACAAACCATTATTTATTTTTATTTTTTTACAATTTAGGTAACAAAAGATTAGCAATAAGTGTCATCGATTTGCTAAAACCTGTCAGCGCAACATGCAGGTGGCAAAAAAACGAACCATTTAAGTTGACAGTTTCATTTAGTTATTTGAAACTTTAAAGTTAGCTAAATACACGTTACTAAAGTGTTTTGGTTAGTGATGTCTGTCGAAGCTGAAGTAGCAGTGTAACCCGAGGTCGCCTGTGGTTTTTTTAGTGTACGCCACCACTGCAGCCAACGATCACGAGTCTTCATACGCCTGTTACTATGACGAGAGCAGGGACACCTACCTGGGCGACTGGTACAGCGTTAACTGGATGGAGGACTCTGATGCGGTACGTAATGTTAGAGTTCAAGCAAGCAGTCCTTCTTTAAATGTGTTTATCGGTTGCTACCATTAACTAAATGTTTTTATATTCATAGGTTCTTGACTCGTATTTGAGTTCAACGTGGTGAAACGTCTTGATTAACATTTTAGGAAGTGGGGAACATGAGTGAACTGTCATTTCTGTAACCAGCTGCTGCTCTGAGATACCGTTAAGATGTCAAAAAATATATTTTCTTTCTGAGATTTCTGCAACTCTGAGAAAGCTTCTTAAAATATGCAACGGATAAGAAACGTGTGCATTTTCATAAAAAATATATTTTTTAAATTAATATACAAAATCTGGAAGCAGATTTTTACACGTTGTATAAAAAGACAACATCCTTTCTTTCTCCACAGTCTGACTTTATGTCAGATAAAAATTCATTGTGTATTTGTGTGGGATTGTGAATTTTTAATTCTCTTTACAGTCAGCAGTTTTAGTATTTATCTGAATTGTCTAAAACTGTATGACTAAATGATATACAGTATGTGTATGATTAGCTGGACTACTTATATCAAAGTTGTTCACACTCACTTTCTCAGCTCTACTCATAATTTTTTAGTTGGCAAAACCTTCAGACTTTGTTGTTATCGACTTGTCACTTGTTTCCTTTGAGTCATTTTCCATTTGGAGGACCAGTTGGTTACCAAACTTTAACTTCCCATCGAAATATGAATATTAACTGTAACTCCTAATGCCTTCAGTCGGCATCTTCATAAATTACCTCCAAGACACAAAAGCCACTTTTTCACTGTCTTTTTGAAGTCTTGGCTGATTTCTTTACATTTGTTTCATTATGCTTCCATGTAATATCCTCCCAGACATATGTAACGGGTACCGTAGCGACAGCACCGCTGTTGACAGATATACTCCTGAAGAACAGGAGAAAGACGAGGAAACGGCTTGTTAACCTCAAGTGTTATGCAGCAATTTATTCAAGTTTTACATCCAAACATACTTGTTGTATTGAGTTTCTTTCTTTACAGTTTATATATTCAAAGTTCAACCTTTTTAATACATTTCAGTGTTCATAAGTGACAAAAACAAACATCTTTTAGCGACAAAACAAACATCTCTTTCCTAAACACATATCCACTCATTCTTCTTCTTAGCTTTCTAAGCTGTTTATCCCAAATGAAACACATTAGACAGTGGTTACATTAACCAGCTACTTTTTAACTTAAGACAGTACTGCATTTGACCTTCAATAAACTAAAGTCCTTAATAGAACCAAACATCATTTTTAAAGTCGCTTTTTTTCCATCCTGAATCCTAATGGTAAAAGAACTATTTTAACACTGGTGGTGGGGACCTTACAAAAGCCAAAACAGAAAAATAGACATAGAGTTCTTCAGTTTCTAACGGTTATTCCAGCATAACCTGAAGTGGGTGAAGCGCATGTATTAAACAGACTTGGCTAATGGCTAACGTTAGCATGTACACCGTGCGTAGTTACTTTCTTCGAACACAACGACACAAAGTCAAAAACTGAATAACTAATACAGTACATAACTATTCCAAATACGTTCACAAATATTCCAAATACGTTCCAGCATGTCTAATTACTGGATTAAAAACCTATTCGCATATTTACCCACCTGAAGAACAGGAGAAAGACGAGGAAACGGCTTGTTCAGTTCAAGTGTCATGCAGCAATGAGGGAAAATACAAGCAGGACACCAAAACCGCCACCCGCCCCCTGCTGGCGTGGAGTAAATATTACAAAGCACATAAAAAAATATAGAAAAACTCTTCTCCAAAATAAAGTACAGAACTTGTATTAACAATTTCAAGTCATAAACACAAATGTCACACTTTTGTGGTCGCCACACATACAAAGCCATAAAATCATCATCATCTGGACCTTTACGCTACTCATTTACAGAACAATAACGTAGATTTCGCTCTTCATTTTAGAAACAATTGTCAGTAATCCCAGGTTGACCTAAAACGGGAAAGATTTGGTGTGATTTGATGTCAGACAGCGAGAACAGAAATGTTATATAAAAAGTATCTTTCTATGCAGTGTTTGCAAGTATGTGGTTTCAACTGTATGGGTTAGGAAAAAATACATTCTTCGCTCCAAACACCTGTTGTCAGATGAGCAGGAAAAGGAAGTGGTGAATGTTTGTAAAAGCAGCTGCAGCAAGTTGTTTTTGAAAAGAAGAATTAGATCTGACATAAAAGAGATCTGCTGTTGGAAAAAAAAAAGAAAACTATAACAGAAACCTCAACATTAACATTTACTGTAAATCAGAACGGATGCGGTAATTTTTCTCTTACACAAGATTCTAGGAGAAAACATGAAGGGTTGCTTTTAAAGTGAAGGTTATTTGAGGAAATATTCATATTTATTTTGCGGTGTGATATTGGGTTTCCAGGAGGACCTGACTAAGGAAACTTTAATGAAGCAGTTCAAAATTGTGAGGACCGAAACCAACACCAGCCACGTCCAGCAGTTCGGCAACAAGGTGAGAGACGGGAAACTTCACAGTAGTGTTTCTAGTTTATTCTTGGTGTTTTATTATTTCGCGTTTCCTTTTTCTGTCTGCAGACTTTGGCCCACATGAAGGTTATCCAGTTTCAGGGGAACCCAAAAATATACAGGCCACCTGCTCCTCAGTTGACCAACCCACCAATCACAGCAAAGGACCTGACCCCGAGCCCCGACGTCCCCCTGGCCATCCTGAAGAGGAAGCTCATGTCCTCCAATGACATCAGAGCGGCGCGGGCCCTGCTGGCGGAGATCAGCTCCCACCTCAAGGTACAGGAGAAATCCCCCTCTTCCCCTCCGGGGGGCGCTCCAGAACTTTGGACGTTCCAAACTGTTGATTTGTTTGCGTGCGTTCAGGTCAAGGAGACTTTGGCTGAGACCATGCGCCACATCGTGGAGAAGGTGACCGGCAGCATGCTGAAGACGGAGGAGGTTCTGAACGACAGAGCCGAACTCTCCCAGTATGGCTGCTACAAGGCCGCTGTCAACCACTACAAACGCAGCTGCTTCAACTGGCACAAGCCTGAGGTATGAGGCAACGCTTCCAGTCACTGAATATGGCTGGACGGAAAAGCATGTCTGAGAGACATATCACCATATAAACGTTTCATATCAGTCGATATTGACAATTTGGTTTTAAACATCTGAAATATTACCAGATGTTTTCTGTTTTATTCACCATGCAGAAAACCAAAACTTTTTAAAATTTTTAACCAGTTTTGAGGCACAGTGGTGAAATCTAAAACTGCTGCTGTGCAAGTTACTCAATAGGTTGTTGCTGGTAGGGGTGGGCAATATGGACTTAAAGTTTTATCACAATATTTTGTTACTAGTGTGACAACATTAAAAGCGAAGATACGTAATATTAACTACTTCTTATTTAAGTAACTGCATGGGACGGCAATTATAGCCTCACAAGCACAAATACTGCTCTTTTAAACATTCCCATTTGGTAAAAAACAATGTGATTTGTGTCACTAAAGAGCACATAATGACTTCATTTACTCATATTTTCAAATATATTGATATTTATTGATGCATCATTCATTGAAGAAACAATGAAGAAAGTAGTAAAACTAACAATTCTAACAATTTGTTTTGTTTTTTAACATCATTAATTAGAATTTATTGTGGCAAAAATAAGTCAAAATTAAAATCATGATTAAAAAATGTATCATGATAAATGATAAATAATGTGATAAACGCCCACCCTAATTGCTAGGTAACCAAAGAGTGAGTGAGTTAGTTGATGCCACCAATCTTGCGTTAGCTAGCCGTGAGAGGTTGAGTGGCTAAAACATTTCCTCTGCCTACATCTCCCAGAAAGCTGTGCAGTTCTGGATGGGAGTTTGGTGAAGATTCTATATATTGAATATTCTATGAGGCGTATTAATCTATTGCCATATATATAGCTATTGATTTATTGATGCTCAGACCAGCGTCAGACTGATCCAGATCATTGTGGTTGATGAGGCGAGCATTTTGGACTCTATGGCGGAAACTCTTTCGCGTGACCTGATTTTGGTTCTGTTTCCGAAAAGGAAATGCATCTTTTCTGACAGATTGTTCATCAGAAATGTCGCACACAGCTGGCATTAATCCAAAACTGTGGTTGGCACGCTCTGATAGGAGGACAACAGGACGGCTTGTAAGCTGTTAGGCCTTTACAGTAATACAACTAAAGGTTTTAAAAAGAAAACATTTGATATAAATGTTCTCCTTTTTAATATACTTTCTGGGCATTTCTGAGTCTGCTCTGTAATGTCTCCTGTTTATCAACTGCCAGCAGCTCCACACAACTCTTCATTTTTAGTGAATGTGACAAAATGTCGAACTTTTGTACCTCAGTATGTTTGGAATGTGAAATATGTCGGGACAGCATCCAGCTGCAGCGTACACCTGAGATATAAAAATGATTAGATATGTCAGGAAATCTATAACCAAGTAAACTGAAAACTAATAAATGCAGGGAATACAATAAAAGAATACTAAAGTATTCTGTTCTGTACTATTTCCATTCTCAGGTGATGAATTGAACAGGTGAAGTTCTAAGCAGGTGATTGCACTGACTTTTATTAAGTGGTCTCTGAGTACAAGGGGTCTAAATACAGACATAGTAAAGCAATCAGTTATAAAATGCAATTATACGCCAGTTTATGTCAAACAACCACATAAAATTTCAGTAATTTATGTTTAAGTTTGTGGTTGTAAAGTGACAAACTGTGAAAGTTCAAATATTAGCAGTAAAGCACGATTTAAAGAAATAAAATACATTACAGTTTGTTTTACTTCTAGTTTTGCAGAATGCTAACTACCTCAAAAAAGAAACATTACGTATTACATTCACATTAGGGATGTCCAAAGTGTGGCCTGGGGGCCATTTACGGCTTGTAGACAGATTTTGTGCGGCCCACAACAGCTGGTGGTTGATGCAAATTGAGATTTTTTTTATTTTTAATCAGATCAAAAATGATTACAGACAAATTAAAATCTCACAATAGAAGATTTTGTCTACAACACAAAGTATTCAATACTCAGGCTTTGTGAACTTTTCAATAAAAAAATGACTTAAATCTGGTTTTAAATGCTCAGAATTGACAAAAGAAAAGTTCCATTATTTTCAGTCGAGACATTAAAAAATTCAGAGTGGATCACTTTCTTTTAATGAAGCAAAAACCCTTTTTACATTTTGAATCTGTAATAATTACACTTCCCTTTCCAACATAAAAAGATGACTTATTTAATTAAAGTATTGTGACTTAGTTTATTGATCAGAAGGTAAAAAAAAATTTTTTACAGTATTTTGGGAATTTTTAGTCCACATGTGACAAAAAATTTGGACACCCCTGATTTACATATTCTTTTGAAGTCAGTGAATTCCCCACGCCGCCTCTCGTTCAGCTGTAAGGCTCAAATCAGAAAATCTTCTTCTTCTCCTGGAACTTCCTGACCTTTCGGTCGCCTGATTATTTACGTGTTGGATTAAAGCGGAGACTGTGCCAACGTTTCTGACATGCGGCACCCTTTTTTTTTTCTTTTCTTTTTTTAGTTTGAATATGCGCTCAGGCATCTGTACGCTCTGGTGAACCTGTGTGAAAGGGGATACCCTGCTGGGAGGTAACGTCCACTTCCCTGTTTTCAAACCGCTTCTTTATTCTGCATTTGTGATGTCGTAACTGTTAAACCTGAAGTGTTATTTTTAATGTGAAACTGACTCAGCTTTCATTTTTTGTTGCCGAGTATTTATTCAACATCAGTGAAATGAATCGATATCCTGATGTGGCGCAGTCGTTGCTAATTTTGTGCTGTTTTCTTGTTTTCCAGCATCCTCATGGCCATGGACTCTGTGTGTCCCTTCAGCAAGTAAAAACCACTAAAACCATTTTTGGCCTCAAACTGAGCAGCTTCTCGACAGAGCTCAGAAACTTCATTTTGCACTGCTGAGGAATCAATCGGATGATGTGGAGTTGACCTTATTGTTTCATGAACACACTATAGCATGTTTTTACCATGCTGTTTGATTTTACCTAGAATTTTTACGCTTTATGATGATGTTGCACTATCACTGTGAAGTTTGTTGATGATGGATTACTGCTTCTGCCTGTTTATTTTGTTTGTTTTTAAAGAATATAGGACAATTATGTCACTGGGATTCCTCTGAGCTTTATCTGTCGGATTAAGTGTCTTACTTTGATGGTTGATTGAGATGTAAAGGATGAACCCTAAGCCATGAAAGCTGGTGGAGTCTCAAGATACTTTATTGTACTTAAGAGATTTCGAAATTAAAATGTGACAAACCAAAATTGGTAGTGCTTTTGTTAAAATGTTATTTTACCTTTTACGTGAACCCAAACACATATAAACCTAAGAATAGCATCAGTATGTGTTAAAAATCATATCAATTTCAGAATCGCAAGCAGTCGCTCACACAGGAAACATTAAACAATGTTTCGGTAAATAAAAACACGGTGGAATTTTTTGACAAGTGGATCAAACTTGCGTGATACGTCAGCGCAAGAGTAAGCTAGGATGTTCACGCTCAGTTTGTTTACGGTTCCTTAGACTTTGCTTCAATTTCAAAGAGCAGACAGATTAAAGATGTACTAAATACTGCATATTCAGCCTAAAACTGGAAAAGAAAAATGAGGTAGCAATGTCTGAAAATGCCGATGAACATTAGTCTTCAGTAAACTAAAATACAAAAGAAAATATTCTAGGATTGTTTAAGTGAAACTCAAATTTGTTGAGTCCCTGTTAAATTAAATTAAATTCTGTTACACTTTCAAACACTAGCTAATTTTTTGGTATCTCTATGAAATAGGGATGGAAACCAGTAGATAAATTCATATTTTCTAGAAGTAATATAATTTCACAAATAGATATTTTTTAAAGTCCACATGTTTTCTACAGTTTGTTTTTTAAACTGAGGGCTAAGATACCCACATATCAAAGCAGATTATTTTATTTTCTATTAATTTATTAATACTTTTTGGATCATTATCCTAGTACTGACCCATTTTCCTGCTATTCCCAAAAGTACATATTTAATCCGGATTATAGGCTATAAGGACCTTCCATACATCCAGATGCCATGCACGAAGCGTCTAATGCGTGATATAGAAACCTTGTGAACTTTGTGAACGAAGATGCCACTCTTCACTTCAGCTAAACCTAAAAAAAGGGAAAGTAAGCCAAACTAAAATAAATGTGTAAATGTAAAGCCACCAATTGACCTAATAATCATTTGACTGTCGAGACATATGACAATAACCAATCAGCTAATACATCACATGATTCAGTTTCTTACATGACTTTGGTCAAAACTGCAAGTAGACTGATTATTGTCACAACAATGACAATAAATGACTTAACATCACATGACTCATTGTCACTCAAAATTCCAACATCCCTCCACTTTTACATAATGTGTTTACGCTGGTGTGGTCTGCTTTTGGTTTTATTGTTCCCCCCCTCCCTCCCCCGACATAAATATAACATTCAGCTTGACTTTTTAGATGAATCTCTGCAGCACAGATTTACTGTACAGGCCCACCTGTATGTGCACATCGTCACGCCTCTGGGAACAAGCAATATAAACAATGAAAGTGCGACATCATGTGGCGAGATGTTTTATTGCATACTCAAACAATAATTATATTCTGAATTGAGCTAATTTTTCCAAAACCAAGCTGACCTGGTGCTTATTAATAGCAAAATGAGTCGCGTGTACAGGCACTCAGATAACCAGGTTTTGCTTTTCTGTAACAATTAAAAAAAAAAAGTAATTAATTATTTTTTTTGTCACGTAACGCCTTAACCACCATGCAGTTATTTTTTTAAGTGGACCACCTCACATTCCCAACTCTATTATTATTATTATTATTATTATTATTATTATTATTTTCCATGCAGGCAAAATGCTATGCTACCTAAACGTAATGAGACGAGACGGACAGATCCGGTCAGGGCATCAGGGCGGCGTCGTGCTTGCTCCCGCCCACCTCATTAGACAGGAACCTAGCCGGACCGAATCTCGCCTCAACAACGTGAAATCTGGACCGACTGGAAGGAAGCTTTAACAGAAAGCAGGCCGCTGGTCGAGTTGTGTCAACAGAGAGGCAGCAAGCGACCGCCTGGGCTAAACTCCGCTTCTGACCTCTGTTTGAACGAACCGTATCATTTTTTAAGTTCAGTCCGCAAAGGTTAGCTTGCTTGCTAACTTCCAGCCTCGACGTATCTCGGCTGGTTCTGTTGTGCAAGATTGGGAACTGCTGAAGTCGGGTTTTTTTTTTTTTAAGGTTTCGCCATGGGGTCCAGAGCGTCCACGTTACTCAGAGAAGAAGAAATAGAAGAAATCAAGAAGGAAACAGGCTGTAAGTAAAAAAATAAAATAAAAAAAAGACGGATATTGAACTGTGTGTGTGTAGCTGGAGGTTTACTGTGTTGTTTTGTGGATTACCTGTTCGCTGTCAGCGTGGTGTAATTGTATTAAGTGTTTATTTAGGAGAGTTGTGTGTGTGTGTGTGTGTGTGTGTGTGTGTGTGTGTGTTATGTTCTGTTGTCCTGTCTATAAAACCTTGAAATTGTTTGGTTTGCAGTCTCCCACAGCCAGATCACCCGGCTGTACAGCCGCTTCACCAGCCTGGATAAAGGAGAAAACGGCACACTCAGGTAGGCAGCTGCACATGAACGCACCACCTAACATTTTCTGAAGGAGGCAGCAGCTGGGTGGATTTACACCAGACATTAAAGTCGGTTCTTACAGCTGTTTTATATTTGGTAGTAAGTATCGATCATATTTTCCTGGATGAATCTGATTTCCTGTTGATATTTCAGATCTGTTTTTGTGACTGTAGGTTCTTTGTTAGATGTCGAAGTTTAGAATTAAGTGGGGGGAAAAATACAATATAATCCGCAAACTTCCAATACTTCCTGCTATAAAAAGTTGGTTGATGCGTTTTACAGAAAGAAATATGTGGAACTTGCTTGTTTGGACACATTTTTGAGCAGTTGATTCTCGCAATCTCTGCTCTATTGATTGTTGCATCTTTTTTTTTTTTATGTGCTTATAAATGGGGAATGTCTCCACATGGAACAAAAGAAGTAGAGGATTATTCTTTGTGGAAGATCAATAAGAACCTAAGGGAGGCGATTTAACTGGCTCTAGTTGAAGGTGATAGGTGATGGAATATGAGATAATTATTGAGCAATAAAGACTTTCGTGTGAACCTTGGTTTAACACGGCCCTTTGGTTTGGCAAGACAATCATTTGCAGGTCAGCCCTTCAAGGACGCTGAAATGTGTCTGCAATTTCACAGAAGCGTGTCTCCTGAAAGACATTCTGTTTACAGAAAACACGTCTCGGGTGCTGCTTGTCCTCGTTTATTATCAGTTTCCCTTATCGAACGAGAGTTGCCATAACAATGACCTCTAGAGATCTACATCCAGCCCCCACCTCTCTGAGAGATTGAGGGGTGGAGGGTGATTTTGATTTAAAAACTTGGTTAAAGTATATTTTTCTGCTAAGCTAAAATCTCCTTGTAGCGGACCGTTATGGGGTTGTCTTAGAAGTTAATCGTTTTTTCTGATATTGGCAGTCGAGAAGATTTCCAGAGGATCCCTGAGTTGGCCATCAATCCTCTTGGGGACAGAATCATCAACGCCTTTTTTCCTGAAGGGTGAGTTTCTCTAACTCGCCGTTTCTCTCTGCCTTTTGTCTGCAAAGTCCTTGAAGGCCGTGCCAATGAGGAATATTGATCGATGAAATTGATGGGGCATTTGGAAAAGTTTGGGTTTGAGTTTGAAGAAAGAAAATATAAGGTTTTCCTCCAGAAAACTTGCTAAGCCCGGCGGCTGGGTACTATTTCGGTCATTCATCCAGCGACCCGGCATGTTTCTGAGTTTAAAAAAATGTTTAAAGAAAACATTTTAAAGAAAAATGTTTCAAGAAATTTTAAAATATCCCTTGATAATTGTGTTATTTGAAGATTGGAAGATTAATAAATGAACACCAACTATAAAGTCTTTAAAAAGACTTAAATAAATAAGCAATGTTTATGTAGCCTGGCCGGGGCACAAGTAAAGCCTGGTGGCCCGCCAGGCTGAGAATACACTGGGGAAAACCCTGAAAATGGGATATAGAAATGTTTTTTTTAGTTTTCTCCCCATTTGTCTAAATATTTAATCCACCCAGCAGTCTAATCATTTATCCGTCCATTTTTCCATCCATCTGCCTCTCTGTTTGTCCGTCCATCCACCAATTCCTCCATACATTCATCCATTTGTCCATCCGTTTGTTTTCCCCTCCATCCATTAATCTGTCAATTTGTTTATTCCATTTTTCCATCCATTCATTAGTTCATCCTTCTGTTTTTTTCCATCCTTGTCCATCCATCAGTTCATTTGGTATTCCCTCAATGCATCCTTTAGGACTGTCCCTTTGTTTTTATTTTTTCCTCCTAGTTTTTTTTTTATTATTATTACCTCCTAATGTATTTAAAAAAGGTATAGAGACATTTTCTTTGTTTTGTTTTCCACTTTCAAAACTAGCTTCATAAGTTCGGAGCGCTCTGTAAAATTAAAGGACTTTGACCTAAAAATGTGTAGGAACATTTCCCATCCCTAAAATAAGCCTCATTTTTATATATATATATATATATTTATATCAGAGTGGAAGACTGGAAAACCAGATGTTGTTTTGTCTATATCATTAAAATCCCTAAATGTCTCAGGAGTGGGCGTTTGGATTCCAGACGTGGCTTTTAATGGTTTCACATGGCTTCGATTTCCTCTCGGAGGTTTGGCACCGTTGGCTTTCGCTCAAGCTGGAGAAAACGAAGAAGAAGAAGACCGTACCGCAGGTGTTGGATTACCGCTGACTCTGAGGGTTTTTGTCTTCCAGGGAGGATCAGGTGAACTTCAAGGGCTTCATGCGCACCTTGGCGCACTTCAGACCCATCGAGGACAACGAGAAGAACAAGAACCCGCCCGCCACGGAGCCGCTCAACAGCAGGACAAACAAGCTGCTCTGTGAGTGTGCGCCGAGGTCGCGTTAGGGTGGAGCAGCTGGCCATTATGGGGAACATTCACAGGGGTTTTGGTCAGCGGGTTACCACTTGCTTAACTTGTTTTTAAAAAAAAATGTTTTATTCTTTTTTTCCCCAGTTGCTTTCCGTCTGTACGACCTGGACAGAGACGACAAGATCTCCCGGGACGAGCTGCTGCAGGTCAGTGAGTCGGTTTGCATTGACTTCCTCTGCTATTTTTTTTTACATTACAAAAATCAGTCAGATTCAATCAGTTTGTTTCCAACCCTTTTTTCCAGTAGAGACAAATAAACAGGGTTTAGGATTTGGGTGCTTGAAATCCTTGGAAAGGCTTGAATTTCAGTTTAGTGTTTCCAAGGTTTGGAAAGTGCTTGATATTCTATCTGCACAACTTAGTAATAAAGTTCAATGTAGCCTTTGAGTAAAATCCTAAAGTTGCTGAATGTTATTTACAGTTAAAACCAGATGTATTCATTCACCTAAATAAAAAACACACAAAAAACTTTTGTCTCAATGGCTGAAGTTGTTTTAAGTTAGAATCACCAAAATAATTTCTACTTGTTAAATGCCAGATAACATCTCAAGGATCTATTTTTTAGAGATTTTTTTATTGTAACTTTCTTTGTACATTATGTTTAAGCCTTTATTTTTACCTTCAGATTTGTTGGGGCTATCTCAGTGCATTAGTTCTTAATTCTTTCTAATGGCTCAATGACTTATTGATCTGTGTAATTACAGTGAAGGTCGTCTTACAATTTAAACACTAAAGTTACTGAAATTGGAGGATTTTTTTTTTGTGCTAAATTAGTGTTTTGTTCTCGGACCAAATCAGGTGTGTGATGTACAAGAGACATTTGAAAACATAAAATTCTTACATTTTAGCTACCTTGTCCCCTCACAAGACATTATCAATAACAATCATAAATGATATCAGATGATAGTGAATTGAAACAGTCTTTTTTTTTTTTTTTTTAGTTCATTTGTATTGATTTGATCTCCAAAGTTTGAAAACTTCCCTTGAATTTGCTTGATTTATTTTATTTTTTTTTCCTGTGGGAAAAGTAAGCTCACCTTAGCTGCAGGCTCTTCATTCTCTCGTCTCGGAGCTTCCTGTGTGTTATTTGTCGTCTCTCCGTGAAGCCTCTCCGGTCCGGGTGACATTGCTCGACCTGTAATTGGTGGGAAGCTGCTGGTTGAGTGAGTCAGACGCAGGCCTTGTTTGGTGCAAAACAGTCCTACCACCTGGCCTGTCTGATTCAGACTAAATATGTGACTCCAAATGCTGTTTATGTCATTTTTTCCCCCTGCTAAAAAACTGACTTTGATTCCTATAATCACTCGCCAAGGAGCTAAAATACCTCCAAGTGATCACGTTTCTGCAGTCAGTGTAGCGTTAAGTTTTTTTTGACCGCTGTATTGTCTGCGTAAACGCTTATTTCATCTTCAGCCGTTGCTTTTTTTTTTTTTTTTTTTTTTTTTTTTAAACATTCAGTAACCGTGACGACGTCGCTTGTTTCAGGTCCTTCGGATGATGGTCGGCGTAAACATTTCGGACGACCAGCTCGGCAGCATTGCTGACAGGACCATCCAGGAGGCCGACACCAACGGAGACAGCTGTATTTCCTTTCAAGAATTTATCAAGGCGAGTTGCATTTCACCTTGTAGGCTTTGACTAGACCAGTGCGAGGTCACATTCAGCTCGGTTCTCAAATTGACCACTGATTTGACTCCGTCACTGTCAACTGAGTGACTGTAACTTGCTCCGCATCCTGTTTGTGCAAAACGGACCCAACGACCATACTGCCACTACCGTGCTTGGTTGTGATAAAGTTGTGAGTTTTCTTGCCATTTCTCCGAACGTTTTTCTGGGAAAATTTCAAAAATATTTTCACTTCTTAATAGAGCTGCAACTAACGATTATTTTAGTAATCGATTAATCAATAATCAATTGGGTTTAATCGATTAATCTTTTTTTTTAATCGACTAGTTGTTTTTTTTTAAAAGTGATTAAAAATATTGGTAAATTCTGAAGAATAAATGCATTAGAAGATGGAAATAAACAAATAATTCAATATCTTTAAAAAAAAATTGCCATTTTAAATGAGAAACTAAACATTGTATTGCTTAAAAAGCAATAACATCGAATTCCTTTGGTGAATTTGAAAAAATTCAGCTTGAGGAGTTTTGTATTATATTAACATATTAACAGACAAATGGGTTTTTATCTTAAATGTGAAACGTGTGTATATATGTTTTCTACAGTCTGGGCTTAATTGCTGCTCTGAATATGTTCTAAATTAAAGGCTCTAAATTGCCTTTTTCTTTTTGTCTGTATATGCCAGCTAACGATTAATAAGAATTGTGAAAACAAAGTTTTTGTTTTTATTTTACTGTTTGAACTGTAATGCTATAAATTGCTTGCAGCCTCGCCTGTTCGCATACTTGCAGTAACCTGCATGTATGCGAACAGGTTTTAGTTCAACTAAAACTTTTAACTATAACTTCTTGTGTGTTAACATGTAGTTTTGCCTGTTTTTTCACAGGTTTTGGAAAAGGTGGACGTGGAACAGAAAATGAGCATCCGGTTCCTCCACTAAAGTTTCATTGTTTGTTTGTTTGTTTCCCTACACACTTCATGAGTAGAGCTCGGACTGGTCAGCTATTATCAGGTCATAGTTTCATCCTGCTTTTCCGCAGCCCGTCTTGGGGCCACATCCAAGTTACGCACCGCTTCACACCGGGCAGACGCCTCCGATCCTGACGTTCTGCCGCTCCGGGGACAAAGAGGGGCGTGGGGGGCGTTGAGTTGTTTTATCCAATGTCACAATGTACACCTTCCTAATCGCCCACCGGTGTTTATTAGAGGGCCATAGTGGGTAACACTTCTATTCTATGTGGTAAAGCTCTTCGCTGTCGCTATGAGTAAGTTCAAATCAAAGTTTACTCGTGCTGATAATATCATATTTAATTCATGCGTCTTTGTAGAAATAATGTGCAAAGTGTTAAATGTCTTGATTCCATTTCATGTGTTTTTGGGGGGTTTTTTAACGCTGACAGGATTATATGACTCCTTCCCTCCAGCCTGCGGTGGAACAAGCTGTAATTTATTATTCAATCCCCGAGGCAAAGCGAGACCAGCCCCGCTGATTGTTGATTTACTCACTGAAGTGCCATGACTAAACACTAATCACAATTCTGTAGCCTTGACTGTGTCACTTTCATGTGGACTAAACTTAAGAGTTGTTAAAACTAAAGTCTTGTGATTCTTTTTGAAATGAAATCCTATCAGGACTTGATCAAAGCCTAGGAATGAATGTTGGGGTCTACGGTGGAGCGGATCACCTGAATCCACACAGATATCGTTTCATTCTTCTGTTACTTTCAAAATCTGTTTCTATTGTGGCTAATAGGGGGGAAAAAATACAAATGCTAATCATCTGTTTTCTAACTTATTTCTGTGTTTAGCTCTAGATGCCAAAGAGTGAATAATCTGTGTAGGAGTACGAATCTGAACCAGAGTTTAGTTGTCTGAGCCATTAAAGCTTCAGTGTGACTTTTTTTCATCTCTGCATTCCTCGGTAACAGAGTGCAGGAAGAACAGCTCGACTATTTTTATCAATCATTGTGGGATCATAAGTTATATATTATGTGATGTCTCTCTGTAGCTGTGTAAGTGATTATTGAACTTGATTTGAATAAAAAGTGCCATGCACTCTGTGTTGTTTTGTTGAAGTTTGCTGCTTTACTTGCTGATGATACATGGGATTTGGGGAACCAATATAAAATAGTTGATATTTATAGTATGAAAGTATTTTAAGGAAATCTACCTGGACTTTTCTGTAAAATCAATCGAATCAATTGTACTATTTTATCCTTTTAGACAAAATCTTTTTTTTAAAAATCCAAATCAAGTTGTTTTTTTTCTCATATCCTGCTAATGACATCAGGATAAACTTTATTGGTCGTATTTGTGCACCCAAATAAGGAATTTAACAATGGTTTCACTTTGTCTCGACGTACATTTGCTTTATGCAATTTCCTTCTACAGAAAGAATTTCATTGATGGCCCAACTATTTCACTTTTCTCATGTTTGTCTTGCGTGACTGTCGCACAACAGACTGTGTTGTTCCACTTCTCAATGTCTATGGTAATGAAAACCTTTGGAGGTTTCCCTCCTCCAACACACGTTAAAAGCCTGCATTTGGATTTAGAACTAGATGACCCAATGGGTGTAAATTCTTAAACGGTAAGCTGGCCAAAATCTTAGTTTTACTGCTGCGGTGCCCTGAGCAGAATTTTTTTTTTTTCCTGTTTAAAAACTCCGATAGGCATTTTTAAAAAGAATGTAATTATTTCAAATGCTGTAGTGGAAATTGCTGTTTAATTATCCGCTTGTGATTTGTATTGTCGTTGCACATTAGAAAAAGAAAAATATCTGTAAATAGGAAATTTGCCAATTTATAAAGTCTCTATGCGTCTAAATATCTTTTAACTAAATGACCCTTTAACGTTGCAGTGATTATAAACAACCTCTAAACCTAATTAAGATGAAGGTCGAGAGAAAAAAAAGAAGTGTTTCCGGGGCGGGGTTTAAGCTTCGACTGACGAGCCTTCCGTCCAATCGTCGCACTCCTTTTTTTTTTTTTTTGCTCGCGCTAACAGAGCAAAAATGGCGTAGGGAGCGGAGGGTGAAGGAAGGAGAGGACCTTCTTCTCTCCACCTCGCCGCGTCCAGGAGAGGAGAGAAGGGGGTCCGCAAGTTTGAAGTTTTCCTATAAAACTGTCGAGTCGCCTTATGGGAATAAACCTGGCGGTCCTGCAGGTGAAGAGGACCGCAGAGGAAGGGTCCCCCCCCCCCCCCCGGCTTTTGTTTACCATTGTGTGCGGCAGCAGCTCGCAGGAACAGAGGAAATATTTCCACATCGTTTCACGCTGAGGTCAACAATTCCTTGAAAGATTTTATTTTTATTTTTTTTTCCTCTGCGAAATTTATTCATCCAGTTCTAAGTGCTGCATCTGTTATACTATTCAGCTGGTTAGTTAAGGTTTTAACCACTTGGTGTTAGTGCTTGCGTGTTTATTTACGTTTTAAAATTTATGCAGTGGCGGTTACAGATTTAATGGCGCCCTGGGCACCGCGCATGTATATACAGTATATTTGTATGTATACGTTACCACAATATTATCAGAATAATGCTTAAAGAAATGATCATAAATACAGAATGATACCTGACATACATTTAGAATGATAAATAAATTAGAAAATTATCATTATTTATTATTATTAATTATAATAATAATTATTATTTTGGTATCTGCCTAGGAATACCTGAAATCTGTGAATATTTGGGACTCAGACCATATTTAGGTTAATATCCATTAATGCGCACATTGGAAATATTCTTATCACTGCCACAGAAGCTAACATCCACCCCCGTGTTTTATTCACGCTTGACGGTGCAGCCAATCGACACCAAGAAAAATGAACGGGCGCTCCTGGATTGGCTGGTCTGCCAGCCAATGAAGTGTCACGTAGCATTGTGCTCTTTCAAAATGTTTTCGATATAAACAACAAAAATTCTGCAAATAGGTGGACTTTGTGCAAATAATTTAGTAACTGGGAGATTTTGAGATGTTAGTTTAATACCGCGTTTTCTCTTCCAGTGAAGCCGATGCTTGCAGGTAGAGAGATGGCGCCGATCCCGGGAGAAGACCCAGAACCTCTACTTCTGCCGAGCCCAAGAGAACTGTAGCTAAACTAACCCTCTTTTGGGGTCCTCACACTTCTCCCACTGCCTGTCCTGCTGTTTCCGGGGACACTGGATATCTCTCTCTCTTCCACAGCCTTCCCATTTGTCCTGACCTCTTTCTGCAGCCTAATCGTCAGTGAGGACCGCTCGCAACATTTCAGATTGACAAAGATTTAAAGTCGTCCAACTTCGGACATAAAAACTGTGACATAAAGCCTGGTGTAGCGACACCTGTTTAATTTGCTTAAAGAAACGGGTGATTTCCGGGTGACGCTTATGTAAACAGAGTCGCTTTTCAACTGCACAAGAGGTTTGAGAATGAGTAAACTATATGTGTTTACATAAGTAAAGACACAACATACTGTAGCAAAGATCAAGCGCCTGTGATACAAAATAAGATTCGTTGATTCATTTTTCTTTCTTTTCAACTACCTCATTGCCACAGTAAGTCCAACGGGGTTGAGAGGAGCATTTTCTGAACAAAGAGCATGGCGCTACGGAGCACCACAGCGGTCACTTTTGTCTGTCCGTCAATGTTTCAGTATTGAAGTCAGGTAGTTGGCAGGAGAGCAGAAGATGAATATCCTGTCGCTTATATTCAGCATGAGTTTTGTTTGTTAGGAGGATTCCTTAAACGTCTTGCCTAGGCATGAGCTGGTAGGTTTTTATAGACGGCACAGTATTTTTATAAAAATCTGAAGCCAAAGTGGGTATTATGAGACAACTGCTTTTATTTAACCAGTAATATTTAGGTTGCTGAAAACGTACCGCTAAATGTGGGCTCATAATAAGCAGAGAAAACGGCAAAGTCCCTGCCAGATTACAGTGTGCAGCCACGTGTGGGGAAGGGGCGTGGCTTTTTCTGGCATCTCGTTAAAAGCATTTTAGTGTTTTGTTAAATTCAGTCTTTAAAATTTTTTATTAACACCCAAAATTTATTTCCATCTTGCTGCTGTTTTTCTGGAGGGGGAGGAGGTTGGTTATGTGGTAGTGACCCAGCACAGGATTGTGGGTAGTTTAGCTGAAGCAGAGAATGAGCGAAGTTGGCGGTAAATATCGGTAAATCGGCCAAAATGGCAGTATTAATATCGGGTATTGGTATCAGCCCAAAAGTTCACTTCGGTGCATCCCTGCTTTGTACCTTGATGCTAATATCATGCCTAGCCGTGTCTGCGTAGCATCAAGAGGTTACATCTCACGCTTCTTGCAGCTTATAAATGGTTTCCCCTTTCAATTTTATGTTTATTTTTTTGCCATGTACATGTAAAGGGAAAACAACAACAACAACATAAGTACATTTTACTGGGATCTGTGCAATATTTGATCTTAACTGTCATGTTGTTGACCAAACTGTATATTGTATAAAACAAGTGACAAGTTGTTTGAAAGCAACAAAATCACCAATGTCTTCCATTAAGATATGTATAGACTCATGTGCGTTTGCTTATTTAGCGGGACTGTGGTGCCAAAAAACACCATAGCAGCCATGCATGACCAGTAGTAATGCTTGCTTCATCAAGAGTATCGATTTGTAGGCCGAGCTGAAGCTCAAATCTGTGGAGTCCATTTCAGTAAAAACTAGCCTCACATACTTAAAAAAACCTCTAGGTACGTCAAATTTAGATACCGCTTTAACCTCAAATCTAGTGCTTGAGCTCTGTTTTAAGGCATGTATATGCTAGTAGGAAATATATAGCATGACACAGTTGGGATACACCATTACAAAGAGGTGCGCCAATCACGATTTTGTGGCTTTTGTACGTCTTTGACCTGCCAACGTCGATTTTAATCTTTTATGACTTCTCTTGAACTGTAACGCGAAAAAATGTAACGGCATTCAAAATATTTTATTTCTAGTCGTCCTGTCGTGATTGGAGATCGATTGTGTATAGTAAGAGCCGAGGCAGTGTCACATTGTCTGTGAAAGAGGAGTCGCTGTAGAATAGGGTTTGCAAGTATTTTAAAGTGCAGTTTAAGGATGTCTAATTTTAGCTCTTACCATCGTTAGCGCAGCTAGCATTAAAGAAACAGCATCAATTGTTTGTATTACTCATAGAGAGCGTAGATTCTTACACCAGCTCTTAAGGCTTAAAGCTCAAAAGGATAAGATAGCAACCTTGCTCTAACTCTGTTCAGCCTTCCTGGTTTCCGCTGAAGTCTGGCTCTCTCTCGCCGGACTGCAGCCGTTGAGAGAGCTGTGAACTATGAATGAGTCTCAGACTACGGTTGCATTTCCATGAACCATATAATTGCGCAATTTGGCATTTTGAAAATAAATTTGCTTAGTGGAAACACGGCACTTTCAAAGAAGTTGGTTTTTCGATATAAGATATTGTCTCTAGGAAGAAGCGGCGCTTTGGCCGTAGAGAAACTGGTTTATTTTGCAAAACTGCAATGGAAATACTTTTTCAAATCACCCAAGTCATGTGATCAACAACCGGATGAACAAACTTATTCACATGTGATATTAATTGCATTTCATATTTAATGGAAACTTTAAAAAAAATATATATATATATATTAGCATAATATCAACAAAATTTTGTGCACATTTGGAATGGAAACGTAGCTTATGGTGAATTCGCTGGCTGGAAAGAGTTTGAATTTTCCAAAAGCGGATCTCTTGGTGCACCTCTACGCGTTTGAATGTTTGTTTTGTGTTTTATTCTACATTGTAGTCTGTAAAGGTTTAACATGAGAGCCAAAAACTTTCTTCGAGTACCTAGTCTCAGATGGGACAATCTTTACATAAATGATTTAGGAGGAGGAGCTTAAATACCCAACTCAGCATCTTGCATAGGGCGATGCTGTTTCAGTCCTCGTTGTGAAATTGTACAAGTGACCTCATAGTTTTGGGATTCAGAGCGTTCTATTTTAATCCACATAATTGTATTTAATTAGATTTTTTTTTTAGAAGCAATAACCTGAAATAATGCATGAATATAGCTCCAGGAGTTGGTGTTAAAAGGATTGTGTTGACATCTCATTGCATTTAGTTTTAGTCGTTATTGAACACGGAAAAGGCTTTAAATTTGAACTCTTGTAGCATCCACAAAGACCCTCTCCTCGTCTGCGAGTTGCAGGCTTGAGAATAAACGCGGCTGCAAAGAACCGGCCGAACGACGCCGGCGTGAAAAAGCACTTTCTCTCCACGTACCGACTTGCACCGCCCATCGTCGCGTCTTGAATGCTGTGTTCAGGCAACCCTGTAATGTTCTTTCTGGTGATTTATAATCCCGATTTATGAGCAAGTAGACGTCCAGGTGATATGAATTTGTGGGTTTAAAAAAAATATATATATATGCATGATTTAGCAGAATAACGAATGAATTGTATTGCATGCAATAACCTAACCTTGTAATGTGAATGAGTGTAATTATAGGGAGAGTGGGGGGGGGAAGTATTATGATTTTCCAATCCAACTGAAGGTAACGCCGACGGTTTTATTGATTAGCTGCGATTTTATCGATTAGCTGCGATTTATATATATATATATATATATATATATAGAAAAAAAACACCTCTAAAAGAAGGAATTGATCAGTTTCTGTGTTTTTCCTGTTGTGTCACATGCTATCTGGCAGTACCACTACAGTGCAGCTCTGCAGTTCTTGTTCCCATGAGGAAAACTTAACGAAAGCTTTGGCGAGATTCCTGAAATTACTTTGTTGCTCAACTTTCCCACCGAGATGATGGGCTGTATAGCGACTATGCACTCCAGAGGGAGGAAACGGGCATGCCTAATATGTGTGAGCCTCTTGTCTGGTTTTGTAATAAATGAATTAAAATAAAAAGAAAGAAAGAAAGAAATCTGTATCAGAAAAATTTAAGCAATAAACAGCAGCATGGTGCCAATTGAATTGTGTCGTTTCCTTTACGCTTTGATAATGAGCAGCAAAACATATTTGAGACACGGAGTTAAAGCCGAAAAAGTACTCTAAGTTGTATTTCTAAAATGTTATTATATCAAGGAATTTTTATTTAGTCATTCAATCAGATTCATAAACTAAGGCTGAACGTTTGTATCCATATTTAATGCTAACATTTACTTTGCGACCCAGACTTAAAAAAAATTAAAAATCCAACCTTTATTGTTCAAACTTTTTGAATATTCCCCTTGCAGAGCTCCCAGAATGGCCCAAATTCCTGGCTCCCATCTCCAGCTCATTCCCAATTTTTACTGGCCGAGTTAAAGGAAGTACATTTGATTTTTCAAATGGCCTATGCACTCAAAAAGGTTTAGCAATCATCATGCGTCTAGGTTTTAATAGGGCAGATAATAGTTGCTATGGGGACCTTAAGAGGCCACTTTCTGCTGCTGTTGTCCAACAGTGAGTACATTTTGAAACTGAAGTTTATAGTGTTTATTACATTGACAGTAAAGGGATTGGTGGAGATATTTTTTTTAAAACATAATTTCCTAGGTTGAAACAAATGGAAAAGCACCACATGCCCAATGCCTGTGATGCTGTTTCTCTTACAAAGGTCCCTGCAAGCTTCTTAAAAGTTTTTTTTTCCCCTCCTTTTCACCTGTTATTCCTTTCGCCCTTGCTGTATTTAAATAAAGGTCGAACTTTTTTTTATGCCCTTACGGTGAGGTTATGCTTTTGAAATAAAAAATAAATAAAAAAAATCTTAATGTGAGGGGGTTTCAAACGTATTACTACTAACTACGTAATATTTGACAAAGAAATAAGGATATCAAACTCAAATTTATTGTAAAAAATATATATATATAATGTACAAATAAGTGTAGCAGAACTTGAGTGAAAAATTAATAAAAAAAAAAGGTTCATTATCAGCTTTAACAACAAAAAAATGAACACGGAACATGTGCAGCCTAACAGCATCCAGAATGATGGCGCATCATTGACAGAACAAGTCCACACACACACACACAAAGCACAAACTCCAAACATCTTACAAACACCACTTCCTGCTTCGACTGCTGGCGTTCATACTCATGTCAGCCAGTTGGCTGCAGGTGTGTCCCATCAGATCCAGCTGTTCTTCAACCTCCTGCCTTGCCTGCAGAGAAAAGGACAGAAGTGCTCAAAGTTTTTACTAAAAAAAAAAAAAAAAGTGTCTCATTTAAAATCACACCTTCATTTAACTTTTGAAGTGTAATTTGTAGGCTGAAATTTCCGCCACCTTTTGTCAGGTGAAATTAGCTTGAACTAATTTAGGGTACTATAATCAACCGGAAAGGTCTACAAGATCAGCAAAAGGAATCCAGTCAAAGTGCATCTTAGTGTTCCCAGTTGGCTCAGGATATTTGGTTTTTGTTTTTCTCACCTCATCAACAGTTTCCTGAAGAGGCGCCAGCTCAAACGAGAGAGACGACGCCTTCACCATTGAGCTGCTGTCCAGAATGTAACTGCAGGCACAGACATTTGTTATTATTATTAATTATGTGTGCTAAAAATAATGGCATAAATAGTTATTCGCTCTTCACGTGACAAGCTCGGTAGTTTGACAGACACAACATGCAGTTCCAGTCAGAGCCGCTCACCAGCTCATTTTGGCTTTGCTCAGGAGAAAGACGGAGCGAGTAGCGGCCAGATGCGCAGGAGCAGCGTGGATGCGTTTCCCCACGACACTGTTGCACAAACGGCATTTTAGATTGGAGCAAATGCTGAAAGGGAACAGAAAAATACAAGAAATTTAGTTAAAAAAATAAATAACATAATTATGAAACACCCTACAGATGAGGTTAAAGGTGAAAGGCTGGGTTCAGAAGAGGATTCATCCAACATGGCGATCCACTTAACAGGGAGAAAAAAAAAGTCTGCAGTGGTGCATAAACACTTGTTCAAAAGCAAAAAAAAAAAAAAAATATATATATATGTACATATTTTTTTTAAAAGCCTTGCAGAGCCTCTTTAACATATTTATATTGTCAAACTACAAGTAAAGCTTAAATTGTAAAGTGGATTAAATGTTACATTTTCAGTTTTTTCGATACTAACCTTCAGAAGTAAAAAAAAAACAACAACAAAAAAAAAACCCAGAGTTCACGTAAGTGTAATTTCATGTCAGTGGAAATACTTTGTGCAAGTCACTATTATCCTCACCAGTCAGCCATTTCCCCTTTGTGAACTGACTCCAGAGCGCCACTCACAACCACGTCATTGGTCACTCCTGAGGGAGAGAAAAACTTACATATAAGTATAAATAAATCAGAAAGGAAATAAGCTCAAATTAATCAAAATGACTAAACAACTTAATATCGCGAGACATTCTGTCGAGCGATAAAAACTGTCATTAGCAACACGATGTTGGTGTTGTTGTTTTTTTTTTTGTTTGTTTTAAATGATAGTAGTAATAATAAACAATACATTAATCTTGGAGGATAACAGATTCTCCTCAAGCAAATTTGCCAACAATAACTTCGGAACTACTTGCATTGACTAAATTGCACACAAACAAAACCTACGCATGCACATGACGGAGTCGATGCATGTCAGCTCTCCGCACAGCCCCAAAGAGTCCGCCAGAACCGCGTTACACTGCGCACAGTGAAGAGTCATTAAATGTTCTAATGGCGTAGCCGTCTTTAAATCGTCGATTCGCTCTACTATGAGATCGCCGTCAAACTCCATTACACCCAGATACACGGCATAAAATAAGCGACTGGTCCGCGCTGCAGTGTTTGAACCAACACAGGAAAGGAGAATACGTCACGTCCGCTATTGGTTTGACCGTTTGCCTGTGGTACAACACCGCCACCGTGTGGGGAATCGAGATACTGTTCTATTTATACACTCATGCACTGAATTTTATGAATTTGTCTTAATGTGCCCTAAAAATCGAGTAACACTCTGAACTAGACACTCATCTCCAGTCGCAACTTGCTGTCATGGACAATATTGTTTTAGTTCTAAAGACGTTCATTTATGTTAAAATATCAAAAATGTCTTCCTTGGGGTGTAGAGCAATAACGTTCAAATTACATTTTTATATCATATGTTTGTATTTAAGAGTTGACCAAAATGATCAGAATTAAATTCATACATATGTTTATAGAATTAATTACAATAATATAATGAATAACCTGCATTCAATGTCAGAAAACAACGTCAGTAATAAAAAATAATAATAATAATAACACAGAAGAAACATGAAATAATTTAATTTTTATTATTTTATCACACGATGTGCTACAGAAAGTTCTTCTTTTGTTGTTGTCCACATTCATTTTTAACGCAAGTAAAAATAGACATAAAGCGTATTAATGTCTATGAGGTTAACGCCGTTCTAGTTAGCAGAGCCGTTTCTCTAGGTTTGATGAGCATTAAATTAATCAATAATTTTATGATGCGACACCACAAGAACCATAACTTAAAACAACAGTAATAACGTTGCTTCATTTTCAAATGAAATGATATACACAGATTACATGGGATTTAACGTAAAATTAGCTAAAGTTTAACAAATACGTTTTGAATCCGATTATTTAATTTGAACATTTAAAATGTAGAATAACTGTATTTCTCTTTCTTTCACACTTTGTCAACCAAATTTACTACCTTTTTTTTTTTGTTTGTTTGTTTTTTTAAAATCAGGTTGAAGCTGATTGGCTGAGCGTCGCATCCGGTCAAAGGGAAAGAGCCAATCGGGTAGCTCCTTTGGCTGTGTTTTGAATCGGCGGCTATTTTAACCGTCGGGCGCCGAGGAATCTGGGAGAAAGCGGCGTAGACATAAACCCAGATAAATAAGTGAACTAACGCGCATCCTGAAGTGGAAAAGCAGCAGATGAAGATGGATTTGAACTCGATGAAGTACGCGGAGCTGCGAAGCATCGCGAAGGAGCTGGGGCTGAAGGCGAACACGAAGGTACTTTGACGCGTTTACTCCGACCGATGATGCTAACGGCAGATGTCGGCTAACGTTAACGCTAACTGTACGTGAAGTGCGCTTGAAATTGATTTCTTTGTTCGACGCAGGCCGATAAGCTCCTGAAAGCCATTAAGCAGCACTATGAAAAAGAAAAGAAAAATGACGAGGGAGATGAAAATGCAGCTTCAGACAGCGGCCGGGAGGATGCAGATGATGCTTCCCAACAAGAGGCTCCCAGTACGGCTGGGTTTGTGAACACGCGTCGGGGGAGAGGAAAATGCATCAAGAGAAAGATCACTGATGCTGCTGAGGTATTGGGTTGTAACAGTGACTTGCTTTCGGATTTCTATTCTCTTGATTAAATTTCCTTATTTTTCCCCTCACTTTTCTAGGCTGCTGACCCAGCCGAATCTTGGAGCAGTTCAGGGGAGGAGAAGAAGAAGAAAAAGAAGGTGACCCTGGACAGAGACTCTGAGATGAACGAACCGGAGCCCCAGCTGCACCCGGACTCCAAGGATAAAGCTCCTGTGCTCGCTGAAACAGGTCGGTAAAGCTTTTTGAGAAAGATTGTAGAAACGTAGAAACCCAGACAATGGACTAAAGAAATTCTAAACCAAAAAAGATGTTCTGATTGAAGAGACACAGAATGAAGTATTTTTCCCTTGATGGGGTCTGAGTGGTGAATGATGAATCCAGTAACATTGGAGTTATTCATTTTTCTTTTCTGCGTTCATTAAATGCATCAAAGCTAAGATCTTCCACTCTTCTAACCAGACACATACATAAAACAGCTTGTATTTTGATGCACTTTTATTTTTTGAGTGTAATCAAAATCGTAGGGCCATTTCATACCATAAAACAAAGTCATCCCTTCATGTTTTGTTAAGATTAAAAGCTACGACCTCCATCAACAGAGCTGAAATCCACCTGTTCTGCTTTGTGTTGTAATTCTTAAAATTAAAAAAATTGCTAACCACAAGGTCAGACAGGAAAGGATATTGAAAATCAGTGTTGGCGAGGAAGAGCTCCATCAGTACATTTCTAATTGCGTTTTTTTTAAGAGAAAAGCCACAATTATTCATACTGTTGCAAAAAATTACTCCTATTTATTTATTTTTAAATATGATAGAGTTTAGCAAAAATCCACAATAAGTGCATGCATTAAGTTTGTACTGTGCAGAAATAGTTGTAGATTATATCTATGTTTAATGTATATTTTTGCTTTCCCCCTCTTTATGAGTGCCACAAGTATAACAAGTTAACATTAGTTGGGTAATTAGCAGGTAGCGGCTGCTTGTATAGTTAATTCTGGGTTTTTTTTAAAAATTCTATCACTTTAGCCAGAATGTGTGCATCTTATTTATCCCCACACTGTGACTTTCCATGTCTGTCATGACTTGAAATATTTTCGAACAGGTGAATTTGACTTCCTTGTATTAGAAAAAAAAAAGTTGGTTGTTTTTTTTTTTTTGTTCAGCTACATTGCAACGCTTTTGTACTTGCGCAAAAAATCTTTAATAATTTTTTTTATCTTCTTTGTTTTTTGGGGCAAATGTATGACTGATTCTTTTAGCTGTAACAGAACTGTGATTCCTTAGAGTGGTCTATAGCTTGATACTGGTAACCATGGTTACTTATAAGGGTAGAGTTCACTTTAAACGGCGCGTTTCTTCCAGAGATGAATGTGTTCCCGTCGTCTGGTTCTCGTACAGAAAAGGCACCGAAGGTGGTAAAAGGCGGCAAGATCCCTCGTCACCAAGGCCTCCAGCAGAGGAGCAAGGCTTTGTTGAAGCCCACAACTCCTAGTAAGTTTTCTCCTCCCCTAACTCGCTGTTCTTGTGGACGAATGAGAAGCGATGATCCTTTCGAGCCCTTCAAGGTAACTGTTGTGAATTTGATTTCCAAACCAGACTTTAAAAAGCTCCATGAGGCCCAGTTCAACAAGATGGAGTCCATCGACAGCTACGTCCAGCGGAAGACGAAGCAGGTGGAGACGTACAAAAATCCAGTCAAAGACCTGAAAGTGGTTAATTAAATCATATTGGTCGGCTTTCATTCGAAGATTTGGCGTGTAATGCTAAATGCACACTACAGTACCTCTGGGGGGAAAAATTAAACCAATTGGAACATGTTTACGTTTTGTTGCATCAGAACTACAAACTTTGATGTATTGAGATTTGACGTGACGGATCCACGCATAGCTGTGCATTATTGTAAAGTGGAAGGAAAGTGATACACTGTTCCCTTGCAGACCTGGATTATGTGTTCTGGAGGCTCCACATGGAAGGAGAATCCACCAATTGAAATCGGTTCAGAGTGACTAGATCTCAGTCAATCCTATTAAAACTTTTAAATGAAGAAATACTTTAAAGTGTTTCCAAAGGAGAATCACGGCCACAGCTAACTATTGATTGTTCTGATAATTAATCAATCAGATTTTTTCTAATTGGCACATTCTGCAGATTTTTCATTTAGCCTCTTGCACTTCCTTTTTTTAATCACATTAGAAATTGAGGGGGGCGGGGGGGTATTCTTCAATTCTTTTAAACAAAAAATAAATATTTAATTGTTAAGATGCACTGATGTAGCATTTGAACTTGAACCAGGTGAAGCTAAAACAATGCCGCCTGGGTTTTAAATGGAACATATTTACAGACGAATGTTCTTATCCTAAATGCAAAACTTCTACACATTTGGCTTGATTACTGCTCCCAATATGTTTTTCAGCTTTTGGCCCTTTTTTTTTTTTTTTTTTTTTTTTTGAGTCTGTATCCTTCAATTAACGATTAACTGATTACTCAATTAGTTGCTGATTATTTTAAGAATCGATTCATCACGATGAATCGTTTCACAGACTGAGAGAAATCCAGTTGTCTCTGTCCAACTCGGTTCCAATAAAATACACAGAAAAATACACGTTTGTGGATGTAACGTGGTAGCTATGTGCGAAAGGTCAAGGGTCATGACTAGTTCTGCAGAGCGCTGTTTATTGAGGACCTTTTTGGCTCTGTTGATCGGTGTGTTTGTGTCCTGCAGAAGAATTCAGCTCGTGCCACCATGTTCAGCCCCGTCAACAAGACGCCGGCCGAGGAAAACCTTCGCCACACTTTGAAGGCCAGTAAAATCCCTTCAAAAAAACCCGCACAAAAAGAAGACGGTCAGTTCAGACCCTCTGTCCTTTCTGCCCGCAGGGTCAATGTCCGGTGAGCCACATTTGACCTTTCTCCAGTTTACCAGCATTAATACATTCGAGCCAAGTCTATTTAACTTGCATTAAAGCTGATGGCGACTCGAAGTGTGCTGCAGCTGACTTTATCTAATTGAATCCATAATGCGTCGCTGTAAAAAATCTCTCTAGATTCTCGGAGGCTACACTTGATAATGAGTTCAAGAGGTCGCTGGTGAAGACGCCTGCACGGATGTCGCCATGCGTCGCCTCCAGTACCCCGCAAAAACCGACTGCAGACGCAGCAAAGCCGGCCGCCGCCAAGTCTTCAGCTTTATCTGCCCAGAAAACTCCAGGTAATTTCACTTTTCACTTCATCAGATGATCTGGAAAACGAGTAGACTTCCTAAAATTTGAGTATTGTGAAAAAGTAGTTTTTTTTGTTGTTTTTTTTTAAATTAGTTTTTTTTTCTTTGGCACTCATCTTAAAAATTGAAACTCGTATTATATCAATTTATTAAACAGAGTGGAATATTTCAAACCTGTATTCCTTGCAGTTTTGGTGACTCTGGCTTATAGATGATGAATAATAAGAAAATATTTCCAACAGAAATGTCAGGATTTCAAAAAGTGTGTACATTTCTGTGCCCTCAGTAGTTGGTTGGGGCTCGTTTTGCATGAATTGCTGCGTCAGTGCAGCGTGGCGTGGAAGGAGATCAGCTGGTTCTAAGGTCGCAATATCGACAACCATTGTATCGTCATCTGAGCAAATCGATATATCGCAATACAGCAGGTGATTTGCACTAGGGCTGAAACGATTCATCAGATTAATTGTCAAGAATTGATTATTGAAATAATTGTCAACTAATTTAGTAATCAATTAAATGTTAGGTGGAGTTTACACACTCAAAAAAGGCAATTTGCTGAAAGAATAGCACATTCAAAGCAGTAATTAACTGCAAAATGTACACAAAATACACATTTCTCATTTAAGATAAAAACAAACGCCTTTGTGTGTAAATCTGTTCCACCCAGAACTACTCAAGTGGCAGTTTTAGCTTCACGTGGTTCTAATTCTGTAAAAAGAATAAAATAAAATCCTACTAAGCTCCTTTTCTTGTTCAATTATTAATCGATTAATCCAAAAGTATTCAAGAAATTAGCCCTACGCTGTGTTTGTTTTAACCTTTGCTACAAATGATTAAGCATTCGCTAAAGGAAGGCTGCATTATTGCATTTTAGGCAATAAAATGTCTTTATTTAAAAAAGAAATTACAAATTTTATCTGGATTTATACGTATTTCTCATATTGCATAAAAAAAGGCTCAAGTAGTTAAATGAGAAATCTGCAAAATGTGCCGATTTCTTTATCTCAGAAATCATCAGAATAAACTACTAAATTGTTGCAGCCATAATTTACACTCCTAGTTTTCATTATCCGTCAGCCGCGATCAACAGAATGAAGAGAAATAAAGGCTGTGTCTGAAATGAGATACAAAAATATTGAGCTGTTTCAAGATATTGTACATTTTGAAGCTGTACTTGTAGATGTCTACAGAATTTTAAAAAGACATTCATCTTCTCTTCTATGAAAGGACCCTTCATTTTCACCGGTAACACGAGTGCTTTAGGAACGCCTGGAACCCAAAAGAAACCTGCCTTCGATCTGAAGGCGAGTCTGTCGCGTCCCCTCTCCTACCAGCCCCATAAAGGTACTAAACATTCCTCGAGGTCTGTGAATGCAGCACATGATGATTTAATGCTAGACGTGTTATTGATCGCCTAAATACTTCATAGGTAAACTGAAACCTTTCGGAGATGTCAAGGAAAACGCAGCAGGAAACAAGTCTGCGATCGCCAATCCTCGCCAAGAAAGTTACAAACAGCCCAAAATCCAGTCAAGGTAAGTCTTAAAGGAATCTTTAAAAGTCTTATGGGGTTTTCACGCCTGATGGTCTGGTAGACTCTGCATGATCTGGGGGCCAAAATCGCAACGTTTGTTACATTTTCAGCTGCTGGTTCCTTTGACAGTGCTCTGCAAATGATCCCAAAGAGTTGAAAAACCCGTTCTCCTCCTGGCCTGTGGTGCCGCTGCACCAAGAATCGAAGGAAGCGACACGAAAACCTCCACAGACGACATAAACGCAACTCATAGACGTGAATTATTTCATGCGTTCATGTCTGACGCGGCTTCCTTCTTCACAAAATAAAAACAAAAAATGGAGTAGCGTTATATTTTAGAGGTTGTAGGATTTCTCTTTTGTCTTTGGTAAACGACTATGAGCCATTGCTCCCGCTAGCGCTAGATACGTGCGTTTGTTTTGGTTGTATTTACCCAGAATGCCCTGCGCTATAGTTCATTTCCTGCTTTTTGAGCGTTCTCTGGTCCGCTTGGCGATTACAGATGCGTTCAAACCAAGCTGGAGTTCACTCCAACCGAAGTGAGCCCGAGGTTTTTAGGTGGACCAGACTTCTCCATCTTAGTCCGCATCAAAAGCGGGAAGTGGCATTCTGCGTGGGGCATTCTGGGTAAAAAAAACCCCAACAACAAATAAACGAAAGAGTTTCGACGCTAGTGGGACTTGAGGCCTTTTACCAACGACAAAAGAGAAATTCTACAACTGCTCAAATCTGACGCAGATCGGTCTTTGTCTACATTTTGTGAAGTAGGAAGTTGCGTCCAGCGTCTTCTTCTGAGGTTTACGTGTCGTTTTATTTAGTGCTTCTTGTTGCGGCGCCAACACAGGAGTGGAGGTTTTTCAAAAAATCCGTGGAAAACGAACCCCATCCATCCATCCATCCATCCATTTTCTGTTCACCCTTGTCCCTAATGGGGTCGGGAGGGTTGCTGGTGCCTATCTCCAGCTACGTTCCGGGCGAGAGGCGGGGTTCACCCTGGACAGGTCGCCAGTCTGTCGCAGGGCAACACAAAGACATACAGGACAAACAACCATGCACACACACACTCACACCTAGGGAGAATTTAGATAGACCAATTAACCTAACAGTCATGTTTTTGGACTGTGGGAGGAAGCCGGAGTACCCGGAGAGAACCCACGCATGCACAGGGAGAACATGCAAACTCCATGCAGAAAGACCCCGGGCTGGGAATCGAACCCAGGACCTTCTTGCTGCAAGGCAACAGTGCTACCAACTGCGCCACTGAGCAGCCCGGAAAATGAACCCCTGCAGCTGAAAATGTAACAAATATTGCGAGCTTAGTCTCCATCTGTCCAGCTCCTCCTGATGACGATCTGTCCTGTTCTTAGGAAGGACCGGCGAACCAAGCAAGTGGAAAGCCGGAAGCAGAAAAAAGAAAACATGCTCGGGGCGAGGAGAGGACTTGTGATGACGTAGACGGGGTTATTCTTCAAAAATCACGGCCGTTGCGAAAGCGTGACGCTTTTTACTGTAAATATTTTGACGTAGAAAAGCTCAGGTTTTCTCCAACCTGCTTTATTTGTAGAGATATTTGCTTTAAAGCTTTATTTCTGTCAATGCTGCAATTTTCTCTGCTCATCAAGTAGAAACTCTTGTTCATGTACATTTTTAACAACTGTTTTATATGCTCTTATTTTTTACATTCTTCAGAGGGGAAAGCATTTAATGGAATTGATTTTAAAAAACTGTTTGACATGTAAACCCTCTTCTTAATTGTGACGTTTTATTATTGAATTTTGTAAATAAAAAAAATTAAAAAATCAAAATTCCCACGAGGAGAAAAAAAAAAGTTGAATCTTTATGATAATTCCTCTTTAAAGAACATCAGCAGGGTTCCTGTAGAGTAGGAAAATATTTCTACATTATACACTTACAGTTTCCAATTCATCTGTGTTTAAAGGCTGGCCACCATAGATATGTGCTATAAATTAATTAATTTATGGTTTATTTTAAAAACTGCTTACAAAAGGATGAAAACTTTTAAAGCCCGGGTCTTTTGGGTGTGAAACGTTTATCCATTTGTTTATTTTACTAAGATCATCGTTCCAAATGTACAGATGGAGGAAAAACGAGTCAAAAGTCTTGTCACAAGTCCTCATGTCCTGTTCGAATGCTGCGCCGCGGGAACTCTCAAACTTCAGGGTTCCTCTTGTACTTCTCGTATGCGAAGTCCTCAGTGTGCGCGTAATCTTTGCACACGCCGATGAAATCAATTTCGAGCTGGAAGGGACCATCTGCTTTGTCTCCAAGAGTAAATCCAATGGCATTAATCTGGAAATAAATAAAACAAGGAATTTATAGATTTTTTTTTAATTATTATTATTTTTAAATGTAGTTTGTACCATTTTAAAGTTGAAGCTACCTTATCCAGCCAGAGCTCGTGCTGGTCATCTTGTACCCTCCCCCGATGAGCCAGGAAGAACTTGGAGAACGGGATCTGGAAAGGAAAATCGGGTTCAGCGATTGGCTCAGATCATCAAAATCCATATTTGGATATAAAGTTCAACTGCTGTGAATACTTTTATGTAAAATTAGAATAGATTGCATCAACCAAGAGCAAATTGATTATTGATAGAACCACAGTTTTGTTGAAATATGCAAACTACAGTTTTAAGTTAATTCACAAACGGTGAAACAAGCAACCCTACATGCAAGTATCAAAATAATTACTTTGATCATTAGTGATATTATCAATACTAACCATTTTGCAGGAGTTTCTTAAAGAGACAGAGGCCCGAATTCAAGGCGTTCCATTTCAAAGTCAAATTTCTTTCAAGTTATATTTGATAGATACAATATTTTAATAACAGACGGTAAAATTATTACTAACGTTACTGTTAGCAATAACGCTAATGTTACTTGATTATGCTATAAAACACATAACTCCTTTAAAATAATTTTTGTGGCCCCGAAGTGTTTTCAAATTGACAATTTTGGCCGTGGTGGCAAAAAACGCTTGGACACCTCTGACTTCAAACGTTACACTTTATCTGTCCTTACTTTCACATCTTGCCAGTAGGGTCCTCCCCTGGTATACAGGAAGTAGCTGTACATGTCATCTTTCTGGTGAGTGTAGTAGGTTTCTGCTATGACGTTGATCATCCACGGCCGGCCGTCACCCCGGATACGCAGGTGGAGGGTGTTGAAGCTGGACCAGTCGTGGTACCTCTTCCTGTCAAACGAAGCCTAGGGGAGAGGAAATGTTTCAGCTTGTGGTTCATCACCGTGTGGACCTAGAAGCGATGAAATAATTTGAAACATTGAGAGAGAGAGATGGAGGCGCAGCACTCAACCAGAGGTTGCTTGGCACGCATGGTGCAATATCCGCTGTAGCGCGTTTCCCCGTCTTTAGGAGGATCGGAGCAAAGCGTCCCGTACAGAAGGCAGGTTTCATTGTTCCTTCCGACCTTCAGGTAAATCTCGCTTTTGCCTCCGATCTCCCGGTCGCAGGAAATTGTCCACTCCTGGAGGCTGTGGGGGCCCCTGAACTCCCACAACACCTGGTTCTGCTCCAGCATGTGTTCGATGATGGGTTTGCCCATCGGACCAATGAATTGGGCGAAGAACTCCTCCTTCAGCAGCGTGAAGTGCCTCTTCATGCCCTTCAAACCCTTAGAGAGGTCAAACTTGACCCTCCACCACGGGGGCTTGTCCTCTCTGGGCTGGCCGGGCCGCCGGTAGCCCATCTGGGTCAAAGCTCTTCTGGGCGTGGCAAGAGGCGCGATGGAGCGCAGGAGCCAGCGCAGGTCACGGATGGAGCGGAGGAGCCCGGACGCAGGGACGCGTGAGATAGTCGGAAGGGACATCCGGATGAGTCTCTGTTGGGACGGAGGACAGGAAATGGTTCTAGTAAACTGGAGTTACAGAGAATTACTGGCAGAATTTAATAAATGTCTTTATTTGGAATACATTAAACCAAGACAAGCTGATTTGTAGTACATTTTATCAACCCAAAACATGTACAAGTTGTTTTTATATGCACTAGCTCTTAGTTTTATGTGTTTAGCAAGTATAAATTAGCATGATATTGGCATGTCTACATCTCATCTGAACTAGTTATTTATATAAGCCTTAACTTGAATAAAAATTACAATTTTGACTTCTATTTGTATAGTGACATTTGCTTTTCTTGTATGTGTATTGTTGTGTCTGTTTATTGCTGGTTTCTCAATTGGTGAATGTTATTTCTATGACTTTATTTCCGTGTTTTATGATGTAAAGCCCTTTGACCTGCCTTGTTGCTGAAATGTGATATACAAATAAGATTTATTGATTTCTTATTGCAAATTAAATAAACACAGATTTGTATTTCACTTTCCAGAGTTTCTATGGCTTTGCACATAACACTCTTTCTCTGTCTATCCGGATTTTGTTAGTAAAAACAGAAATGAAGCATGTAACTATAGAGATTAACTATAGCAGCTCTTATTATGTGGTAGAATATATCAATGTTGCTAATAATGTACAAACTAGAATCAAGTGACATCCTTTCTTAATGTTTTATTCTTGTTCTTTCCATACAAACAATTATTCCCGGCATCTACTGTTTGATAGTTCCAGTGTTTGAAAAATAGGGATTTTTGACATTACAACACAGAACAATGTAAACCTCCAAGTCATGTATTTCTATGGATAATAACGTTTAAAAGTCAGAGGTTTTTACTGAGAAATGCATAGAGTTTACGCAAAATGCCACTAGGTTGTAGATTGAATCGAATTACCACGACTTTGTGTTTTTGTCCACACAGAGAAATCAAATGTTTATTCAATAAATAGTTAAATTATGAACAATCTCAATAGCCGCAATTTCCTTAGGCCTGAAGCAAAACATTAATAGCAGCACATGCTTCCTTTTATATGACCATCGTTTAGCAAAAGTAGATTGAATTCAAGCAATTCTCTCATTTAAAGCAACAGTCCTCCTCTTCTGATTCCCTTAAAAAATAAATACATTTATTTGGCAATAAACAAATGTAAGATAATTCAAGTAGGTCAACTGATTGAAAGTTAGTTTTGCAATTAAGTTAATTTTTATAAGCTTTGCAATTAGCTGCATGCCATCTGATCACTCTTCACAGCAATCTGAACTCAACGCAAACTGCCACCACAGTTTCGATCAAAAACAACAAAACATGCAAAAATCACAATTTCTGGTCACCACAGGTATTTTTCCTGGAACACTCACACGTTGTTAAGCTGTCATGTATGAAGGAAAGTGTATTTTTCGCTTACTCTATCCGCGTTGTAAGTGGTCCAACCAGAAGCCGTCTACATTAATGGAACAGACAATACAATAAAACAATTCAATACAGGTATTAAATGCTACAACAGTCACGAATACGTTCAAGGTTGGCCCTGTCCGCACAGGAAACACCATCTGCGCAGACACTGGAAAGCTACGTTCAGAATACTTTCGACGACAACCTGTGTAATAAACGAGAACTACAGTGAAAGTCACATGGTTTTGTAACAGCAGTTCTTGAACATAGCTTTGTTGCACTTAGATTCCCGTCCTGACTGGCGCACTCACTAACCTTTAGTTCCCCTCTCTGTTCTCAGTGTCCTTTTGTCCGTGTGCTTTTTTTCTATTACAAATATATTTTTTGAAGCTTCCAGAATATGAAATGAATATAGTAAAATTACACATTTTGTGTTACTTCCTCAATTCTTTCCAATATATGCAAGTTGTTGGTGTAAAGCCACTGTGCGCGCATGCTCCGTCCTGCCTTTGAACCAAGAAGACAAGTAGCACCAGCGGCTAATCTCAACCGCTTTGACGACACAGGCGCAGCTAGCAGGTTAGCCGCGTAGCAAATCATGGTGAATGTTAAGAAGCGGAAAGTTCGAAACGTGATTGACTCTGACTCTGAAGACAGTGCTAGTGATGACAATTTAGATCAGGTAGGTCCCGTTTTTTCTCCTTAAATTGTCCCCAATGGTGGGCTCTCTAAGCAGTCAACAATTTGGGACGAAGCTAGCGGACGCTAATGGGTTGCGCTGCGTTTGGCCTCGCTTGAACAAGCTGATAGTGGGCCTGTCTCACTTGTCCCCTTTGCGTAACATAATGCTAACCTCGTCCCTACTGTGTATGTACACTATATATAATAAAGTAGAAAGTGCTTTGGGCTCTTGTGCGTCTTAGAAGCAGCCTGTCCAGGCTAGCAATGTCTGCTTAATGCTAGTAATCATGCAGTCTTGTGTTACCGCGCCATGCACCTTCGTAATGGTTTCCAGTCTCTGGCTGGCTGTCTGTGTCTGCGCGCGGACGAGTGGGATGTTTGCGTGTTTACAGACCGGAGGGGGAACGTGGAAAATGTTCAAATTGAATCTGTTATGTACAGCTTGCTTTGGTTTAGCGTGAGCCCTAGCTTCTGAATGACGTCATGGGCTCGGAGCTGAAGTTCTATTTCGGTGATGTTGATAAACAAGCTCTGGCAGCCGAACGTGACGGCGCCGAGAGCTGCACGTTCATGCTGAAAATCCCTAAAATTACCGTGTGTATTACTTTTTAAAAAACAAAAAACCAGAGAACTCGCGTAAAAAGCCCGGTCAGGTTTTGGTCGGCCAAGTTTCTCCACACACTCGCTTTCTAAATGACTTGACTCACAGCAGGAATAGGAACGTTAGCAACATTTCCTATCATAGAAAACCAGATGTAGAATTGGTCCAATAACTTACATTGGACCAGTAACAGGCATGTGAGTAAAACAAGAATACAGCTAGAGCACATTGAAACCTGAAATGCTACTGTGATTTCCCCCCCTCCCCTCAATGTACATCAATATCTATGAAAGTTTGTCAAACAGTGTGCACAAAGAAATGTTAATTTCTAAAAAAAAAAAGTTAGATGTTCTCGTGAAATATGTATAAAAAAAAGAAAACCCCATACACAACAAAAACAGTTCTACTTCTCTGTTTTAGTGGTTGAAATAAATGTCAGTTTATGGGAGTTTTATTAAGTCTGAAGATGAGAACAGTGATAAAGAATATTCATCCTTCATATAATAGGCACATTTGCTTTCCTTTTTTAAAAATAGTAACTTTTGTAGTTAAATTTGGAAGTTGAAATAAAAATTATTAATTGTGTATAGAAATCTTATCTTTCACGGGCTAACCAAACATGCCTTCATATTAAATTGTCTGATTTTTGTTATAGATAAATACTTAAAAACATTAACTGGCTGCACAGATGAATAACATATTGGATTCTGTCCAACAGACACTGTATGAAACAATTTGACAGATCTATCTGTTGTCTATAGAGCCAAGTCAGCATCCAACTATAAATAATTGACAGCGACTGGCAGCAAAAACAGAATTTATTTGTTCGTGGGCAGTGATACCATGCAGGGTTGGTCACAACTAAACCCATTCTACCTGTTTAATAAGCTTTGAGCTTTCTGCTGTACAAAACTTGTATGCAAATACTTTTTTGTAATGTATTTATTCACTTTAAAATAGATGCATTTGCTCATATAGAGAGTACGATCAGCAGAAGTATCACATTTCGACATTTATTTTCTCCCGAAAGAAAGTCAACATGGCCAGTTTAACAGATTAACTAGTTAATCTCAGCTTCTTGTGCTCATTTTATTCTATAAAAACACCCGAACGCTACTATTGTATCTATTAAAACGACGATAAATAAATGGTATCAGCAACGTTGCCATATTTGTAATAATCGAGCTATTATCAGTGAAACATTTTATAAATTATAATTTTTTGTAAAGTGTAACACAAAGTGCTTTATGGTGGTAAAAAAAATGGAAATATTAAAGTAAATAAATTGAAAAAAAATTAAGTCAAACAACTGTAGGAAGAACTGAGTAATTATTTAATGAGGAAATACGAGAAAAAATTGTTTGATAAAAAAAATTGATAGACAAAAGTATATAACCTGTAAAATGGTCAACTTAGAAAAGTCAGAAACATTTTGATTAAAATAAAAAAATAACCTGAAACAGTACGAGTAAAAATGTAATTGATAAAACTAATATCTATAATGTAAATAAAAACAAATTTCAACTTAAATGCTGGCCTTTCTGGCTTTTAAGTATTCAAATTTTTCATTTATGTTAAAAGTTTTGTGGCAGATATTGTGAAGAGAGGCTGCACAATTATTGCTAATATAACGCAAATGGAATATCGGTTTGTGCAACATTCAGATCACAAAGGACTGTTTAGAGAGCGATAATCGTTGGCTAACATATTCCAGGTGTTTTGAACTTAGATTTTACCTGCTAGCGTAATATTTAGCCAGGTTGACTGAGCCTCATGGCAGCAGATGCTCACACTGGACACCGACATTGATCCTAATGCTAAAGGCTAAAGGTCACAGCGATGGAAACACAGGTGAGGAAGACAAAAAAGAAGAAAATAGGCATGCATCGCAGCTGACATAGTCAAAACTATTTACTAATTTTCTACGGCCTTAATAAGAATAACAAAAACCATACTTGTAGCATTCATAACAAGAGGTCAGATCGGTGCAGGTTAACTTGAACATCTTTTCAAAATTTCTGGATTTTTTCACGTCACTCGATTGGCTGAAATTGCAATATCACTTTTTCGTTCATCAGTGTTCGCCTGATTTCGCTAAGAAGTTATTTCTGCTGTAGATTTGGTTTCAAAATCAGAAAAAAGGACATATATCTAACTCCTGCTGCATCGGTCTATCTATTCTGAACATGTATCAGATTAACGACAATGACAATTATTGCTGCAGATTTTTTTATTTAAGCCTTTTTTTTTAATACAATATTAGAAATAAAATAATTCAATTCTGTTTATAAATGGAGGAATTGAATTGTTGCTGTTATTGATTCATTCTCTGAATTCAATAGCGGCATTAATTTAGCCAACTCTTAATCTTCTGTACCAAAGGATGAATCTGCAGATAAAAGCAATACTTTCTAACATCCACATGCGAAAAGCTCAGCTCTTCCTGCTTAACATTAACACAGTGTGGGAATAATCTGTTCATTGTTTTGATGAATAATTGGATTTCTTTAAATTGATTTTGAACCAAGTGAAGCTAAAAGTGCCACTTGAGGAGTTGTGTATAGAAAATATTTACACACAAAAACCTTTTTTGTTATCTTAAATGCAAAATGTATGCGTTTTTTGTACACATTTTTCTTAATTATTGCTTTGCATATGTTGTTTATTAAGCAAATGACCTATTTTGAAACTGCACACTAGTTAGCGATTACTCAGTTACTAAATTAGTTAACGATTGTTTCAGCAGTCGATTCATCCAATTAATCGCTTCAACTCTATTATCTAACTTTGTCCTTTTAGCTAATTGTTGAATTAAATTCCAAATTTAGAAAAAGTTCTTGAAATTTTATTATGACTCAAGATTTAATAAAGACAAAAGTATTTAAAAAACGTGTTCCGTTAAGCTTACGTATTCTCCAGTATTCATTAACGACTGATATTTTTACTATTTTTACCATCTTGCTCTCACTCCTGTTTGTATTTTATTTTTTTTAAAATCGCATCAGGTTCTTGTGTACAACATAAGCAGCTGTCCTCTGCGTTTTCCCTTCAGGAGCTGTTGTCCTTGGCGAAGAGGAAGAGGGTGGACTCGGGCGAGCATGAAGAGCCTGTAAACAAACCAGCAGCGTCCACAGACTCCGAGACGTCCGACAGCGACGATGAGGTAAGGCAACCGGACCCGACGGAATGGACCAGAACCCGGTCGCTTCCAGCTGTGAAAATATAAAACACCTTAAAGTGAGACTTGTTTTTTTTTTTTTTCTTTCTGCGTCTTAGTGGACCGTGGGCGGCACCAAGGGCAAAAAGAAGGTTAAGCCGGGGAAAGGCTCTGAAAAGAAGAGCGCCAGTAAAAAGAAGGTCAACAAGGCCACGGCGTCCGGCAGCTCTGATGGAGACAGCTCGGCGGACAGCTCCGCTCCCGAGGAGGGTAGGACTCCGCATTTTAGAAAATTCGCCCACACAGAAAGTCCCGAGGTTTTAAGAAAACACAGAACATTTCTGGTGAACTCCAGATTACATGTCACCCTAGTATTTCAGGTGGCTGGGATTACATGACTCACTGTTTCATCTCCTTTATCCCTGGCGGCGCGCAGCACCGTCGCATCGACTCTCTTGTAAAACAGAATGAAATTCAGACGAGAGATGCTACGCTTTGAGATTTGGTCACTTTGCTGCCTTTGATTTCTTATGAAAAGCGATACAAATGTTATCGTTTTTGAAAACGATACAAAAACAAACGGCAAAGTACATTTTCTCTTCTTTGCTTAAATATAGCAATGATTTTTTTTTTTTACCCCTCCAGGGGGTCTTTTTTGTGGGCTCTAGTGTCTGTTATATGACAGTGGGCTGACAGGAAACGGGGAAGGAGAGGGGGGAAGACATGCGGCAAATATTGTCGGGTCTGGGAGTCGAACCCGCGACACCCGCGTCAAGAACTCAAGGCCTCCAAACGTGGGTCACGCTATCCTCTACACCACCACGGCACGCCCCATATAGCAATGATTTTCACTCAGAAACACAGTTCCTGCGTTACCAAGAGCCTGCAAATGGGATCGTCATGGTAACAAATTTTGCCGGACAATAAATTGTCCCCGAAGTTATTGCGATAAATGGTAATATTGTTATTTTGAGACCATTTTCTAGTAATATGACGGTAATAGCATAATAATGCGAAACAAAACATTCTCAAAGATCCGTAAACTTGAACTTCTAATAAACATTTAACACTGGAACTGGAAGATATTTAAAAAAAAACAAAATAAATAAAACAACAGAATCAACAAATAACAGTTATTTATGAAGACTCTGTAAACAAAGATGCCCTTCAAACAAAAAGGGCAGATTGAGACCAACTCTGGGTCATTTCGACACAAATCAGCAATTTTACGACATGAAACTTCATACAGCATTCATTCATTAAATCTGAACGAACCGAGGTGCTATATGTATATATATATTTCCCCCGCAGGCTAAACCAAAAAGTCAGAATAACGACTTGATAACGTGTTCTCCCTTTTTCCTTTTCTTGTAGGCGAGGTTTCAGATACAGAAAGCAACAGCTCGTCCTCCAGCTCCGACTCGGACTCCTCCGAAGACGAGGTGTTCAAGGACGGCTACGACGACGACTTGATGGGCGACGCCGAGGACCGGGCGCGCCTGGAGCAGATGACCGAGAAGGAGAGGGAGCAGGAGCTGTTCAACAGGATCGAGAAGAGAGAGGTGCTGCGGAGACGGTCGGTGATCCTGCGTCAAAACACGAAGCGAGGCGTGTGGAGCATTTCCGTGTTGCTGCTCAAAATGTTCTGATTTCAGCTGATTCTTTGCTTCAAAGGTTCGAAATTAAGAAGAAGCTGAAGACGGCAAAGAAGAAGGAGAAAGAGGAGAAGAAAAAGAAGCAGGAGGAAGAGCAAGAAAAACGGAAACAATCTCAGGTTCAAGACACTCTGGTGGTGGGTCCAGATTAATAATAACGAACAGACCTCCTTTAGGTTCTACTTTTATGGGTGATGCTAAAACTACGTAGCGTATGATCCTCTTTTGTTTGTTTTACTGAAACTAATTGGGGGTAAGAAAAAAAATTGTACCAACATCGGTGTTTTTATTTTTATCTGTGTTTACGCTCCTGTCCAGGTGTCCATGTCACATAACAAGGAAAGGCGATCCAAACGCGATGAAAAACTGGACAAGAAGTCCCAAGCCATGGAGGAACTGAAAGCTGAACGTGAGAAGAAGAAAAACAAAACGGGTGAGTTTGATCTGAGGCCGCTGAGGGCTTCTCTGTTTTTTTTAGCGGTAAATTCTGACCTCGTTACCGTGTCTGGGCGATGTGAACGGAATTTTTTTTTTTTAATCATAATATTTTGTGGTGCTGTTGTGATAACGATACAAGTGACCATAAGAAACTATTCATTAAAATTGTTTTTAGGTAACCCTGTTGCTGTTACTCTATGACACAAACACAAATACTCTTGAAAAACATACCAAAGTGTAATGCACTTCTTTAGGACACCAGTCAACTAAGAAAGTGTGATTTAACCATTTTTTTCAAAGTTATTGATATTTTGTGATATTTATTGATGCTCTCATTGAACAAGCAGTGCAGAAAATGACAAAAACTGACAATCCCAACAATACGGAAAGTCTTAAACATGAATTGGAATTAATTATAAATCTAAATTCTTCTCACGGTAAGAAATGTATCACGATAAATGACAAACGATGCCACCGCCTCCGCAGCTGAACTGCTGGCTAAACGAGAGCCCCTCAAGACGAGCGAGGTCTACTCCGACGACGAGGAGGAGGAGGAGGAGGACGACGACAAATCGTCGGTCAAAAGCGACCGGAGCTCACACTCGTCGTCTTTCGACGAAGACGAGTGAGTGTTTTCGGAGCGAGACGCTCGTCCCTCGGTGCCTTCGCGCGGATTCTCAAACTTGTTCTCCTTGTTCACCAGGAAAGAGGAGACGCCGCCGAAGTCGCAGCCCGTCTCCCTCCCCGAGGAGCTCAACCGGGTCCGACTGTCCAGACACAAGCTGGAGCGCTGGTGCCACATGCCCTTCTTTGCGAAGACGGTGACCGGCTGCTTCGTGAGGATAGGGATCGGGAACAGCAGCAGCAAACCGGTCTACAGGGTGAGCTCTTCGCTTTGGCCGCTCTTCCACTGGGCACCAATGTGCAGCTTTATTTTTAATTCAAAGTTCTTTTTCTGAAGCAAAGTTTTTTTTAATTTTTTTATGTGCGTTCTGTCCCTCTCTAAATGTCTAAAGGTTGCTGAAATCGTGGACGTAGTAGAAACGACAAAAGTTTATCAACTTGGATCAACGCGGACAAACAAGGGATTACAGTTGAGGTAAAAATTTTGGAAGATATTAAAAAAAAAAGAAGCAGCAGTTTGCAAAAGGCTTCATACTGATGAAGCTCTTTCAGATTTTGTCATGTTAGAACAACAAACCTAAGTGAATTGAATGATGGTTGTCCAAACATTTTACATACACAAAACTTCAAAGTTTAACGTGTATTTCTATTCAGGGATCCCTGCTGTAAATTGCAAACAGGAGTTCTTATGTCTTAATTTCAGCAATTGTTTTCTTCTAAACCACATTTATGGTTCATAATTGAATTGTCCTATTAAGACCTGAGAGGTAAGTCTGTCCCTCTGAGTTACCACATTTTCATATTGTCATTTGTCAAAATAAAATAAATAAATAAATTGAAACTTGTTAACCTATATGTATCCAGTGCACAACTATGCAATTTTATGCACAAATATTCATGTACGTTTAGTTAATTTTTTTAAATGATCCTACTCGGGTGCACATTTCTTTTTCATCAGGTGTTTATTCCTACTCTGTAAATTTCCCCTTACTGTACAGTCTTTTATTTCTATTTTTTGCGTTCATATTTTTACCTTTGCTTCCATTTGCCTGCCAATTTAGTGTGGAATAAACAAAATCACAATAAAATTCACTGAGGTTTGTGGCTGTAATGGGATACAAATGTGCAACTAGGAAGATTTCTGCGAGGCATTTCATTTGAGACGTTTGATAAACCTTGTTATTCTGTTTTCGTGCTTTATCCTTATCGTTGTCAATCTCCTCTAGGCATGGGGCCGACACGCGGGTTTTCAGACTTGAGTTTGTATCAAATCAAGAGTTCACAGAAAGTGAATTCATGAAATGGAAGGAGGCGGTAAGCACTTTTGGAAAATTAAACGAGCTAATTTGTGGAAATGGATGAAAGAAATGAGACCCTTATTATGTTTTTTTTGTTTGCCTTGCAGATGATAGTCGCTGGGATGCAGGTGCCAACTCTTGATGAAATCACCAAGAAGGAACAGTCAATCAAAGAAGCTATGAATTACAAGTTCAACGATAAAGACATTGAGGATGTGAGTCAGTTTTCACCGGCGCTGACGGACGTTCGTTTGTTTGGCGTCTCCTGCAGCGGACTGAAACACCCACCTCGCTTTTCTCTCCACAGATCGTCAAGGAGAAGGACAGGTTCCGGAAAGCACCGCCTAATTATGCCATGAAGAAAACACAGCTACTTAAAGACAAGGTGGCGTAAAATTAGATATGATCATGTGCAACTTTTAACTCTAATTCTTATCTTCACAGTTACCTTTGACTTTTTTTTTTTACTGAAGGCTATGGCAGAAGAAAATGGCGACGGCGAGAAAGTAAAAACTATCCAGGATGAGCTGAATGAGCTTGAGGAGAGAGCTGAAGCACTTGACAGACAGAGGACCAAGAACATTTCAGCTATCAGGTAAAATTACAGTGAATTAAAACGTGACAGAAAAAAGTTAACAAAGATTTCCAAGATTGTCTTTTTAAACACTAAACAGTCCACCTTACATGACCATGTGTTCTGTCGTTAGATGTCTTTTTCCCCCCCCCACTCTTTTAAGTGAAAGCAACAGAAAACTTAAGTCTTATTGAGCCAAAGGTGATAAATATTCAATCCACATTACAAACTAACCTGTTTTCTGTCCTCCAGCTACATTAACCAGAGGAACAGAAGCTGGAACATCGTTGAGTCTGAGAAAGCACTTGTGGTAAGCGTCCAGCATTTATTGCGGTTTCATCCACTAATGGGACGTTTGCGGAACAGAGACTTTTAAAGTTTTTGCAGCACTGTCTGACAAATATCTACTTTTTCGAAATTTTTTCTTAGGTTTGGAATACTCAGTCAAAATAAACTCAAGCTTTATTAGAAAATGGTCACATAGCACAGGGTTATGAGGAAGTATTGTTGTTTCTTTATACCGTATTGCCGTATTGTCAGCATGAGGTCTAAAGTGTGACAGTAAGAATGGGTAGGACTGAAACCAGTTGAGTTCAAGGTAGCATTAAATGCTACGTTTTAGGGTTTCATCCTCAGCGTCAACATGAATGTTAAAGTCCCCAGCTATAGTAATCTGATCAGCATTAAGCACTAAATCTAAGGTATAATGTAAAAATTGACATTAAGAGCCAAGTGGATGATAAAGAAGAAAACAAAACAAAAGTTGCTTTAGTGCAGTGGTTTCCAAAGTGTGTGGCAAAAAACCCCAAACAGTGTTTCACTGTAAAGACGGTTTGTAGTTTGTTTTGTCGCAACCTGAAGTGTGAAATAAACTTCAGTGGAGTTTGAAATCAAAATATGTGTACAGGTTTAACGATGTGTGTGCCCAGTTGATTTTTTTTCTTTTTTGTGGGGGATTTTATTGTGATCCATAGGGGGGCCCCCAGAAGAAAATCTTTGGGAACCACTGGGGGCCCCAGAAGAAAATCTTTGGGAACCACTGCTTTAGTGCTTAATGCTTGAAGCATTTTACATGGTTCAGGAGAAAATATGTTTCAACTATTAAAGTTTAATTCCCTTTTCTTTTCTTTTTTTTCCTTTCAGGCTGAAGGGCAGAATTCCAAAAACCAACAAATGGACCCCTTCACTCGAAGGCAGTGCAAACCCACCATGGTGTCAAATGTACGATTTTTAATAGAACTCACTGTCTTTGATATTTCGCCTCATATTTCTATCTAAGCCCTCTTGATCTGACTAATAAAAATGACCGGTGTGTGTTAGAGCAATGCAGTTAAGATATTTTTTGATGATACATATAAGATTTTGCTGTTCTGTCCTTTTTTTATATATATAAATGACCAATGGTAATACAACAAGCTAATCTTTCCTGGTTGATTAGTTAAGCTATCTGCTGGGGTAGCTAACTCCCAGAGACGTGTAGCTTGTCTTTAAAACAAGCTTTTTGCTTCCATTTAATTTCTGGAACTGACTTTTTCTTTTTTCTTTCCTTTGCTTCTTCAGGCCAGGGATCCGTCGGTCCATGCAGCTATTCTTGCTCACCTGAACCAAAAGTATGGCTCGGGGTCGGGAGGTGTAGATCCCACTAGCACAGAGAAAAACAAGGTGGTAAGGAGAACTAGAAATGATTTCTTTTCCTTTTCTCTTGAGGAAATGTGATTGCATTTTAAATTTGATGACTTTAAGTGAGACTTGTTCAACGGTTTTATCCTTTAATCCAAAAGGAATCCAGCTGATTAGCATTTTGTTTGTTTTTGTTTTCAAAACACAGCATCCCATTTTTGTTGTTGTTGTTGTTTGGAGAATTCTTATGATGTTCTAGTCATGTTATAATAATAAGTAGGAAGCCATCAGAACCTGCCAAGATGAGCCAAACATCTTAGCCTTGACCTCTATCTTTATCTTTGCTCATTTTGCTGCAGGGCCCAGCAAACCCTAAAGACAAAGATGTCCCCAAACCAACCACTGACCTCTCAGAAGACTTGTTTAAAGTTCACGATTTTGATGTTAAGATTGACCTGCAGGTCCCTAATGCAGGTGAGATGGTTTCTGCTATTCATGGTTTGTGTTGCGGGTCAAAGCCTTTCAGGTTGTATTTTTATCGTGATTTTAGGCGCTCGGTTTAAAGAGCAGCGATCTGCTTTGTAAAACCTCCAGTTAGTCTTTTGGGTGAATGTCTCTACCAGTTTTTCACGTCTTGGCACGAACATTAGTCTCCTTTTAAAGTCTTGACACAGATTGTTAATTGTGGTAACGTCAGGACTTTGACTGGACCATTCCAACACATAGATATTCTTCAATCTGAACCATTCCATTGCAACTCTTGCTGTGGGCTTAGGGTTGGCTGAAATGATTAACGGATTAATTGTGATTAATCATGATTGAAATAATTGTCAACTAATTTAGTAATCGATTAGTCTCTAGCTGAAGCGACTAATCTAAAAAATAAAAAAAAGGCCATTTGCTGAAAGAGCAACACACTCAGAGGTGTAATTAAGCTAGAACTGTACAAAATATATATATATATTTTGCATTTCAGACAAACAAAAACCCTTTGACTATAAATATGTTCTACCCAGACCTCTTCAAGTGGCATAATTTTAGCTTCGCCTGGTTCAGATTCTATAATACAAATCCCTCCCTATTAAGCACCTTTGGCTATTCAATTATTAATCTGTTAATCCAGAAAATAATCAACAGATTAGCCCAACACTGAAAAGATTGAGCTGTAGAGTTTAGTTAGAATTATGTTTGAATTATGGTTTTTTTTGTTAGCTGCAGACGCGTCATTGGCTACAAACGTTATTGCAGCTTAGGGAATAAAATGTTAATTTTCTCATTTAAAAAAAATTAATCTAGTCCTTTCTTTGTTTGCATCTTTTAATGCATGTCTAATATTGTATGGAAAAGACTTGAGATTAAATGAAAAATCAGTAGAAGGTTTCACTTTGTTTATCCGATTAGTTGACCAATCATCAGAAAAATCGATAGATTAATTGATTTGCCAAACTGATCTTTGGCTGCAGCTCGAGTTGGCATACAAGTGGAAGCCGAACCTCCGTCGGCGTCTCGAGTCTTTCACCAAAAATCCCGACGAACACGATTTCGTTCGTGGTCGAACTCGGAAGAGTTCTTTTGCCAAAACACTAGCTTGTAAGCCGACACACTGTCCTGTCTTCCTGCAGAAGCGAAATCTCTCTCTGTGAGCTCCAACGCGCTGCCGGTGAAGGACGGTGCTCCTCGCCGCTCCCTCAACCTGGAGGACTACAAGAAGAGGAGGGGCCTGATCTGACGGGGCAGCCCCTCGCGCCGAAACCACATTGCATGTGCTATAGGTTTTTCTGAGAAAGCGTATGTGTGTTTGAGTGAGCGAGAGATAGCGTGGGTGGGTGTGTGTGTGTGTGTGTGAATGAATGAATGAGTGAGTGAGTCCAGGAGAATGTGTGTTCATCCAAACAGAGGAATGGAACAAATGCAACAAGGATCACTGTCGGAAGAAACATGTTTAAATAACTGTTGTTCTTGCATTAGCTCCAAACCAGCTGGTGTACCGAGGAGTTGTTCTTATTTTATTTTTTTATTTCTTTTGCTTTTTATTTAACCTCTTTTTTTCCCCCTCCCACTCTCATAAAGGCATCACATTCGGATTATTACCTTGGATAAGGACACTATCTTAGAAGACTTTGGGTTGTTGTGTTTATTTTTTTATTTACTGGACATCTGACAGAGCGGTCAAGCTTGCCCCCTCCAGCAGTCGGACAACGTTGTATACCTTTTACCTGCCATAAATGTACAATCATCTGGAGTCGGAACAAGTCTCGTGGGTTTCGCAGCGTCGACGCTTATAGTCCGATTCGACCACATCCACGCTGAAGAAGATGAACTGTTCGGAAAACACGTGAGCTCGGACACTTTTTAGGTCTTCAAAAATAGATTTACAGAGGAACTATTTTTCTTTAGCCTGGTTATAAAGGTGAAGCTTCATTTCTCTTATCTTGTTTGGTTGTTCATGGCACTAACTCTCCCCGCGCTCCCCTGCTGTGAACTCCCAGAGCAGATTCCCCATGTTTATCGATTGTGTCAATAGTAAGTTCTTGTATTGATGTGGCATGCCATGTAAATATGCATTTTCAAGTGAGTGCGGAAAAGAATAAAGAGGCACTGTTTCATATCGGTCGTGTCCATTTGTTTGCTACTACTGAGCGGCAACATTGATTAATTCAAAATAAAAATATCAGACTAAAATAATTATACTCTTAATTAATTCTTCAGTGATAGTATTATTTATATTAAACCATCTACTGTTTTCCCATTCCTTCCCACTAAACGTGTTTCTTTTTTTTTTTGTGGTTTTGGTATTGAAAAGTAGTTGTATGTAACCTTCCAGTCATTAGGAAGATGCTGTTAAGTTTTGTTTAAATAAAGCTTCATTCTGAAAACAAAGTCTGACATTTTTAGAGCAAAATGTGATTCAAAAACAAAAATGATTAAAAAGAAACACTGGGAATACCTTTATTATGGGTATTATAACCCAGATGTTTTATTTTAAGTAACCTATTGCAGTTTGAAATTAATGGGTGAAACTTGTGCGACTACATGGGGCAGTATTTATTTCCATTTTTTTTAGTGTACAGATATTAAAATTTAAAAGGCAGCCACTGACTAAAACACATCTAGTCTGAACCCAGGCCAACTACAATAACCTATTTTAAAATATGTCGTTCACTGTAGTGTTTACTGATACTATCTGATTAGTTTGACTCCTTGCTTATTTTATTAATGCCATCAATTAAATTACTGTTTGTTTTTAAATAAAACGTTAATATTAGAAATAGAATACACTAAAAATACATTATCAATAATACTCATTTCCACAAATTACAGGAGGACTTAAGGAGTACAATGGAGAGATAAAAAAAAAACAGGGTTATGAAACGTCAATAATAAAAATAACCAAAAACCTGGCGTTTACACTACATAGAGCAAAATATGAGTCCAATAATAAGAAATTAATATTTAAAATGTATTCAGTTTAGGTCTTAGCAGTCGAATGAACATAGTATATACATATTGAAATGGGAACAGGACACTCAAACACTTTGAGGTTTTATGTATCTTCTTAAGCATTCAACCCAAATACCTGAGTACAGTTGTGTATTTGTTTTTATTTCAGTGTATTTTTATTTATTTATTTTTTGTTTATATTTTTGTAAAAACCCCAGTATTGCAAATTCTTGCTTCATTACAAAGATTGTGTTAGTATTGCCACTGTATATTTCTTAAAAGGGGTAAAATTACACTCTACCGCCAGCGAGTATGTTTAAAAGGCGTCTCCTCTCCCAATATGGCGGACGAGTTGACGTGTCGCTTGTAGCGGCCAGAGAAAGTGGGCCATTTCCTGGAGCAGTTCCTGGTCCACGTATTGAGAAGCTCACATTATATCCTCTTTGACAGATAATGACATTTGACTATGTTTATCCAACGGGACGTTCCCTTTCATGTCTAAACAATAAACCTCGACGACGTCCGGGAGACTGGAAACCCAGAGAACTTCGACTTTTTATCACACGGTACGCTTGAAGATTAAATTTTATTTTATTTTTTAGCTAGCTAGCCTGTTAGCTTTAGCTGTGATGGAACTCTCAAGTACAAGTTTTATAGTTTGTGGCACAGCAGCTAATGATGCTTTTCATCCTAATTATTTCCCCCTCTTGGTGTATTTCTGTCAGTTTTTATCATCGGAACCTACCATATGGAAATAGGCTAGGATTAAACTGGTTGGCATCATAGCTGTGGAAGAGTCGCGTATTACCAAGAGTTCTGGGTGAATTGCTTTGCTCTGCTATAAAAACTTGGAAAATCTTTAGCCAAGACATTGACGTGTTTGAACTGTTTGTCATTTTCACTTCTCTAGGTAAAGTTTTTAATTAATAAAAGCACAAAAATCTGCATTACATCTTAACATTGGGAGCTCTTGATCCTGCCTGTGTTAGTGCAGTTCAATTATTTACATGCTCTATGCCGTGCACAAGTATTCAATCTAGCTGGGACAATTTGCAGCCATAAACCTAAGTGTGCTTTTGTTGGATTTTAAAGTGATCATCCTACACAATAAAAAGAGCAAAAACATTAAATGAAAGGACAGTGATGCACGGGTTTGAACATTTTTGAATGAAATCTAAAAAGGGTAGGGCTCTTGTATATTTTAGCCCTTGGTAATATAATTCTCCTGAAATAAAACCTAGTGCACCTCCAGTTGAGAATCTGTTGCAAGAGCTGAAACGTTGATTTCCATAACTGCTACACATCTGACAGAGCGTGAGCGTTGCTTGGGTAAAAACATTTCGCTCTCTAGATGTGCAGATAGATGACTGTACAAAATACAGACTCAAGCTGGGCTGCAAATACAAATGCGCACCACACTTTTCAGATCTTTAGTTGTAAAATGCGTCGGTCTGTCACATAAGATCCAGAGAAAATATGTTGAAGGTTTTTTTAAAATGAGAAAAAGAAGCTTTTGACTAAATTTGACTGATGTTGATTTTAGTAATCGATTAATCCATCAGTTGTCCTGATGATTAATTGGATACAGAATTTACACATTCTGTAGTTTAAAAAAAAAAAAAATTAAACTACTTAGGTGTTTTCTATGCAATATTAGACATGAATTAAAAGAAGGAAATAAATAACTCAATTCCTTGTTTAAAATAAGAAAGTAAACATTTTATTGCCTAAAATACAGTAACAAAGTATTCCTTTAGTGGATTTGAACCAGGTGAATTTAAAAGGGTTTATCTTAAATTTGAAATTTAAATACATTTTTTGTTCATTTCTGTTCAAATGTTTCAGCAAATGGCCTTTTTTTGAGTCTATATACTCCAGTTAACGATTAATCGATTACTAAATTAGTTGGCGATTATTTGAGTAATTGACTAGTCTTAGTCAGTCCGATTAATCGTTTCAGTCCTAATGATGAGTTTTGCTGTGCCTGCTTGCCGTTTTAGGGTGCAACATGTCTTGGTTTACTGATCTGGCAGGAAAAGCTGAAGACTTCCTGAATAAAGTGGACCAAGGAGCTGCTACCGCCCTGAGCAAGAACCAAGACGCGGGAACCGCCTTCTCCTCGCCCTATGGAGAAGAATCTACCGTCACCGACTACAATCCTGCTGCGTACAAGACAGAGACAGCCGTGACGCACCATGGCTACCCGTCCTCTCGTGATGCGCCCAGCTACATCTCCGCCGCGGCCGGCAACGTTAAGAAATCCAGCGCCACTCTCCTCGCTGGGACAGCCAACGTGCCCAGCAGCCCCTCCTCTTCTGGCGTCTCAAACCCCGCCAAGTCCTCGGCTGGCTTCGTGAGGCCCAAAAAGAGCGAGCAGGATGTGGACGACGACATGCTCTTCGACTTCCTGAACAGCTCGGACCTGCCAGACAGCGGCAGCAGCAGGAGGGATTCAAGGAGAGAACTCGCGAAGGCTCCAGCTATGGAAGTCCAAAGCCCGACGCCTCCGCCTTCTGTTACCCCTCATGCCAACCTCTCGGCCCCATCCACACCCCCTTCCACACGCGGGGTGTCGAGGGCCTCGAGCATGAGCTCGCTGTCGGCGCACAGCATCAAAACCTCGGAGGAAAATTCTCCTAAGGAGCAATGTCAAGGTTGGAGCTCGGGGTTTAATATCCTCGATGATGACTTAGAATATTTAAGATACCCTAAGTATGGATGCAAACAATTAATCGATTTACAATTAATTGCCAGTGGACGGATTAAAATTATTAGATTAAAATGAGTACCAATCGATTAACTAACATCGTCTTAGACAGTCTTTTAGTGTTGCAGTTTGGCCGCCAACCAGCAGAGGGCGGCGCTGGTCATCTTTAAATGGAGCCAGGCGACAAAGATGGCGGAGAAAGAGAAACGGTCCCGCAAAATGCACTTTATGCTGATCTGTTTTAAAGTATAAACACTCAACAAACTTCTTAAGTTGTCACCTTTTTAGCGCTCATTAAGACGAGCTGCATGATGGAGCAGAGTCAACTTCAGAAATGACTGATTTGTGAGGGGAGGATCGCAGAAATGTTCTAAAACAATTGGAAATGTCTGAGTTTCAAAAGTCACACATTTTTAACTTTAGAATTTCCGTGCTTTTTCTAGAAACATTTTGAGTCTTTTTCTAGCAAATATTTCAGTATTCAACAGAGAAATGTCCTCGTTTTTTCTGGAAATATTCCGAAACCTTTTCGTCGAAATGTACTACTCCTTTTTTTTCGCTATCTACAATGTTCCCTAATACGCCATAGTAGGTGACAGAAAAGTGGAGTGGAGAGCATAGAAAATTTGTAATATTACGGAAAAAAGCATGATGCCAAAAAGCACGGTTAACTTGTTTGAGGGCTTCAAGAGCAGCCGGACGAAACTTCTGTCTGAACTTCTCTGTTCATGTTCCTGATAAACTAAAGAGTTTCACATATTTTGTTCTTTTTATCTTTTAATTTTCTATTCAGCAACCTAAGAGGTTCCTGTTTTGTTCTTTTTATTAATAAATATGTCTAAATTTAGTAATATGAGAAAACTAAAATGTTCTTTTTTATTCAGTCAGTATTTAATACAGCGGACAAAATAATGTTAAAATGTTATGGTTTTGTTTTTAAATTGAGCGCATTATGAAAAATTTTGTCCTTTCTGTTACGGAAAGATATTCGGCCCTCTTGATACAAGAGAAAACTCAAGATTTCAAGAAAAATAACTTGCATCATTAGTCGGAGCTCAACAAGGACTCTGCTGTCATTAAGTTAACAGCTTCAGCACTCAGTTCTCCTAAACCTTTTTCATCATTTTTCCCTCTGTACCGCAGACACACCTGAGAGCTCTGACTCCGGCCTGGCCCCGCCACAGGAGACCAGCAGGCCGGAGCCCGCCGTCCCCACAGAGGAACCGCAGAGCCAGATCCTGTCCAGCCTGCGCCTGGAGAACCAGCTGCTGCGCAACGAGGTGGCCTCCCTCAACCAAGAGATGGCCTCGGTCATCCAGCGAGCCAAAGACTTACAAGATGGCGAGTTCAAATGCAAATCGCGCCAGAAACGGTCGACGCGTCTCCCGTTTTTGTTTGTTTTGTTTGTTTTTTTTAATTTGGTTTCTCCGTCTCCCTCCAGAATTGAACCAGGCCCGCCTGCGCGCCGACAAGCGGAACACGGAGCAGTCGCAGACCGACCGCGCGTTGAGGGAACTTCGCTCGCAGGTCGACGACCTCACGGAGGCGCTCTCTGCCAAAGACGGCCAGCTCGCGGTCCTGAAAGTCCGACTCGACGAAGCCGATCAGCTGCTGAAGTCTCGCAGTTTTGCACTGGAGGAAGCGCAGAAGGAAAAGTCGAGGTGCTGCTTTGGCGCCGCCGTTTTAATATCAAACTCGGTTTGATTTCCAATCCTCACCATGGGGAACTATTTTCTTGATTTTTTCTGTAGAATAATGCAAGATCACACGGAAGGCAGCAGCATGCATTCCCAAGCTCTGGAAAAGATACAGGAGAGGCTGCGGGAGGCGGAGCTCTCTGTCAGGAGGGAACAGGACAGCTACCGGCAGATGCAGGTGAACCTTTTTCGCTTGTTGAGTTTAACGAATAGAAAAAGAAAAAAAAACAGCCGACACTAAACAGCGTTCTGGTCTTTGTGAAGAGTGAGTACGCCGACCGGCTGGGCAAGCTGGAGGCCGAGCGGCAGACCCTGGCAGAGACGTTGACGGCGGCGGAGCGCCGAGCGGTGGAGGAGAAGGTCAGGGTCGACGACCTCCAGCAGCAAGTGAAAAGTGCCAAAGCGGCGGCCGAGTCTGCCAAGCAGGAGCTACAAGACTACAAGCACAAGGCTTCACGCATCCTACAGGTAAGGCTTGGCTTTGGCCTGGAGCAGGGCCGTGCAGAGACCTGTGGAGGGGCAGGGGCTCAAAGTTAAAAAAGGGCACATTGAACAAGATGTTTAAACTCCGCACAACAACATAGCAACAACCCAAATTAATCAAGACTCTAATTGGATCCTACTATATCATTGTCATCATGCGGGGAAATGCAAAGCAAATCTAGTCTATATTTTCCCCAACAGATATAAAGTTTCTGTTTCTGCTGCTGACAGTCCTGGAGGGCTGAGCTGATCTGAGACTGTAGCTGTTAAACAGACCAGAGGAGAGAAGGTCAAAGGTTATGAAGTTATGAAATAAGCTAATTTGCTGCCATTTTACTAATTAAGCCCTAATAATATCTATTTAACCTCTAGAACAACCTGGCTGCAGACTGATTTATAGATCCAAAAACTCAAAAGGGTTTTAACTCTATATAATAGTTTGATGTTAAACCTCTAGATCTAGAATTATAAGACTGAGATATTAAGGCAAAGAAAACTCAGTAGCTGCTGGTAGGGGCCATTCAGGGGCTTCCAGACATTCAGGGGCCTCCAGACACTCAGGGGCCCCTAGAAATGGTTTAATTGAACCACAGACCATAGATTCATTTATAGAGAATGACAATGTTATTAAATTTTATTTAATGCATTCAGCTGAGAAAAAATAAATAGTACATTTAGGATTTAATTAGGACGTTTACTTTGTAAAAGTTTAAAGAATCATCTTGATAGTTTGACTGTTGTGTTACCATGGCTACAATATGGTGTAATCTTTGTGTTTGAATTGGGTTTGTTCACAAATACATCACAGCAAATAACCAATAATCAGTGATTGATTTTAAACTCTGCCAATAAACCTGGTCTCCCTCTCACAGATTCACCTTATCGATATTTAAACATGTTAGTGATGCTGAGGTTCTGTCTAAGGCCAGCAAAATCCAGCAAAATTTGTTATTGTGACTGGGCTAAAGTGCCTCACATTAATACTCAGAAGTTTTTTGTTTGTTTGTTTTTGTCACTTTCAAACCACAAATCTATTTGCATTTTATTAGAATTGAATCATGACCCCGCCCACCAGGTCCTCTCTACACATTGCTGCTCACAATAGTCACCCCACTGTGGCCTATTTAACAACTTTCTCGCTGCATTTAGTGACTTTTATTTTTGTTTAGGAAACTTTTCAGAAAAAATCGGCATCAGCCAAAATCATAATCGGCAGGTCGGGCTTTTTAAAGATCGGCCATCGGCCAGAAAACTGCGAATGGCGCTGCGCTAAATTTAATATAGAAAAACCTAAAGTAGTGAATGCCTTATGAGTGAGAGACAACGATGGATTCTGAGAAGCATCAATCTGAAAACTGTTACTTGTGGACTTCATGGTTCTGCTTCTTTGTGGAATAGTGACACAATCAAAGCGTGTTCAAGTGCTTGAATGGCCTAGTCAAAGCCAGGGACTAAATCTAATTGCGAAACCGAAAAGACTGGAAACTCAGTGTTTGCCTGTGCTCTCTATCCAGTCTATCTGAGCTTGAACTATTACTTATTAGACTTGTAGTGAAAGGTGAACATGTTTGCTAGCTGCAAATTATTAACTTACGGTGCTAAATACTAACGCATGCCACACTTTCCAGATTTTAATATGTAAAAATAAATAAATACAAAGTGTTTCTCTCAAGAATTTTTGCTGCTTTGTTAGTCAGTCACATGAAATCCTAATAAAATACCCTGAGGTTCGTGGCCGTAACATGACTACTTGACAAAGTTCTACAAATGCGTCGGAGCGTCTCTCCGCTTCCATTGAGGTTCCTCTGAACCGTTCTTCATTCTGTTTGTGTTGTTTTGTGAAGTCCAAAGAAAAGCTAATAAGCAGCTTGAAGGAGGGCTCGGGTCTGGACGTGGGCGACGGCGGCGGGACCGTGGCCTTGGAGATGGAGGAACTCCGTCATGAAAAGGAGCTGCAGAGGGAAGAGATTCAAAAGCTGCAGGGGCAAGTCGGCACGCTGCGGGCGGAAATACAGGCGAGTTCTTGCACCTGGCAACAAGAAAGGCTGACAAATCACGGTGCCTTGGCCTAACGCACGGTCGTTCCTTACAGGATTTGGAGAACCAGGCGCTGGCAGAAGCAGAAACATGGCGGGAGCAGCAGGTCCACCTGCAGGAGCAACAGGCCTTCCAGAACCGGGCCAAGCAGGATTTAGAAGCCGAGGTGGAGCGCCATAAGCTGGTAAAAGGCGGCAGTCGGGTCTAATGTTCGCATCAAACAACCAAAACGGTATTTGTTTGGGCGGGAAAGTTTCGACTGATTGCTGCTTTACCGGAATGCAGGAGCTGCAGTACCTTGAGGACGAGCACCACCGGGCCAAAGTCAACCTGCAGAGCCGAATCAAAGACCGAGAAGACGAAATCCAGAAACTCAGGAATCAGGTCAGAACCGCTTTAAAGTCACAGAAAGTATTTTTTGAAAAAGAACCCCGACAGATTTCAGCCTCGTCAGTGAATGAAGCACGTTTCATTGAAGAACACGCTCCTTCTTCCAGTTCACCGGTGTTCCTTTTGAACTCTTTTACTTTATTTATTTATGTATTTTTTTTTCAGCTGACCAACAAGACTCTGAGCAGCAGCAGCCAGACGGAGCTGGAGAATCGCCTCCACCAGCTGACGGAGACGCTGATCCAGAAGCAGACCATGCTGGAGGCCCTGGGCACGGAGAAAAGCTCGCTGGTCTTCCAGCTGGAGCGTCTGGAGCTGCAGCTGAAGAGCGCGCAGGGCGGCCAAAGCGGGGGCTCGTCCATCAACATGAGCACCCTGGAAGGTCCAGGTTAGACCTTTCTTATTAGTTTTATTTTATTTGTTTTTTTTCAGTAACCATAACTCTGACCACTTTTTATTCATATTTAGACATAAAATAGTTCAAATCATTTGTGTTTGTTTTGTTTTTTTTCCGGCGGTTAGGAACGCGCCAGAGAAACACACCGGTGCTGTTCAGCGATCAGGACAGTCCAGGTGTGTACGGAAAAGTCCGGAAGGCAGCCAGCACTATCGACCGTTTCAGGTGAGCCCTCATCCTCGTCTTTACGCAAGTATTTAAATCCTTCCTCCATTTTGACAACCTTCCTGTTGCCTGGCAGCATAAGACTGGGGATCTTCCTGAGGCGCTACCCTATGGCCAGGCTCTTCGTCATCCTCTACATGGTGAGTGCTCGTTTTAACACCGGGCGTCTGTGAACCTGTCGCAGTGAGCGATAAATCGCGTGATAAATTAAAGTGAGCGCGACCATTTCCATTTGCACAACAGTCGTCAGAGAGATGCTCCCTTTTAATAGCGTTGAAAAGCCGCCATTTTGAGAAATGCTGCAAAAATTTGAACCCCAGTACAAAGTAGTTTGTTTGCACCACCTGCCACTTTTGCCTGTTTTCCCTGTCTAAGCTGAATGATTGATTTGGAGTTTTTCTTTTTTTTAAATGCAATTTTGGTTAGAGACGTAACAATTAATTAATTTAATTATTGCTGGGTTGTTGTTTTTTTTTATTTTATTTTGGATATTTAAAATGTCTTCATGTTTCAGTGTTAAGTAAGTTTTTATAAAAAAAAATTTTTAATATATATTTGAGTGGGTATACTTTCAATAATAAGCCATGTTATTATTCATATTATTAGTTGAAAATGGTCTCAAAACAACAACATTGTTGGTTTTTACCACATGGGATAGTTTATCGTCTGACAATACATTCAAAGTGTTTAATCAGTTTTTGTTTTGTTGTGTTTTTTCTTCAGGCGGTGCTGCATCTGTGGGTCATGATTGTTCTTCTAACTTACACACCGGAAATGCACGGCAGCCCTGACGGAAGATAGAAGGCAACCGGAAATTTCTAGATTTTTCTGTGGCCTGCAACGTAAGGAAGCTGCTGGAAAATGGGCCCTGGGACCCGACTCTCCCTGTTTTGCACACACAATGCTACGAACTGAAGGCATTTGCTCGCTTTTCTTGTTGGTTTCTTGGGCTGATGGCCGAGAGCTGCAGTGAGTTTTAACGTGAATACAGAGTGGTTATACTGTGTTGGTTTTGTTCTCCACGTTAAACTTTCCTTCCGCTGTACTCTTAAGAGATTGTATGCAACACTATGTAAAAACAAAGGATTTTAATAAATATGCAAGAGGAGAAAACGTTGCGTTATTTCTTGGTGGTCCCTAAATTCACCCAAACCAATCGTTCTGGTTGCAGTGCTTTTGCAAAAGCATTCAGTCATTTTCACATTGTGTCTTGTTACAATCGCAAACCTTTTTTTTTTTTGCATTTTACTGGAATTTTATGTAACAGATAAAAGCAAAGCAGCACTTAAAATGTGAAGTGGACGTATGAAAATGTCAGCGTTTCAGATGGTTGGGAAACAAATACATCATCATCATCAAATGTTAACTGTTAGGTTTATCGTTTTGGAAAACTGGGAAAAAAAAGACTAAAATCAAAAAGATTCATGTACTGCATGGCTTTATGGCTTTTCTGTTTGTTTCATAACTCGGCATGGTGACTTAAAGGTTTGTAGCTTCTGTCTTGGTTCTTTGTTGACCACTGTGTAGCGGTCAACAAAGAACCAGACTTAATCATTTTATGTTTTGTTTTTTTCGGGTGTTTTTTTTTCATATTTCTCAGTCGTTGCAAAAATATTTCAGCCAAACTCTTATTGTAATAGATTATTTTGCCTGTAATGTCCGTCTCATGTCTTCATGCCGGGCAGCTGGACGGTGTTGCTGGTGAAAGCCGTCCTGACTGGCGCCGTCTCTCTCTGCTCACTCCTCCTGTTTGTCACTCTGGTTCACAGCAACTGAAGAAGCAGCAGGCCGTAAAAAAAAAACAACCTTCCACAGTCTCGACTCAAACTGGAGGAAAGGTTTTCATAAGTCAGAGTCAGAGCTGTGAAGCTTCAAAGGCCATCGGTGTTGGCTACTTGGAGTGGACCGACTTGATCCACCAACTGGTTCAGCTTCCAGTTCTTCCAGTTTGTTTCATTGGTTATGAGTCCATGAGGAAAAAGAGCGTTCTCTGGGTAACATTTCTACCCAACCTTTCAGTGAATCAGTTGAAGCTAAGGGTCGAAGGTCAACATCAGGAAACTTCTTCAGTGTGACTGGCTTGTGTTTGTTTTTAAGATGTGAATTGTGTATTTATGTAACTACAAATGAATTCACACTAAAAAAACATTTCTTTTAAACCTGTTCTCCAGTTTGTGCTTTGATCAGTTATGAAGTTCTATTAAAAATGTGGGCGTTCCTTTAATATGTAACGTTTCCAAAAATGATTATGGTTCAAATAAAAAGACTCCAGAAATAACTGATTGAAAGAAGAACATTTTATTCAACTCAAGAGTTACAGCACTGATGAATTTTGTGTTATGGAGCATTAATAATGAAAACAACGACAAATAGAAAACAAATCTGCCTTCTAACTATTTATTCTGACGTTTTGTTTTGGCTCTTGAATAATCAGAATCTTGTCTCCAGCCAGGCACCAGAAACCTCGCTGTCCGCTTCTCGAGTCATTGATGTTTTGATTGACAGGAGAGTCGAGCTGAGGAAACAGAAGAACAAATTTGAGAAACGCCGAGTCCAACGCACGTCATTAAATGCTGAAACTTTTCTGAGATGTCTCAGTAGCTTCAGTTTCTGCTCACCTACCTGTTACATCCAGAGTAATGGTGCCAGGTGAGGTCCATCTCCCCAGCGGTCGGTCTGCCTCAAACCTGTCACAACGGGGGGGAATTGAATGAGAATTGTTTACTGCACTGTATGTATAAAAGTGTTTTAGCGTTGCTCACTGTAAATAAACTTTTTGCACGTTAAAATTTGTTTATTTTTTTGCTTATATGATCTAACAGGAAGGAAAACCAAGGTTTCAATTCTTGAATAATTAAGAAAATAATCTCAACTATAGAATGGCTGAAAAGTTAAGGTTGTAAAAAATGTATTTAGTACCAGCAGATGGTGTGTAAACCTGGGGCCACTGGATCGTCTGCCTTTTTTGGCAGGCAGAGTATTTTTGTTTTAGTCCTCAGTCCTCTCTGTCTTCTCTCGCCTGATTGGTCCAGTGATGCTGGCGAATCATCACATGATCAGACACACATTCCTTAATCTCTGTCTAAATCACGGATTATTGGAAGAGACTTTCTGATCAAAGTCATCATCATGTCCTCACCTTTCCCACAAGCTGTTACAACCAGTAGATCAGCAGGTGGAGCAGGTCTTCTTCTGATTTAATTGTTGGTCAACTCCAGTCATCACATGAGTTCACAGAGAAATGAAATAAAGAGAGAAGATAAAGTTAAGGAGGAAAATATGCATGAACAGCAGACAGCTTCTAACTTTCAGCTCAGCTCTCTGCAACTATATTTGAAATGATTAGTTATGCTGTGTACATAGAAATGTTCTTACTTTTTATTTCAACTGGGTTCTCTTATCTTCCTCCACCTGACTGGTGGTGCTGAAGGCGGAGGATTCCAGGCGGAGGAGATCCAACCTGGGACGATCAGACATTATTGATCTGCATAATCTGAATCTAACAGATGACTGAATCAGACCTTCTGATCAAGTCATAATCATGACCTCACCATTTATAAAATCTACTAGAACCAGTAGATCAGCAGGTCCTCTGCTCTATTCCTGATCCTCCTTCCATCAACACAAAGCTCTGCTGTTATGAAAGGACTCAGTAAAAAAACACACACACAAAACAAAAATGTCAGTGAGGAGAAAGTACAGCAGGAAATAGATTTGAATATTAACCTCGACGTTCTGTGTGTTGAACATTTTTTGTTGTGTAAAAGTAAATGTTCTTACTTTTTTTGTCAACTGGGTTCTCTTATCTTCCTCCACCTGACTGGTGGTGTTGAAGGTGGAGGATTACAGGCGGCGCTGGTCTTCTGCTTTAATTGTTGGTCAACTCATGTCATGTGACATGAGTTGATGTAGAAATGAAATCCAGAGAAAAGACAACAGGGTTAACAAATAGAATATATGTGGACAGAAAGAAGAACAATTTTGAAATTTGAGCTCAATTTCATCCATATTTAAAATGAAAATAAGTTTTCTTACTTTTTTTGTCAACTGGGTTCTCTTATCTTCCTCCACCTGACTGGTGGTGCTGAAGGTGGAGGATTACAGGCGGAGGAGATCCAACCTGGGATGATCAGAGAATCAGAAATCTGAGAAGTCTGAACTTGGGTCGGGTATTTTTTTAATGTCTATTCTTCTTTTGTGATTTTTCTGTGTTGTAACACATGAACATGCTATTGGCCATATAAACTATTGTTTCATGAGATTAATAGTTTATCTACATAAAACTTTACTCCACATGCTCTCCATTTCCATTCCTCTGATCCTGTTCTCTAGTGTCTCTCTGAATAAAAGCTCATAATTAAATCCTTCAATCATAAATTATGTCTATGTTCTCCTTTGTCTTCTAATTTCTTATTGTCCTGATGCTTTAATTTGGTTTCTGATACAACGTATTGTCAGGCAAGCATTCCTTACTTAATGTAAATTTTAACTCTATGTGGTTGAGCACTTTGTAAATTACTAATAACTTCTACTTCTATTTTTATTTAGTAAAGCTGATGGTCCCCACCACCAGCAGGAGGCAAACAGTATCATGTGAATGTGGAAAAACTTACAAGCAGTGTGAAAAACAAGGGGTCCAGAAGGACAGGAACCACATGGACGACGACGAAAGGATCCAGCGATGAGCAGCTAAAACCTGAAAGATTAAAACCTTGGAGAGTGGATTAGCGGAGGAACAGAATAGAATAATTTACTATATCGGAGAGCACCGCGTGGGGAAGAACCGCTATTTCACCCTGAAACATGGGGAAGATGAGAGGAAGACACAAAGACGAAGAAAACTCCGGTGCAAGGCGCTACCTAAGGCTTCCCGAGTCCTGCCAGAATCCTCAACATCCAAAATGCTACATCTAGCAGCGGGATAAAGAAAAGCCCCGGTGCAAGGCGCTACCTAAGGCTTCCACAGGCTTGCTAGAAATCCATTGGCTTTAATAAAACAAAACAAAAAAAACAGAGAAATGATGATATGTCCTAATGTGACTTCCCACATAGGTCCTCAGTTTTTACGGATCCCAATCTAATCAGAGTCACTTGAAACGTAGCGAGGTCTAAACCACACGTGTCTGGAACTCGCTCTTGCTGTAGTTCCACCAGATGTTGAAGGTGTCGGTTCCTCTTCTATGTCCTTTTCAGTCTCCATCCGGAAACGGAAGTCAGGGGATGACAAAGTTGGATTTTCACGGTGTGTTGATGGTGAAGGACTGAAAACGCGGGGTGACAAAACGGGATCTTCACAGTGCGTCGATGGTGAGGGACTGACGTCAGGGGATGAGAGAAAAAGATCCTCTTGCATCGTCCCTCATGAGGGACTGAGGACAGGGGATGACAAAACAGGACGTTTACGTGGCATTCTATACGAGGGACTGAGGACGGGGGATGACAAAACAGGACGTTTACGTGGCATTCTATACGAGGGACTGAGGACATGGGATGACAGACCGGGATCCTCACACGACGTCCTTGGTGAGGGACTGAGGATAGGGGATAACAAAACAGGAAGTTTATCCGCCATTCTATACGAGGGACTGAGGACGGGGGATGACAAACCAGGATCCCCACACGCTGTCCTTGGTGAGGGACTGAGGACAGGGGATAACAGAATAGGATCTTCATGGTCTGTCTTTCGGTATGGAATGAACAGAGGGGTTGACGGAATGGGCTCGTCCTCCCATTCTTTACCATATCTCCATGCCATCCTTCTGCCGATACTTTGAAGGACCTCGTCCCAAATGGGATCTTCATTATACTACTGTGCCGTCTTGGCTGGGAGCTCCTCTTCAGCAACAGTGTCTCTAGTCCTCTTGGCTGGGGGCTCCTCTTCAGCAACACTGTCCCTGGTCCTCTTGGAGGGGAGCACATCTTCAGTTTGATTCTCCCTGGTCTTCTTGGCAGAGGGCTCCTGTCTAGCATCATCACTATTCCTGGTCCTCTTGGCTGGGAGTTTCACTTCAGTAACACTGTCCCTGGTCTTCTTGGCAGGGAGCTCCTTTTCAGCAAGAGTGTCCTTACTCCTCTTGGCTGGGGGCTCCTCTTTAGCAACAGTGTCCCTGGTCCTCTTTCCTGGGGGCTGCTCTTCAGCATCACTGTCCTTTGTCCTCTTTCCGTTTATGCCAGTCACAGATGTCGCATGAGTCACGTCCTCTTTCGAACCTACCCGATCGCTAGGCTTGGATGGTGTGTCATCCTCCTTCTCATCAACCACCTTCTTTGGAATTCTAATGGCGCGGCAAAAAGTCACTAAATTTCTCCAACCTGCCAGAGGTTGTGGCGAGGCACTGATAGGAATGGAGTCCTCTGGACGCGAAATGGGCTCTTCCGGTTTGTCAAAGCTGGAAGGAAGCACTGTACCAGAACTAAGCTTTAATGGTGGGTTGTCCTCCTTCGCAGCATCCACCTTCTGTGTAATGCTCCTGGCGCGGCCAGAAGTCAAAGAAGCCCCGTCCTCTTCCAAACCTACCTGATGGTGTTGCGAGGTACCAATAGGTCTGGAGTTCTCTGGACGCAAAATGGGCTCTTCCTGTTTGTCAAGTCCAGACGTGAATTCAAGTGAAGTAGAAGGAGCCGTGTCTTCTTCAGGCTTCTCAGCTACCCCAATGTCTTTTATGTATTTGAAATTTGGGGGAAGAATCTCAAGAATCTCAGAGCGCAGCGACGCAGCACTGCCACGGTCCACAGCGGAGTTCAGCTGATCAAGCTTCGAATTGAGAAGTTTCAATGACTGTTCAAGCACTCCTATGCCCCACAGGAATTTAATGTTTGGTGCAAGGACCTGGACAACCCGAAGTCTGGAATTAAAGTCATCCTGGTCTTCATTATTAGCCTCGTCTTCACTGGAGCTGGTAGTAGAGCTACCGCTGGAGCTAGTAGTAGAGCTACCACTGGAGCTAGTAGTAGAGCTACCACTGGAGCTGATAGTACAGGCATTACCTACCTCATCTTCACTGGAGGTGGTAGTAGAGCTACCGCTATAGCTGATAGCACTGCTACCACTGGAGCTGGTAGCACAGTCCACAGACTGCGGAGGTGAACTACACCTCAACCCCTCTCCGTAGTCTTCAGAAACCATGTCGGTTTCATTTGACCACACCTTACCGTGTTCCTTACCATTGTCTGGAAGTCCCTCCAACTTTGGGGATCCATCTGCTGGAAGCGCCATGGTCTGAGCTGCAAAGGAAAAAACAAAGCAAAAAAAGCTATAATTCAGGATCTAGACCTTCACAAAAGTCCAAAGCAATGTTTTGAGGGAACTAAAATACCAACAATACAATAACCCAGGTTTGTGAATATGTTTGTTTTTCTTGAATATATTTAATTAACAATATTATTGCTATGCCATTGTATTTGATTATACAATAAAGACGGGAATTAAGAGATAAAACAAATATAGCTTATCTTTAGTCACAAAAAAACAGCAAAAAATACAATTTTACATAAAAACCAGAACACACTCTAAAATTCAATGATCAAACATGTATGGAGCATCGCCACTCAGACAAACAAACTTGCAGCTTCATCTTGGTACCAATCAATCATTAAAGACAACAAATCAAATTTAGACTTATTGGCAATTCATCCCTAACCATAAACTATTAAACATTTGGAAACATAAATTAAAGAGCTATACACTGTGTTTAGAATGTCTCAATAGCTACTGAAACACCTGTAATCTTAGACTGTGCCATAAGTGTGAATGAAATAAGACTGCAACAAGTTACTCAGTTTACCTTTATATAACAACCCATCCTCACAAATCTTTGATGCTCAGGTACATTTGATCATTCTTAACAATAGCCAGGGATGAGATATGTGATCCATTCATAATTATTACACTTAAATCACTGCTTACACAACTTTAATACTTTAAAAGTATCAAAGTTTAGAAATATATGTTTCCAATTGCATTTGTAAATTACCAAAATGTTAATTCTAGTTAATCAAACTAAATTCCTTTGAGCTCCACAATTTTTCACAATCACAAAGACAGCAAGTCTGACACCTCATCAGTACTACCTTCATACTCCCACAGATAGCCAACAGCAGAAATGTAAACCTGTAAAATTAATTAAGTTTAAAGACTGGGGATCTAAATAAACAGGCCGACATAAGTGGCCTTTCCTCCGTTTCCAGGGGCTCCCTCCTACAAAAATAAAACTGTTTATTTGGTTAAGAAATCCATATCCAGTGTTAAAATGGCCATTATATTTTGTCTGGAGATAAGCCAGACAAAATCATTAAAATAATAATCTGCATCCCTTATGTGTGCATGATGCCTCAAAGTCTTATTGTCTATACACGATTCATTGCCTACTAATGTTCTATCATTAACAAACACAAACACACACTTATAATGCTTATTACTGGGGCAACAGTGGTAGGAGTTTGCCCTGCAATGGTCCGCCTCTGTCGTTGTGTCCTTGAGCAAGACACTTCTCCCACCTTTAGCTGGAGTTTATTGCTGGCACGATATAACATCTGTGGCTACAATCCATTAGCTTAATATCATCAGTGTGTGAACGTGTGCATGAATGGAAATTTTATGCAAAGCGTCTTCGAGTGTCCTAATAAACCGCTAGTCTGATGTGATTACCATGGAAACCAAGTATGTTTGTCAGGGCATTTTTCAAAAAAACAAAAGTAAAGGCCAAGAATTGGACAGAAATCTTATTGTTTGGTTTTTTTTTTCAAACCAGCATAACATTTTTTCTCAAACACTAGTGTTCATATCCCAGACATTTATCCACAAATGTCAATAAGCTCACACATAAGTCACAAAACAATTTAAATTAACTCACAAATTTGTTTCACCCCACAAATGCAAGAGACCTATTAAAGCTATATGCTTTAAAGAAGTCATCAAAATTTCAAAGAATTGGACACCAAAGTCATCAAACCTGATACTCTTAGATTAAATATCATCATTTTTGTTTTTTCAAATCAATTCATGTTTCCTGGCTATGCTAAAAATAATAACAATAATAAAAAACAGATCAACATGTCCGTTTCTTGAAAAAATAATGAAATTAAACAATTAAAGTATAGACTATTATAAAGGTAAATACTATTTTTTTGAATGTGTTTTAAAAATAATGTTAAATATTTAACGTATTTCACTTAGCGTATCCATGGAAACTGAGTGTTTATCATGCCATTTTTCAAAAAATAACGGTCAAAACCTAATGTTAAATATTTAACGTATTTCACTTAGCGTATCCATGGAAACTGAGTGTTTATAATGGCATTTTTCAAAAAATAACGGTCAAAACCCATGCTAATTTTCCAGAAATTTAACATTAATTTAACTGATTTGACTATAATTAAGTAAAATACATATATTTATTAAATCACTACACCACAGTTTAACATTCCTGACATTTCCAGCGAAATTCAGTTCAGAAAAAGCCTCATTAGTTAAGAACGATCTATGCTAGCAAAGAATGCTACTAGACTTTTTTTTCTACAGCAGTCAGTATTTCTTTAAAACACACACACACACAAAATAAACTAAACAAGTCACTAATGTCTTAGTAATAACTTGCTTTCGTTTATTAAAAAATAAAAGAGCAATTTTAACCTTCCAGCTGGTCACCCTGTTGGTGCTTCTCCTGGCCAGGAACCGTCTTTCGCAGGTTTCTTATCCACGGGCTTCTTCAGCAAGTGCGTATTTCAGCAAGCGCTTCTTTAACAAGTTTTGCACAGCAGACTTTTCAACAAGCTCAAACCTTCCGAGGCTGTAAAGGCTCCTTCAGGCGTCTCTCTCAAAAGTCCCGTCGCAAAGGGGAAAGAACTCAGAAGGTCAGCGTCATTTATAGGCTTGAGGACGCTAACGTCGTTTCCATGACATTCATTGACGAACGCACGCACTGGTGCGTCAGAGAAATCGGACTACCAATAATGCAGGAAATGCAAGTATCGCGTTGTCTTGTTCATCACTCCGTATGCTGCCACCTACTGGCCAACCAGTCTAAGTTCACAATGACATTTTTAAAACTTACACGACTGATGTGACATAATATTTCTGCTTTCATTATTAACTATGTCAGTTTCGGACCTTCAAATGGGGAAAACTTCTCTCTGTCGTAAAGCATGGTTTGGAAGAAAAATTCAAAATTCAATTCAAAAATACTCTATTGATCCAAAACAGGGGTCACCAACACGGTGCCCATGGGAACCCGGTTGCTAACGTAGTCAGTCGAGAACGGCGGTGACGTCAAAATGCTAAGAGATATATTAATAGTAGCGCCATTCTATAGCGGGCTGCACAGTGGCTCAGTCCGTAAGGTTGTTGCCTTGCAGTCACAAGGTTGTGGGTTCACTTCCCAGAACTACTGCAGGAGTTTGCATGTTCTCCCTGTGCATGCGTGGGTTTCCTCCGGGTACTCCGGTTTCCTCCCACATTCCAAAAACATGACAACAAGGTAAGAGTTCATTGGTCACTCCAAATTGTCCCTAGGTGTGAGTGTGTTCCCCTTAGATAGAAATGGATGAATGGAAAATAAAACTTTTTTTAATGATTTATGTTAATCGCCATATAGAGACCTAATAAATTCAGATGCTTTCACTCGCCAGTAAGCGCTTTGCTCTCCTCCCACAGAGCCTCCTTCCCACTTTTTTGCCAGGTGACTGTTGAGGAGTTTGTCCATGGACAAACAGCAAATAGGAGCTTTGTTGGGGGTTTTCTACGGCAAAATTAACAACAACGAATCAAAAGTTATTCAGTTCTTTTTGCTTCATTTGAAAAATATGCACAATTTGATGAATCGTTTTTTTCCCATTGTGAAACCAACTTTCTTTTAGCTAAGGCTAGGCTAACAGACACTAAGGGTGTGAGAAGCTTCTTACCACAAGAAGGATCGATCAGCGATTAGTGCGTCGTTAAGCGCATCATTCAAGAGCGCATTAGTAAGCGGCTGGCGTGCAGCGCCAGCAAACAGCGAGGTGTGAACCGGAAGGAAAACATGATGTCTACCAGCTGAGGGCAAGTACACCCAAGTACACCTCGCTGCAGCAAACAGAATGGGGCGGGGACGGACCACTGTCAGTCTCATACCTTATATGGAAATGGGACTATTTCATTCCGGAAATGAAGGGGGCGCTAGTGACACTATTTCCTGTACCGATTGTGTTATAATAATTATAATAATAATAACGTGTTTTATTTGCCAACGCCTTTTAAAACACCCAAGAAGACTTTCAACATTAAAAATACAAATTAAATAGTAAAGAAATGGCTACAAAACGTGATATGTCACGTGGTATGTCTGTCACGTGGTAAGTCACTTTGTTATTTTCAAATCTTTATTAAATCTTTATTTAAAATGATATTAGTAACAAACAATCTAGAATAAGCAACAATAAGGAAACATTATGGAGATGTATTTATCTATCCTTACACCCAATCTATCTCAAACAAAAGTAATAAAACATGAATCAGATCAATATTTTGGAGACAAATGTACATTACATTAAGAGCACATTTATCCATCCATTAATTATCATGAATTATCCCTATAGTGGGGTCATGAGGGCTGCTGACCCTGGACATATCGCCTATTCGTGTTATTAGTTGAAAATGGTCTCAAAACAACAACATTGTTGGTTTTTACCACATGGGATAGTTTATCGTCTGACAATACATTCAAAGTGTTTAATCAGTTTTTGTTTTGTTGTGTTTTTTCTTCAGGCGGTGCTGCATCTGTGGGTCATGATTGTTCTTCTAACTTACACACCGGAAATGCACGGCAGCCCTGACGGAAGATAGAAGGCAACCGGAAATTTCTAGATTTTTCTGTGGCCTGCAACGTAAGGAAGCTGCTGGAAAATGGGCCCTGGGACCCGACTCTCCCTGTTTTGCACACACAATGCTACGAACTGAAGGCATTTGCTCGCTTTTCTTGTTGGTTTCTTGGGCTGATGGCCGAGAGCTGCAGTGAGTTTTAACGTGAATACAGAGTGGTTATACTGTGTTGGTTTTGTTCTCCACGTTAAACTTTCCTTCCGCTGTACTCTTAAGAGATTGTATGCAACACTATGTAAAAACAAAGGATTTTAATAAATATGCAAGAGGAGAAAACGTTGCGTTATTTCTTGGTGGTCCCTAAATTCACCCAAACCAATCGTTCTGGTTGCAGTGCTTTTGCAAAAGCATTCAGTCATTTTCACATTTTGTCTTGTTACAAATCTTTTTTTTTTTTGCATTTTACTGGAATTTTATGTAACAGATAAAAGCAAAGCAGCACTTAAAATGTGAAGTGGACGTATGAAAATGTCAGCGTTTCAGATGGTTGGGAAACAAATACATCATCATCATCAAATGTTAACTGTTAGGTTTATCGTTTAGGAAAACTGGGAAAAAAAAGACTAAAATCAAAAAGATTCATGTACTGCATGGCTTTATGGCTTTTCTGTTTGTTTCATAACTCGGCATGGTGACTTAAAGGTTTGTAGCTTCTGTCTTGGTTCTTTGTTGACCACTGTGTAGCGGTCAACAAAGAACCAGACTTAATCATTTTATGTTTTGTTTTTTTCGGGTGTTTTTTTTTCATATTTCTCAGTCGTTGCAAAAATATTTCAGCCAAACTCTTATTGTAATAGATTATTTTGCCTGTAATGTCCGTCTCATGTCTTCATGCCGGGCAGCTGGACGGTGTTGCTGGTGAAAGCCGTCCTGACTGGCGCCGTCTCTCTCTGCTCACTCCTCCTGTTTGTCACTCTGGTTCACAGCAACTGAAGAAGCAGCAGGCCGTAAAAAAAAAACAACCTTCCACAGTCTCGACTCAAACTGGAGGAAAGGTTTTCATAAGTCAGAGTCAGAGCTGTGAAGCTTCAAAGGCCATCGGTGTTGGCTACTTGGAGTGGACCGACTTGATCCACCAACTGGTTCAGCTTCCAGTTCTTCCAGTTTGTTTCATTGGTTATGAGTCCATGAGGAAAAAGAGCGTTCTCTGGGTAACATTTCTACCCAACCTTTCAGTGAATCAGTTGAAGCTAAGGGTCGAAGGTCAACATCAGGAAACTTCTTCAGTGTGACTGGCTTGTGTTTGTTTTTAAGATGTGAATTGTGTATTTATGTAACTACAAATGAATTAACACTAGAAAAACATTTCTTTTAAACCTGTTCTCCAGTTTGTGCTTTGATCAGTTATGAAGTTCTATTAAAAATGTGGGCGTTCCTTTAATATGTAACGTTTCCAAAAATGATTATGGTTCAAATAAAAAGACTCCAGAAATAACTGATTGAAAGAAGAACATTTTATTCAACTCAAGAGTTACAGCACTGATGAATTTTGTGTTATGGAGCATTAATAATGAAAACAACGACAAATAGAAAACAAATCTGCCTTCTAACTATTTATTCTGACGTTTTGTTTTGGCTCTTGAATAATCAGAATCTCGTCTCCAGCCAGGCACCAGAAACCTCGCTGTCCGCTTCTCGAGTCATTGATGTTTTGATTGACAGGAGAGTCGAGCTGAGGAAACAGAAGAACAAATTTGAGAAACGCCGAGTCCAACGCACGTCATTAAATGCTGAAACTTTTCTGAGATGTCTCAGTAGCTTCAGTTTCTGCTCACCTACCTGTTACATCCAGAGTAATGGTGCCAGGTGAGGTCCATCTCCCCAGCGGTCGGTCTGCCTCAAACCTGTCACAACGGGGGGGAATTGAATGAGAATTGTTTACTGCACTGTATGTATAAAAGTGTTTTAGCGTTGCTCACTGTAAATAAACTTTTTGCACGTTAAAATTTGTTTATTTTTTTGCTTATATGATCTAACAGGAAGGAAAACCAAGGTTTCAATTCTTGAATAATTAAGAAAATAATCTCAACTATAGAATGGCTGAAAAGTTAAGGTTGTAAAAAATGTATTTAGTACCAGCAGATGGTGTGTAAACCTGGGGCCACTGGATCGTCTGCCTTTTTTGGCAGGCAGAGTATTTTTGTTTTAGTCCTCAGTCCTCTCTGTCTTCTCTCGCCTGATTGGTCCAGTGATGCTGGCGAATCATCACATGATCAGACACACATTCCTTAATCTCTGTCTAAATCACGGATTATTGGAAGAGACTTTCTGATCAAAGTCATCATCATGTCCTCACCTTTCCCACAAGCTGTTACAACCAGTAGATCAGCAGGTGGAGCAGGTCTTCTTCTGATTTAATTGTTGGTCAACTCCAGTCATCACATGAGTTCACAGAGAAATGAAATAAAGAGAGAAGATAAAGTTAAGGAGGAAAATATGCATGAACAGCAGACAGCTTCTAACTTTCAGCTCAGCTCTCTGCAACTATATTTGAAATGATTAGTTATGCTGTGTACATAGAAATGTTCTTACTTTTTATTTCAACTGGGTTCTCTTATCTTCCTCCACCTGACTGGTGGTGCTGAAGGTGGAGGATTACAGGCGGAGGAGATCCAACCTGGGACGATCAGACATTATTGATCTGCATAATCTGAATCTAACAGATGACTGAATCAGACCTTCTGATCAAGTCATAATCATGACCTCACCATTTATAAAATCTACTAGAACCAGTAGATCAGCAGGTCCTCTGCTCTATTCCTGATCCTCCTTCCATCAACACAAAGCTCTGCTGTTATGAAAGGACTCAGTAAAAAAACACACACACAAAACAAAAATGTCAGTGAGGAGAAAGTACAGCAGGAAATAGATTTGAATATTAACCTCGACGTTCTGTGTGTTGAACATTTTTTGTTGTGTAAAAGTAAATGTTCTTACTTTTTTTGTCAACTGGGTTCTCTTATCTTCCTCCACCTGACTGGTGGTGTTGAAGGTGGAGGATTACAGGCGGCGCTGGTCTTCTGCTTTAATTGTTGGTCAACTCATGTCATGTGACATGAGTTGATGTAGAAATGAAATCCAGAGAAAAGACAACAGGGTTAACAAATAGAATATATGTGGACAGAAAGAAGAACAATTTTGAAATTTGAGCTCAATTTCATCCATATTTAAAATGAAAATAAGTTTTCTTACTTTTTTTGTCAACTGGGTTCTCTTATCTTCCTCCACCTGACTGGTGGTGCTGAAGGTGGAGGATTACAGGCGGAGGAGATCCAACCTGGGATGATCAGAGAATCAGAAATCTGAGAAGTCTGAACTTGGGTCGGGTATTTTTTTAATGTCTATTCTTCTTTTGTGATTTTTCTGTGTTGTAACACATGAACATGCTATTGGCCATATAAACTATTGTTTCATGAGATTAATAGTTTATCTACATAAAACTTTACTCCACATGCTCTCCATTTCCATTCCTCTGATCCTGTTCTCTAGTGTCTCTCTGAATAAAAGCTCATAATTAAATCCTTCAATCATAAATTATGTCTATGTTCTCCTTTGTCTTCTAATTTCTTATTGTCCTGATGCTTTAATTTGGTTTCTGATACAACGTATTGTCAGGCAAGCATTCCTTACTTAATGTAAATTTTAACTCTATGTGGTTGAGCACTTTGTAAATTACTAATAACTTCTACTTCTATTTTTATTTAGTAAAGCTGATGGTCCCCACCACCAGCAGGAGGCAAGCAGTATCATGTGAATGTGGAAAAACTTACAAGCAGTGTGAAAAACAAGGGGTCCAGAAGGACAGGAACCACATGGACGACGACGAAAGGATCCAGCGATGAGCAGCTAAAACCTGAAAGATTAAAACCTTGGAGAGTGGATTAGCGGAGGAACAGAATAGAATAATTTACTATATCGGAGAGCACCGCGTGCGGAAGAACCGCTATTTCACCCTGAAACATGGGGAAGATGAGAGGAAGACACAAAGACGAAGAAAACTCCGGTGCAAGGCGCTACCTAAGGCTTCCCGAGTCCTGCCAGAATCCTCAACATCCAAAATGCTACATCTAGCAGCGGGATAAAGAAAAGCCCCGGTGCAAGGCGCTACCTAAGGCTTCCACAGGCTTGCTAGAAATCCATTGGCTTTAATAAAACAAAACAAAAAAAACAGAGAAATGATGATATGTCCTAATGTGACTTCCCACATAGGTCCTCAGTTTTTACGGATCCCAATCTAATCAGAGTCACTTGAAACGTAGCGAGGTCTAAACCACACGTGTCTGGAACTCGCTCTTGCTGTAGTTCCACCAGATGTTGAAGGTGTCGGTTCCTCTTCTATGTCCTTTTCAGTCTCCATCCGGAAACGGAAGTCAGGGGATGACAAAGTTGGATTTTCACGGTGTGTTGATGGTGAAGGACTGAAAACGCGGGGTGACAAAACGGGATCTTCACAGTGCGTCGATGGTGAGGGACTGACGTCAGGGGATGAGAGAAAAAGATCCTCTTGCATCGTCCCTCATGAGGGACTGAGGACAGGGGATGACAAAACAGGACGTTTACGTGGCATTCTATACGAGGGACTGAGGACGGGGGATGACAAAACAGGACGTTTACGTGGCATTCTATACGAGGGACTGAGGACATGGGATGACAGACCGGGATCCCCACACGACGTCCTTGGTGAGGGACTGAGGACAGGGGATGACAGACCAGGATCCTCACACGACGTCCTTGGTGAGGGACTGAGGATAGGGGATAACAAAACAGGAAGTTTATCCGCCATTCTATACGTGGGACTGAGGACGGGGGATGACAAACCAGGATCCCCACACGCTGTCCTTGGTGAGGGACTGAGGACAGGGGATAACAGAATAGGATCTTCATGGTCTGTCTTTCGGTATGGAATGAACAGAGGGGTTGACGGAATGGGCTCGTCCTCCCATTCTTTACCATATCTCCATGCCATCCTTCTGCCGATACTTTGAAGGACCTCGTCCCAAATGGGATCTTCATTATACTACTGTGCCGTCTTGGCTGGGAGCTCCTCTTCAGCAACAGTGTCTCTAGTCCTCTTGGCTGGGGGCTCCTCTTCAGCAACACTGTCCCTGGTCCTCTTGGAGGGGAGCACATCTTCAGTTTGATTCTCCCTGGTCTTCTTGGCAGAGGGCTCCTGTCTAGCATCATCACTATTCCTGGTCCTCTTGGCTGGGAGTTTCACTTCAGTAACACTGTCCCTGGTCTTCTTGGCAGGGAGCTCCTTTTCAGCAAGAGTGTCCTTACTCCTCTTGGCTGGGGGCTCCTCTTTAGCAACAGTGTCCCTGGTCCTCTTTCCTGGGGGCTGCTCTTCAGCATCACTGTCCTTTGTCCTCTTTCCGTTTATGCCAGTCACAGATGTCGCATGAGTCACGTCCTCTTTCGAACCTACCCGATCGCTAGGCTTGGATGGTGTGTCATCCTCTTTCGCATCAACCACCTTCTTTGGAATTCTAATGGCGCGGCAAAAAGTCACTAAATTTCTCCAACCTGCCAGAGGTTGTGGCGAGGCACTGATAGGAATGGAGTCCTCTGGACGTGAAATGGGCTCTTCCGGTTTGTCAAAGCTGGAAGGAAGCACTGTACCAGAACTAAGCTTTAATGGTGGGTTGTCCTCCTTCGCAGCATCCACCTTCTGTGTAATGCTCCTGGCGCGGCCAGAAGTCAAAGAAGCCCCGTCCTCTTCCAAACCTACCTGATGGTGTTGCGAGGTACCAATAGGTCTGGAGTTCTCTGGACGCAAAATGGGCTCTTCCTGTTTGTCAAGTCCAGACGTGAATTCAAGTGAAGTAGAAGGAGCCGTGTCTTCTTCAGGCTTCTCAGCTACCCCAATGTCTTTTATGTATTTGAAATTTGGGGGAAGAATCTCAAGAATCTCAGAGCGCAGCGACGCAGCACTGCCACGGTCCACAGCGGAGTTCAGCTGATCAAGCTTCGAATTGAGAAGTTTCAATGACTGTTCAAGCACTCCTATGCCCCACAGGAATTTAATGTTTGGTGCAAGGACCTGGACAACCCGAAGTCTGGAATTAAAGTCATCCTGGTCTTCATTATTAGCCTCGTCTTCACTGGAGCTGGTAGTAGAGCTACCGCTGGAGCTAGTAGTAGAGCTACCACTGGAGCTAGTAGTAGAGCTACCACTGGAGCTGATAGTACAGGCATTACCTACCTCATCTTCACTGGAGGTGGTAGTAGAGCTACCGCTATAGCTGATAGCACTGCTACCACTGGAGCTGGTAGCACAGTCCACAGACTGCGGAGGTGAACTACACCTCAACCCCTTTCCGTAGTCTTCAGAAACCATGTCGGTTTCATTTGACCACACCTTACCGTGTTCCTTACCATTGTCTGGAAGTCCCTCCAACTTTGGGGATCCATCTGCTGGAAGCGCCATGGTCTGAGCTGCAAAGGAAAAAACAAAGCAAAAAAAGCTATAATTCAGGATCTAGACCTTCACAAAAGTCCAAAGCAATGTTTTGAGGGAACTAAAATACCAACAATACAATAACCCAGGTTTGTGAATATGTTTGTTTTTCTTGAATATATTTAATTAACAATATTATTGCTATGCCATTGTATTTGATTATACAATAAAGACGGGAATTAAGAGATAAAACAAATATAGCTTATCTTTAGTCACAAAAAAACAGCAAAAAATACAATTTTACATAAAAACCAGAACGCACTCTAAAATTCAATGATCAAACATGTATGGAGCATCGCCACTCAGACAAACAAACTTGCAGCTTCATCTTGGTACCAATCAATCATTAAAGACAACAAATCAAATTTAGACTTATTGGCAATTCATCCCTAACCATAAACTATTAAACATTTGGAAACATAAATTAAAGAGCTATACACTGTGTTTAGAATGTCTCAATAGCTACTGAAACACCTGTAATCTTAGACTGTGCCATAAGTGTGAATAAAATAAGACTGCAACAAGTTACTCAGTTTACCTTTATATAACAACCCATCCTCACAAATCTTTGATGCTCAGGTACATTTGATCATTCTTAACAATAGCCAGGGATGAGATATGTGATCCATTCATAATTATTACACTTAAATCACTGCTTACACAACTTTAATACTTTAAAAGTATCAAAGTTTAGAAATATATGTTTCCAATTGCATTTGTAAATTACCAAAATGTTAATTCTAGTTAATCAAACTAAATTCCTTTGAGCTCCACAATTTTTCACAATCACAAAGACAGCAAGTCTGACACCTCATCAGTACTACCTTCATACTCCCACAGATAGCCAACAGCAGAAATGTAAACCTGTAAAATTAATTAAGTTTAAAGACTGGGGATCTAAATAAACAGGCCGACATAAGTGGCCTTTCCTCCGTTTCCAGGGGCTCCCTCCTACAAAAATAAAACTGTTTATTTGGTTAAGAAATCCATATCCAGTGTTAAAATGGCCATTATATTTTGTCTGGAGATAAGCCAGACAAAATCATTAAAATAATAATCTGCATCCCTTATGTGTGCATGATGCCTCAAAGTCTTATTGTCTATACACGATTCATTGCCTACTAATGTTCTATCATTAACAAACACAAACACACACTTATAATGCTTATTACTGGGGCAACAGTGGTAGGAGTTTGCCCTGCAATGGTCCGCCTCTGTCGTTGTGTCCTTGAGCAAGACACTTCTCCCACCTTTAGCTGGAGTTTATTGCTGGCACGATATAACATCTGTGGCTACAATCCATTAGCTTAATATCATCAGTGTGTGAACGTGTGCATGAATGGAAATTTTATGCAAAGCGTCTTCGAGTGTCCTAATAAACCGCTAGTCTGATGTGATTACCATGGAAACCAAGTATGTTTGTCAGGGCATTTTTCAAAAAAACAAAAGTAAAGGCCAAGAATTGGACAGAAATCTTATTGTTTGTTTTTTTTTTTCAAACCAGCATAACATTTTTTCTCAAACACTAGTGTTCATATCCCAGACATTTATCCACAAATGTCAATAAGCTCACACATAAGTCACAAAACAATTTAAATTAACTCACAAATTTGTTTCACCCCACAAATGCAAGAGACCTATTAAAGCTATATGCTTTAAAGAAGTCATCAAAATTTCAAAGAATTGGACACCAAAGTCATCAAACCTGATACTCTTAGATTAAATATCATCATTTTTGTTTTTTCAAATCAATTCATGTTTCCTGGCTATGCTAAAAATAATAACAATAATAAAAAACAGATCAACATGTCCGTTTCTTGAAAAAATAATGAAATTAAACAATTAAAGTATAGACTATTATAAAGGTAAATACTATTTTTTTGAATGTGTTTTAAAAATAATGTTAAATATTTAACGTATTTCACTTAGCGTATCCATGGAAACTGAGTGTTTATCATGCCATTTTTCAAAAAATAACGGTCAAAACCTAATGTTAAATATTTAACGTATTTCACTTAGCGTATCCATGGAAACTGAGTGTTTATAATGGCATTTTTCAAAAAATAACGGTCAAAACCCATGCTAATTTTCCAGAAATTTAACATTAATTTAACTGATTTGACTATAATTAAGTAAAATACATATATTTATTAAATCACTACACCACAGTTTAACATTCCTGACATTTCCAGCGAAATTCAGTTCAGAAAAAGCCTCATTAGTTAAGAACGATCTATGCTAGCAAAGAATGCTACTAGTCTTTTTTTTTCTACAGCAGTCAGTATTTCTTTACAACACACACACACACAAAATAAACTAAACAAGTCACTAATGTCTTAGTAATAACTTGCTTTCGTTTATTAAAAAATAAAAGAGCAATTTTAACCTTCCAGCTGGTCACCCTGTTGGTGCTTCTCCTGGCCAGGAACCGTCTTTCGCAGGTTTCTTATCCACGGGCTTCTTCAGCAAGTGCGTATTTCAGCAAGCGCTTCTTTAACAAGTTTTGCACAGCAGACTTTTCAACAAGCTCAAACCTTCCGAGGCTGTAAAGGCTCCTTCAGGCGTCTCTCTCAAAAGTCCCGTCGCAAAGGGGAAAGAACTCAGAAGGTCAGCGTCATTTATAGGCTTGAGGACGCTAACGTCGTTTCCATGACATTCATTGACGAACGCACGCACTGGTGCGTCAGAGAAATCGGACTACCAATAATGCAGGAAATGCAAGTATCGCGTTGTCTTGTTCATCACTCCGTATGCTGCCACCTACTGGCCAACCAGTCTAAGTTCACAATGACATTTTTAAAACTTACACGACTGATGTGACATAATATTTCTGCTTTCATTATTAACTATGTCAGTTTCGGACCTTCAAATGGGGAAAACTTCTCTCTGTCGTAAAGCATGGTTTGGAAGAAAAATTCAAAATTCAATTCAAAAATACTCTATTGATCCAAAACAGGGGTCACCAACACGGTGCCCATGGGAACCCGGTTGCTAACGTAGTCAGTCGAGAACGGCGGTGACGTCAAAATGCTAAGAGATATATTAATAGTAGCGCCATTCTATAGCGGGCTGCACAGTGGCTCAGTCCGTAAGGTTGTTGCCTTGCAGTCACAAGGTTGTGGGTTCACTTCCCAGAACTACTGCAGGAGTTTGCATGTTCTCCCTGTGCATGCGTGGGTTTCCTCCGGGTACTCCGGTTTCCTCCCACATTCCAAAAACATGACAACAAGGTAAGAGTTCATTGGTCACTCCAAATTGTCCCTAGGTGTGAGTGTGTTCCCCTTAGATAGAAATGGATGAATGGAAAATAAAACTTTTTTTAATGATTTATGTTAATCGCCATATAGAGACGTAATAAATTCAGATGCTTTGACTCGCCAGTAAGCGCTTTGCTCTCCTCCCACAGAGCCTCCTTCCCACTTTTTTGCCAGGTGACTGTTGAGGAGTTTGTCCATGGACAAACAGCAAATAGGAGCTTTGTTGGGGGGTTTTCTACGGCAAAATTAATAACAACGAATCAAAAGTTATTCAGTTCTTTTTGCTTCATTTGAAAAATATGCACAATTTGATGAATCGTTTTTTTCCCATTGTGAAACCAACTTTTTTTTAGCTAAGGCTAGGCTAACAGACATTAAGGGTGTGAGAAGCTTCTTACCACAAGAAGGATCGATCAGCGATTAGTGCGTCGTTAAGCGCATCATTCAAGAGCGCATTAGTAAGCGGCTGGCGTGCAGCGCCAGCAAACAGCGAGGTGTGAACCGGAAGGAAAACATGATGTCTACCAGGTGAGGGAGGGCCCTTTATATACAGACAGCGCCACAACCAATTAAATTCAGGCACTTGTGTGGTGCGTTCAGAGCCCACAGGGAATACTGCCACACAAGTATCGCGTTGTCATGTTTATCACTCCTTATGCTGCCACCTACTGGCCAACCAGTCTAAGTTCACAATGACATTTTTGAAACCTTCCCTGCTGGTGTGACATTATATTTCTGCTTTCAGTTTCGGACCTTCAAATGGGGAAAACTTCTCTCTGTCGTAAAGCGTGGTTTGGAAGAAAAATTCAAATTCAAAATTCAATTCAAAAATACTTTATTGATCCTAAACAGGGGTCACCAACACGGTGCTTGCGGGAACCCGGTTGCCCCAGGGGACAAAAAGGAGACATTTGGAAACTGCTACTTGGATGATTGTACAGTTTCAATACCTCTGAATATAGATTTGATTTAGATTTTTTTTAACTTATCTTTTAAGTCCTTTTGTTCATAGTTTTAAGTCGTTGGCTATTTTGGAAGCAATGTTCTTGAAAGCGATGAACGACCCGGATATCCTTTTGAAGCGGACGCCGTTCAGGGAGAGACGGGGGAGCTTGTGTAGTGGTTATAAAACTATTTTAGACAACCAAAAGGGAAAACAAGATCTAGTGATCTGCGATCAATTATTTTGGTCTTTCAAGTTCAGTGCTACAGACAGATACAGTAAAGGGTAGCCTAAGTTTAATGAAGTTAAAAACAATGTATTTTTCTTTAATGTCATTTTTCCGGGTATGTTTGGTTATAATTCTTGAAAAGTTCAACCTTTTAGATTTTAAGTTATGAGGGTTTAATCATTCGAGTTTCGATTGGTTTTGTCTGATCGGATTTAGGGGAACGCGATGCTTCTGCTCCTCCATTACAACACTGGAGACGAAAGCAGTGACATCGTGTCCGTGTTTTTATTATTCCCCTACAGGTAAAGTTCGTACTACCTATTACAAGCTTTACAAGTTATTGATTATGCTTGTTTAATGAACAGGGAGCGTTGTGGTGACTGTGATAACTAGTCTAAGAGCTACTATACTCACCTTAGCTTCCTGGTTAGCTGCGTCCTGTGTGTGCTAAGTTTGTTTTACTGTGTTGGCATAACCAGAATGGATGTAATGTTTACTCAGTATGTGACAGTGTAATGTCTGGAACTGTTTTGAAATATTACCATTACAACACTGGAGACGAAAGCAGTGACATCGTGTCCGTGTTTTTATTATTCCCCTACAGATAGAGTCCTTACTCATAAGGGGCGTAACATATTGGAGGCACCGCTGGGATTGAGTGAGACAAAGATTGACTTCTGCTAGGACCAGACGTCTCCAGCTCTCATTCAGCTCCCCTTAACTTACTTACCCAGGCCGACAACATCTACTGGACAACTGTGTGGCAGTGTGAGTTTCTGCAACCGAGGGCAACAGTAATCTGAGGTTAACCTAAAGTGCCAGGAGTGCTGCAACCAAGGTTTAGTAAACAAATTACTGCTACAACAGAACACTGATCAGCTACCACAACGAAGATGGAGTCAACCGAGGTAGAGGCATTACAGTTGGAGATAATCGGACTTTTGTGCACACTGCCTGCAGAAAGCCTAACAGAACTGTGTGATTTTCTCACCATTGCTGGGCCAAAATTTGAACATGTGACAGGAAAGAATAGAACATCGCTCATCTTAATGATTAGTAATCATCTACAGAGTGATGAGTTCCAAAAGTTAGAGGATTTGGGAATGTCAGCATTTCTCTGCTTTAGAGATAAGATAACTGAGCTCCAAGTTGAGGCTACAGATATCCATGTAAAGGAACCTAAAGCAGCACGACACAAACAGCAGAATGAATATGATGAGATATTGGGCACTACATCAACAGAAACCAGACCTTCTCAGTCTCATGTACCATCCCAAATAAAACATACTCATGAGGAGGATGTACATAAAATTCAGACTGCCATGTCCAGCCTTGGAATTCCAGCTTCAGCTCTACGTCAGACCCCTGCTGTATGGCACAAAGAATTCAAAATATCTGGACAAATTGGAGACCCAGGACAAAAAGACCGCCTCACATTTTCCAGTCTCGCACGACAAATTGAGCATGGCCTCCTCAAAGGCTTTCCAGAGACTGAGATTGTTGATGCTGTCATAAGGGCCATTGTCCCGGGGATGCAATTGCGGAGCTACCTAGAGGGAAAAAATGACCTTACACTCCCCACTCTGAGAAGAATACTGCGCTGCCATTATCAGGAGAAAAGTGCAACAGAATTATATAAACAGCTGTCATCAGAAGCACAGAGCGTTAAAGAGACTCCTCAGAGTTTTCTCATCCGCACTCTAGACCTACGACAGAAGATTCTGTTTGCATCACAAGAGTCAGAGTCAGGCTTATGTTATGATCCAGTGCTAGTGCAGAACATGTTTCTCCATACAGTTATGACTGGTTTGTTGAACGATAACATAAAACGTGACCTTCAGCCATCTCTAGAACAAGCTGGTGTTTCTGATGAACTGTTATTTGAAAAGTTAAATATTGCATGTGCCTATGAAAGTGAGAGGCAGGACAAGAAAAAAATGCACGCACCACAGCGATCTGTGACTGTCCACTCTGCTCAGTCTGACTACACCACCACTGAGAAGAAGGACAAAATAAGCCAGTCGAGTCACAGTAAGAGTCAAACAGATATTCTCTCAGAACTGCAGGAGATGAAAGCAAACATGACCCTGCTTAAAGATCTGAAAGCTGAAGTGTCTTCTATTAAAGAGTCTATGCAGCAGCCCTCTTATCTGCAGAGGCAGCACCCAAGCCCGGTATCAGAACCAGATTGCACACCAGCTCAATCAGCACCAGCTTACCACAACTCATCACAGACACACAAGCCTGCAATACATCATGGTTACCATCAAGCTACTCCAGTGCAATACAGCTACTTGCAACCCCATCCAACATATCACAATTATTTACCACCACCCTCAGGACAACATGATCATCTTCCACCCAATCAGAGATATGGAAATCAACGCCCCCTCTCCATAACATCACCACGGCCTAGGAGGAGGTGCTACGCCTGCCAGCAGGAAAATTTGGAGGACTGCATTCATTGCTTCAGGTGTGGCAGCAGTGAACACTTCTCAGCTGGCTGCAGGATGAGGAGATCAGGCCAATTCAGAGGGAGTGCTTTAAACGAGCAAGGGTTACCCCAGCGGGGCAGGGAGTGACCACGTCATCAGCAGTGCCCCAACTCTGTGCACACTGTGGTGCAAGCGGGTTAAAGGTGAGACTGAGACAATGTTCATCTTGTAAAAGTGTGTTGTACTGTTCCGAGAGATGTCAACATGAACATTGGACTGTACATAAAAATCAATGCTCGACAGCTTCCTGTAGTACTGTCCGAGCCACACCACAAAAGAAAAACCAAGTTAAATTTGCCCCACTAGTTGGAAAAAAATATCTGGTTGACTGCTATATCCAAGGTCAGCAAACTAGGGCATTGTGGGACTCTGGCTCACAAGTAACTGTAGTCAGTGAACAATGGAAAGCGGAACATCTGCCACATGTGACTCTGAGAGGCATTGCTGAGATCATTGAAAACAGTGATACTTTGAATCTCATTGCAGCCAATGGCCAAAACATGCCGTACTTGGGATGGATAGAAGTCACATTCAAGCTAGCTGCAGATGGAGTCCCAACAACAGAGGTTGTTGTTCCTTCACTAGTAATTAAAGGCAACAGTCTTGCTCGCCCTATTATAGGTTCAAATGTCATTGGCCTGATAGTGGATACAGAGCTGCAGCAAAGCAAAGACACCAATAAACAGCAGTTAATCAAAGCTGTCCACGCAGCTTTTTCTGACTTTGAAATGGATGATGCTAAAGTGTTTGTGGCTAGAGTTGCTGCTGAACAGCAATTTTTGGAATATAATGTCAAGACCACCAGAGGACAAGTACATGTCCCAAAACACACATCAGTAAAAGTAGAGTGCCGTGTTAATGCAACCCTCTTACAGGAGACAACTCTGATCTTCGGCCACAGTGGTCGGAAGGCCTAGAGTTCACTGACACCCTCTTAAAACTGGAGAAAGGTACAAAGTCAGTCGTGATTGTGGATGTGCAAAACCCAACAGACCATGACATAATACTCTCTGGCAGGACTGTTATTGGGACAGCACAGCCAGTCTAAGCAGTTTACCCGACGACAATCTTTGAACAGCCCTGCTCCACGTCCCCATCAACAGTTGCTAATGTAGAGGTGAGGAAACAACAAACCACTGATTGTGACTGGGACCCCCCAGTTAATTTGGATCATCTCAGTTCCCCTGAAAGAGATCTGATTAAACAGATGTTGAGAGAGGAGTCAGGCTCCTTTTCCTGTTCCGATGATGATATTGGATGCATCGAGAACCTGCGACTGTCCATCTCACTGAAAGACACAGAACCTGTGGCCAAAACTTACCTCTCGGTTCCAAAACTATTATACCAAGAAATGAAGACCTATCTACATGATCTGATCACACAAGGTTGGGTGCGCAAATCGAATTCCCCCTATTCTTCTCCAGTGGTGTGTGTCCGAAAAAAAGATGGAAGCTTACGCCTTTGTATCGACTACCGTGAGTTGAACCATAAGACTGTACCAGACCGCCAGCCCATTCCCAGAGTACAGGACATTATGGATGGCCTGGGGGGCAACTCATGGTTTTCGCTGTTAGATCAAGGTAAAGCTTACCATCAGGGGTTTATGGCGGAACACAGTCAGCCCCTCACTGCTTTTGTGACCCCTTGGGGTTTATATGAATGGATTCGTATACCATTTGGTTTAATGAACGCACCAGCTGCCTTCCAGCGGTGCATGGAAGAATGTCTCAAGGGACTCAGGGATGAAATTTGCATTCCATACCTTGATGACATCCTTGTTTTCAGTAAGTCATTCGAAAGCCATGTTGAACATGTCAGAACTGTGCTTAGACGATTGAGAATGTATGGCATCAAGTTGAAGCCAGCCAAATGTGAAATGTTTCGGCATGAGGTTCGCTATCTTGGGCGGGTCATTTCATCAGAGGGCAGTAAAATCGACCCTGCTGATACCATTGCTGTCAGGGCCCTGAAAGACAAACGGCCAGCCACTGTGGGAGAACTGAGAGCCATTATGGGCCTTCTGAGCTATTATCGTCAGTATATTCGAGACTTTTCTCAAATAGCTGCCCCTCTTTATGATCTCATGAGAGCTCCTGCAGATTCAAATCAAAGTGACACACATGTTACAAGACAGAGACAGAATAAAAGAAAAACGGGGACTTCCTCCAACTTTCCCATTGTGTGGTCAGAAAAACACCAGCACTTGCTTGAGGAACTGTTGGATCACCTGGTGGAGCCACCAATCCTTGCCTTTCCTGATTTTAGTAAACCCTTTGTACTACACACAGATGCTTCCAATCTGGGTCTGGGGGCAGTTTTGTATCAGGAACAGGAAGGAAAAATGCGTGTAATAGCATATGCCTCGCGAACACTCACCAAATCTGAAAAAAACTACCATTTCCACTCTGGAAAATTGGAATTTCTTGCCTTAAAATGGGCTGTCTGTGAAAAATTTAGAGACTATTTGATTGGCTCATCATGCACTGTATATACAGACAATAATCCGTTCACTTATGTCTTGTCTACAGCGAAGTTGAATGCAACCGGGTGTCGGTGGGTGGCTGAATTAGCGGATTTTCACCTTACCATTCGATACCGACCAGGGAAAGAAAACATCGATGCAGACTGTCTGTCAAGGCTGCCAGTGGATATTAACACCATGATGGAACACTGTACTGAGGAAATGTCATCCCGTTCAGTTCAAGCAGTTGTACAGTCAGTTGAGGACCCAAGTTCCCATGCGGTGTGGTCCATGGCACTCTCTGCTCAATGTAAAGAAATCAGCACTTCACACCAGTCGCTTCTTTCATTGGAAGAGATTTGTCGAGCTCAGAGGGAAGATAAAAATATTGGCCCTGTGATTGAATATTGTCAGTTAAATAAAAAACCTGACAGAAAACAGCTAAAATCACTCAGCAAAGAGAGTAAAAGACTACTACACGAATGGGAAAAACTGATTTTGGATGATGACAGCATCCTGCGTCGAAAGACAGCCAAACGGATACAACTTGTTTTGCCTGAAAAGTACAAAGCAACCGTTATGAAGGAACTACATGATGGCATGGGACATCAAGGGGTTGATCGAACCACTTCATTGGTGAGAGAACGTTTCTTCTGGCCATACATGCAACATGACATTCAGCACTATGTGGCTCAGAGATGCACATGTATAAAACAGAAGAAACCAAGCCGAGAGGTCAGGGCGCCTCTTACTAATATTGTCACAACCCAGCCTTTTGAGTTGGTTTCTCTCGATTTCTTGCATGTTGACAAGTCAGCTGGCGGATATGAGTACATATTGGTCATAATTGATCATTTCTCAAGATTCGCCCAGGCTTACGCCACAACATCTAAGTCAGCAAAAACTGTGGCTGATAAACTTTTTAATGATTATGCATTGAAATTTGGATTCCCCCTACGTATTCATCACGATCAAGGTGGTGAATTCGAAAACCAGCTTATGTCACAACTAAAAAGAACCGCTGGAGTTTTGGGCTCGCGGACAACACCGTACCATCCTGAAGGCAACGGCCAAGTCGAACGTTTCAACCGTACACTCATACAAATGCTGAGGACCCTTACAGAGAAAGAGAAGTCCAACTGGAAAGAGTCACTGAACAGATTGATTTTTGCATACAATTGCACAAAATGTGAAGTCACTGGTTTTTCCCCCTTCTTTCTTCTGTTTGGAAGGACTCCAAGACTGCCGATTGATGTACTTTTCCGCTTGACACCAGAAACAGGTACACCTGATCACAGAGAGTACATGCGAAAATGGCGAGAAGGGATGCAACAAGCTTATGAGATAACACGGAACAATGCAAGAAAATCAGCTGAAAGAGGCAAAAGAAACCATGATTGCAAAATAAAGAGCTCAGAGCTGGAACCTGGAGACCGTGTCCTGGTTAGGAATTTGACCCCGAGAGGCGGGACTGGTAAACTCCGCAGTCATTGGGAGGACATCATCCACAAGGTTGTGCGGCGAGTAAATAAGGATGCTCCTGTATATGAGGTGGTACCTGAACAAGGAAAGGGGAGAGATAGTAGGATACTACACCGCAACCTCTTACTTCCCTGTGACCACCTACCTCTGGAAGTTCCCCTAAAAGTTGCCAGATCACGAAAAAAAGGTTCGACACAAACAAGTGACAGTGAACATAATAGTCAACAAAAGGACATCAGTGGTGAGGATTCAGAGGATGAATGGTTTTACTACCCATGCCCTGAGCCACACAACCGAACAGGTCCCACTGCTGAGGAGCACACTGATGTGTCGGCAGACCCTGAGCCCACATCAGCAAGGGGAGAGACAAGGCCAGAAGAGGACCGAGAGACGGTGTTAAATCTGGAGGAAGATCAAGCGATGCCTGACCTGCTCGTGGAAGATGGAGCGCCTGAACAACTGGAAAATTGTGGAGACAACCCTCTCCCACCATCCATGTCACCTCCTTCATGTGAGAACCACGGTGGAGATGAGCGAGTACAAGATAGGCCTAGGAGAGAACGGCGACCACCACGGCGATTTACCTATGATGAACTGGGTTATCCATCTTGTTACAGTTTGGGACTTCCACCAAGCTCCACATATTGGCTTGACCCAGTGCACTATTGTGGACCCTTTCAAGCAAGGTCTATGTGGCCGGAGCCAGTTCAGGTGTCCACCTACGATCCTGTGTTTGTGTATTGCTGATCCACCTTTTTCTTTTGGACTTAGTATTGGCATTTAAAGACTTTGATTAGGTCAAGTGCCTGTGTATTGACCAAGTAATCTCTTTATGGTTTTATGGATTATATTTGTCATCTTACTCCTTTCCTTATTGGATGTCGAGGACGACATTTCTGTTGAAGGGGAGTGTGTAGTGGTTATAAAACTATTTTAGACAACCAAAAGGGAAAACAAGATCTAGTGATCTGCGATCGATTATTTTGGTCTTTCAAGTTCAGTGCTACAGACAGATACAGTAAAGGGTAGCCTAAGTTTAATGAAGTTAAAAACAATGTATTTTTCTTTAATGTCATTTTTCCGGGTATGTTTGGTTATAATTCTTGAAAAGTTCAACCTTTTAGATTTTAAGTTATGAGGGTTTAATCATTCGAGTTTCGATTGGTTTTGTCTGATCGGATTTAGGGGAACGCGATGCTTCTGCTCCTCCATTACAACACTGGAGACGAAAGCAGTGACATCGTGTCCGTGTTTTTATTATTCCCCTACAGGTAAAGTTCGTACTACCTATTACAAGCTTTACAAGTTATTGATTATGCTTGTTTAATGAACAGGGAGCGTTGTGGTGACTGTGATAACTAGTCTAAGAGCTACTATACTCACCTTAGCTTCCTGGTTAGCTGCGTCCTGTGTGTGCTAAGTTTGTTTTACTGTGTTGGCATAACCAGAATGGATGTAATGTTTACTCAGTATGTGACAGTGTAATGTCTGGAACTGTTTTGAAATATTACCATTACAACACTGGAGACGAAAGCAGTGACATCGTGTCCGTGTTTTTATTATTCCCCTACAGATAGAGTCCTTACTCATAAGGGGCGTAACACTTGCAGACCTCCATCTCCCACTGGACCAGGTTCTCGGCCCGCCCGTCGCCATGGACGCAGAGGAGCAGGAAACTCTCTTGCTGTTCGTAGTCGCAGTTGTTGGCGTCGAGCACCTTGCGGATCTCCCTCATGATGTCGCAGGGCTCCATGGAGCTGGTGGTTCTCATATTCCAAGTGAATCTGAGGGAGCGGGGCTTACCGTCTTTAATTTCCCCTTTCTGATCCCCAGGTACATGGCGACTGTGGGGAGAAAGACACGGAGGAGAGCTTGGCTTAGATTGGCTAAGAAGAAATTAAAATCCTGCTGGGATTGTTTGCAACAAATCTTTCACAGAAGTGACTTTTTGTTTCTTTTAGGGGCGGCAGTGAATGAAACTATAAAGTCTAATAAAGCTGAAGTTTTTCTTACTGTGACCTGAGCCGCTCTGAGCTCAGTTTATCTTTATGTCACATTTAGGTTGCAGCACAAAGCTGTGGAGCCTTTAACTAGACAAAATGTAGTCAACAGTCATTACAGCTTTTTTTATTTTTTGCTTGTGAAACCAACTTTTCTTTTATTCCAGCTTAACGGTAAAGTTAAATCTTGTTTTAATAATAATAAAAAACAGTTGTAAATAATCTATTACCATATTTACTCTCTCGTTACTTTTACTACATTTTGTCTGTGACTTCCAAACTGAGAAAGGGGAAGTAAAAGAAAGTAAAACAGACTGAAGCCATCTCTGAAAAACCCAGAATATCACTGCAACATTAAGATTTGATTCACTGTACATAAATACATTTAAAAAAAGTTCTTTAACTGTCGATAAGATGTTTGAAACATAAACTAGTGATGGGTCCGGTAACACCGATGCGTCGGCGCATGTGTCAAGCTCATAGACCAAAATCAGCGTCGGTGCGCGTATTGTTTTCAGCAAGTCACGTGACCGATACAGGAACTGTTTCGAAATGACACTGGTGCGCCAAACTGTTTATATATGGAAGCCAATCTGTCAACGGGATGCATTTGCCAAAATGATTCTTGATCTTTTACGGTACAGCGTCAACTATGGAGCCTCAAGGCAAACGAAAGGTTTGGTAGTATGGGGCCATTTTAATCTTACGTCAGAAAATAAGGTATTGGTTCTCACTTTGTAGTTGTTTCATCCGGTTCTTTTCAGTTTCTACTCGATCTATCTGAATCCAAATTCAGCTGAAACTGACTCTTAGTTTACTTTCATATTATGTTCTGCAGGTTAAGTTTTGCATATGTTTCTCCTTTGAAATGATACATTTCATAATTTTATTCTTAAATTACCCTCCATAAATAAAAATCTTTAGGCAGAAAAAAGGGAAATAAAGACAATCCCGCTATAAATAAATACAAAAAAGACATTTCCAGCAAAACACATCCATAAAGATCTGCGTACAAAATATAAAAGAAAAAATGTAAGTTATGTGAACAATATACAGTGTCACTAAAATCTGTTTTATATAAATAAATTCACCTCCTCAATGCTGAGGCATAGGGCATCAGAATGAAGTCACAGATACACCTGGATAAACTCAGGTATACAGCCAGTCTACAAATTACTCAGCTGCTTTTTATCAATTATTTCATATAAATGTATTGTTTACTTCAGTTTTTCTACAGCAGGAGAAGTTGTGCCAAAAAAACGGAACAGACTAAATTTCAAAATTTTAGAAAAACCTTTTTTTTTTTTACATGAAAATTTGTGGGAAAAAACACCAACAAAAAAACCCCCAGTCCACAAGCATCCTCATTCCAAACACGATCGCTTTCATTTTCATCACTTGGTTCATGTTCACATTACTTATTGACTGTATCGAAGAATATCAAATATATTTTGATTTTAACTGAAGATATGACATTATACAATATACAATATACGATGAAATTAAATGACTTAAATCTTATTGTATAGATTAGGTCATCAAATCAGTCTGTGAACTGCGTTGCCTGTAGGGATTTTTAATGTCCAGCAGGTGTCAGTATTCAGTGACACAGTATTGACGCGGTATCAATACAGTTTTGCTTTGGGTCAAAACGATACATGACGCCTCATTTACCCATCACTAACATAAACATCTTCATACCTGACAATTGGAGATTAAAAACTTATTTCTGATAGGAAATGACAACAACATCTCAAAAGATAATGTAAGAATTTCAAAGTAACTAAACTACTTATAACATTCCTCAATAATCAATTAAAAAAATATTGACTGACTTTAAAGCAGTCAAACTTTTTAAATCTATTTTTATTCCTGATTAGCTCTTTCCATGTTTCCTCATGTAGCAGAAGCTCCACGTCTTCTTACTAATTTATAAGATCAAAGGGATTCCTTCAAAACATGTATTTTACATAACAGTATAAAATCTTTTTGTAACTTCAGTATTCTAATGTATATTAGTTTTATTTGAAATAAATTTATTTTGTTTGTCTTTTGTGTCATTTTGATTTAAAACCCCAGTAATTATTGACTTAACATTTAAATCTATTTATTTAGTAAATAACACAAAGAAATTCTGGTCGTTTCTTCTTCTCTGGCTTTACAAACCAGAGAAGAAACAAGCAAAAAAAACAAAAAACAACATTTCTACTTTTCATATCCGTTTTTCTTTTAAATGACCAAAATGTGACATTTTAAAATAGTTTTTACTAAAAGCCTCCACCGCTTTCTGGGTTTTTCATAGATCATGTAAAGGAATATTTTTGGAGAATCTCAACAGAAACCGGAGACATTTCAGCAGAATTAAAGCAGACTTTGAATCTTCAGCTAGCATGCAGCGTTAGCAGAGCGGCACGTCACACAGCCATGCAACCGCAGCAACAAAGCTGCAACAACACACTGCTGCAACTCCTACACACTCAGGGCAAAGCAGCGCGGGCCTGACGCTACATGGGAAGCGGTGTGTGTGTGTGTGTGTGTGTGTGTGTGTGTGTGTGTTGGGGGGCAGCAGGTATAAGCTCACCTTGAGCCCTCAAGTCTCCCGTTTCTCTCAAACTCGGTTGAGACTCTGAGGCGCCGTGAGAAAATTCACACGGGGAGTCAGAGGAGAAGAAAACAACAAAACAGATTGTGGATTGTGCACAACACAAATCATTTCTCACCAATTTCAGTGAATGGAAGAGAAAAGAAAAGAGAAATAAAGTGTGTGACGGAATACGTTAGCGACGGTGTGAGCCACCACCAACACCACTGCTCAGTGACGTGAGCAGTGAGCTCACTGCTCACGTCACTGAGCAGATGAAGCGGCCGGGTTTGCAGTCAGCGTTTGCTGCCTCAAGTTAACGTTAGCTTCCAAGTCTCACTTTCTTACAATGTAATGTTATTTAATTGCATTTCACAAATTACTTCAGGAGCATAACGAGGTGCAAAGCGTTTGCTAGCATGAGCTATTTTCACAAAACCCTTCAAAGGTGAACGTCGAACGTGTTTGGAGATTTGAGGACATGAGCTAATTCAAGCGACACCGGTTTCCTTGACCGGTGGTTCCGTTTGGCCAGCAAAATAGCCGCTACAAACTCAACCCCTACCTTCTCCGAAGCTTGACTTTTTTGGTTCAAACTAGCTTCAACCAGTCTGCATTTCTATGTTAAATAAATGCCGCTTTTAATCCCGCTGGAAGTGACAGCTACTGCGTTCATGGGCAACGCACGTGGTGTTGTTTTCAACGGAAGTGTGACGTTGACCCCGGATGCTTCTCTTACGTAGTCAGTCGAGAACGGCGGTGACGTAAAAATGCTAAGAGATATATTAATAGTAGCGCCATTCTATAGCGGGCTGCACAGTGGCTCAGTCCGTAAGGTTGTTGCCTTGCAGTCGGAAGGTTGTGGGTTCACTTCCCAGAACTACTGCAGGAGTTTGCATGTTCTCCCTGTGCATGCGTGGGTTTCCTCCGGGTTTCCTCCCACATTCCAAAAACATGACAACAAGGTAAGAAATTGGTCACTCCAAATTGTCCCTAGGTGTGAGTGTGTTCCCCTTAGATAGAAATGGATGAATGGAATACAAAAAATTTTTTGAATTTTTTTTTTTAAGGATTGTACATTTATGTTAATCGCCATATAGAGACGTAATAAATTCAGATGCTTTGACTCGCCAGTAAGCGCTTTGCTCTCCTCCCACAGAGCCTCCTTCCCAGTTTTTTGCCAGGTGACTGTTGAGGAGTTTGTCCATGGACAAACAGCAAATAGGAGCTTTGTTGGGGGTTTTCTACGGCAAAATTAACAACAACGAATCAAAAGTTATTCAGTTCTTTTTGCTTGATTTGAAAAATATGCACAATTTGATGAATCGTTTTTTTCCCATTGTGAAACCAACTTTCTTTTAGCTAAGGCTAGGCTAACAGACACTAAGGGTGTGAGAAGCTTCTTACCACAAGAAGGATCGATCAGCGATTAGTGCGTCGTTAAGCGCATCATTCAAGAGCGCATTAGTAAGCGGCTGGCGTGCAGCGCCAGCAAACAGCGAGGTGTGAACCGGAAGGAAAACATGATGTCTACCAGCTGAGGGCAAGTACACCCAAGTACACCTCGCTGCAGCAAACAGAATGGGGCGGGGACGGACCACTGTCAGTCTCATACCTTATATGGAAATGGGACTATTTCATTCCGGAAATGAAGGGGGCGCTAGTGACACTATTTCCTGTACCGATTGTGTTATAATAATTATAATAATAATAACGTATTTTATTTGCCAACGCCTTTTAAAACACCCAAGAAGACTTTCAACATTAAAAATACAAATTAAATAGTAAAGAAATGGCTACAAAACGTGATATGTCACGTGGTATGTCTGTCACGTGGTAAGTCACTTTGTTATTTTCAAATCTTTATTAAATCTTTATTTAAAATGATATTAGTAACAAACAATCTAGAATAAGCAACAATAAGGAAACATTATGGAGATGTATTTATCTATCCTTACACCCAATCTATCTCAAACAAAAGTAATAAAACATGAATCAGATCAATATTTTGGAGACAAATGTACATTACATTAAGAGCACATTTATCCATCCATTAATTATCATGAATTATCCCTATAGTGGGGTCATGAGGGCTGCTGACCCTGGACATATCGCCTGTCCATCGCAGATTAAGAAAACAGATATAAACAAATGAAGCTCAAATAATATATTTTGATGTTGTGAATGGTCCTCTTAAAATAAATAAGTTACAATCTAAACTATAATAGCCTCTGGCTTATAAAATAAGAACTTGATGGAAAAGAGGTTTGGTCTGTAAAACATTTAGTCAACAATTTTGGCCAATTTAGTACGTCCAATCACAGCGCACTTTTGTTGCTTATTTGCCAAATATTTTTCTTATTATTCACATTATGAATATAATTTACAAACAAAACAAAGGACTTCTGAACTTCTAACAAGTGCCATTCTGAAAACTAGAATATTTTTGGTTGCAGGTGACCTGGCTCAACTATTATCATTGTTTACCATAATGTCTCATTGGAAACTTTTGCTATAAGGACTCCAGTTCAACCAGTAAACTGATTGGTGTCCCACTATTCCATTTAGAAATTCCATATCAATTCTACCAATTGCAATCGATTCATAAAATAAAGACCTTAAATATCCAATTGTTGCAAAACCCAAAGGGATTAATTTAAAACTTTAAATGTAGCTTCAACCTGGAAAGACTCACACAGAAAGTAGGTTTTAGAAAGTTTATTTGACAAGAAATAATCTTTGGGGCTCGGACCCCGGCAGTAGACGCTGCGCTGGTAACTGCCAGAGAAAATGATCTTTTTTCTATATGAAAACCTTTTTGAATAAAGTCACTGGTTACATAAATTAAACCAATGTGTAAATTCTAACTATAAATGTCTTCATCTCACCTGCTCAGCCAATCACCTGATCATGTGTCTCCATCCCAGCCTAGCGGCGCCGGGCTCATCTCTCTTCATAAAGTCAGGATACCTTTAATCTTATGTTTGTATTATGACTTTGTAACTGAACAATATGTTTCTGTATGTGCTTACTTTATTACAAAAAAACCCAACGGTTGATTCTGTTAAAACATAAACAACTTGGCTGTATGTCAGGTTTGTAAAGAAAATTTGTATTGATTCCAGTCATTGTTCTAAAAGTATAGGAAACATTGTATTTACACAAATAAAATATTGCAAGTTATTAGCTTTGCTTGCATTTAAAATTTTTAAAACAAGGTTATCCTATTGTTAAACAACGCTGTTACAATATATTTACAACTACTTTATTGGTTCTACTCTCTCCAACAAATTACAGCCACAATGTAACTTTGTGTGGAAACGCCACCATTTCTATGAAAACTGAATAATGTAAATCAACTGAGCTACAACAAAAGGAAACATTCAAAAATGTAAATAATATTGAAAGAACACATTATTAAAAAGGATGACTGCACAAGTCAAAAGGCAAATATTCTTTAGCAGAAATGATTTAAAATGGCATGTCACAAAAAAAAAACGAACAATGTGTGACAACTGAAATGTGTGAAAGACTGTGGAAAGCAACTAATATTCTCCTTGCATTCAGTATTGACAGTCAGTGCAGTGTCCAGGTCGGCCATCACAGTAGTAACCAGGGTACTCTCCTCGTCTTCCATCGCCGGTGAAGCCCACAGTCTTTATGTTGGAGCCTATTAAGAATTGGATTAATTTATTTTTGCTAATGTATTAAGGTTACAGATCTAAATTTATATAAATAATATATCTATTGTAACTTGTTTATTTATTTGTTTTGTTTAGACCCTCCTCCTTATCAGGTGGCCTCCTGCTGTGATTAGGCAGCGGAAGCAGCTGCTGCAGGGCATCTGATTGTTTGATTAAGGAGCGAGGGGTGAAATAGTTTTTCCACCACACCAAATAAAGTTTAATTTTACATTTTTTGGAAAGTCAACTCGGAGAGTGTTTCTGTTATTTTTGTACATTGAGAAAGTCACCTTTTGCCACCAGAAAACTTTCCGCGAGTGCTTTGTTTTGGATGAGTCGGAAAACCCTCCTCCTAGAAACTACTCTGGCACCTTTTGATTTTTGTTAAAATCCAAGAGTAGCCGTAACACTTTATATTACCGGTTGCAGGAAGAACACGTTACAACCGCAAAAGGAATCCGGTTTTCTGCCTTGAATGTTTTTGAAAGTTTTCCCCAGTTGATCTCACCTGTTAATGAAAAATCGATTTCATGTAGTTGAAATCTAATTTCACATGTTTTAGGTGAAAAAAGTCAAAGGTCCTTACCATCCAGCCAAGCAAAGTGAGTCTTCTTCCTAAAAACTGGGTCAGACACAACGGCTTCAAAGCACTTGCAGGTCAATGCCAAGGTGAGGTAAGCTGAGTCTCCCTGTGCTGGTATCACCTCCTGGAGAACAGCTTCAAGAACATTCAGAGGCATCTGAAAAAAACAAAAAACCAAACAAAATAAAAAATCACATTACACATTATGATCAGTAAAACAGTAGTTAATAATAGCCATTTCACCAAATACTTTGTTACTCTTACTTGTGTGGTTTATTGCTGTTACTTACTAAAACTATATTGAAGTAGTGCTACTCGTCATTAGAGTATCACATCTGGGTACTACACCCACCTATAATGGCTGCTGTTAGTTTATAAAATATATTAGACTTTCCAGAAATTTAACATTGGTGTACAAAACATATTTAGAAAGATTAACCTTTAAAAATAAAAGAAAAACACTAGAAAACTGATAAGTATGTAAAAAATATTTTATATTTTTCAAGTGTAGTTTATACATACCGTTATGTTGAACCATAGCAGTTTGTGCTATGTGGTTCTGTAGCTTGTATGAGCAAAGGGAACAGCAATATTTATGTTCATGTTGCAAATAGATGCGTGGATCTGTATAATGAAAATAAAAAATAAAGTTTGAGAATAAAATACATTTCTCAATTATACATGTTATCTACTTTTCTATTTTTATCTAATGGTGCCCTGCCTGCGAGATAATAATTAGCTATGCTACATGCTAAAATTAGCCTTCCCCTGTATGAATTACAAATTTCACTAGTTTACAGCTGTTAATTATATTTTCAACCTAATGTAGAAAAGCGTATTGATTTACTATGTGAAAAAAGTTTAAGAAGGTAAAAATACCTTTTGTTGACTTTGTGAGTTTTGCATTGATCCGTGATCGTGCGCCGAACACCAGTGGAAGAACCTCTCAAACTTCTTTCTTCTTCCTTTCCTCTTAACCCCGCGTCTTAACACTAGAATATTTATACTAGTGATTATGAAAATAGCGCCCCCTTCATTTCCGGAATGAAATAGTCCCATTTCCATATAAGGTATGAGACTGACAGTGGTCCGTCCCCGCCCCATTCTGTTTGCTGCAGCGAGGTGTACTTGGGTGTACTTGCCCTCACCTGGTAGACATCATGTTTTCCTTCCGGTTCACACCTCGCTGTTTGCTGGCGCTGCACGCCAGCCGCTTACTAATGCGCTCTTGAATGATGCGCTTAACGACGCACTAATCGCTGATCGATCCTTCTTGTGGTAAGAAGCTTCTCACACCCTTAGTGTCTGTTAGCCTAGCCTTAGCTAAAAGAAAGTTGGTTTCACAATGGGAAAAAAACGATTCATCAAATTGTGCATATTTTTCAAATCAAGCAAAAAGAACTGAATAACTTTTGATTCGTTGTTGTTAATTTTGCCGTAGAAAACCCCCAACAAAGCTCCTATTTGCTGTTTGTCCATGGACAAACTCCTCAACAGTCACCTGGCAAAAAACTGGGAAGGAGGCTCTGTGGGAGGAGAGCAAAGCGCTTACTGGCGAGTCAAAGCATCTGAATTTATTAGGTCTCTATATGGCGATTAACATAAATGTACAATCCTTAAAAAAAAAAATTCAAAAAATTTTTTGTATTCCATTCATCCATTTCTATCTAAGGGGAACACACTCACACCTAGGGACAATTTGGAGTGACCAATTTCTTACCTTGTTGTCATGTTTTTGGAATGTGGGAGGAAACCCGGAGGAAACCCACGCATGCACAGGGAGAACATGCAAACTCCTGCAGTAGTTCTGGGAAGTGAACCCACAACCTTCCGACTGCAAGGCAACAACCTTACGGACTGAGCCACTGTGCAGCCCGCTATAGAATGGCGCTACTATTAATATATCTCTTAGCATTTTTCACCGCCGTTCTCGACTGACTACGTAAGAGAAGCATCCGGGGTCAACGTCACACTTCCGTTGAAAACAACACCATGACAGCTACTGCGTTGCCCATGAACGCAGTAGCTGTCACTTCCAGCGGGATTAAAAGCGGCATTTATTTAACGTAGAAATGCAGACTGGTTGAAGCTAGTTTGAACCAAAAAAGTCAAGCTTCGGAGAAGGTAGGGGTTGAGTTTGTAGCGGCTATTTTGCTGGCCAAACGGAACCACCGGTCAAGGAAACCGGTGTCGCTTGAATTAGCTCATGTCCTCAAATCTCCAAACACGTTCGACGTTCACCTTTGAAGGGTTTTGTGAAAATAGCTCATGCTAGCAAACGCTTTGCACCTCGTTATGCTCCTGAAGTAATTTGTGAAATGCAATTAAATAACATTACATTGTAAGAAAGTGAGACTTGGAAGCTAACGTTAACTTGAGGCAGCAAACGCTGACTGCAAACCCGGCCGCTTCATCTGCTCAGTGACGTGAGCAGTGAGCTCACTGCTCACGTCACTGAGCAGTGGTGTTGGTGGTGGCTCACACCGTCGCTAACGTATTCCGTCACACACTTTATTTCTCTTTTCTTTTCTCTTTCATTCACTGAAATTGATGAGAAATGATTTGTGTTGTGCACAATCCACAATCTGTTTTGTTGTTTTCTTCTCCTCTGACTCCCCGTGTGAATTTTCTCACGGCGCCTCAGAGTCTCAACCGAGTTTGAGAGAAACGGGAGACTTGAGGGCTCAAGGTGAGCTTATACCTGCTGCCCCCCAACACACACACACACCCCGCTTCCCATGTAGCGTCAGGCCCGCGCTGCTTTGCCCTGAGTGTGTAGGAGTTGCAGCAGTGTGTTGTTGCAGCTTTGTTGCTGCGGTTGCATGGCTGTGTGACGTGCCGCTCTGCTAACGCTGCATGCTAGCTGAAGATTCAAAGTCTGCTTTAATTCTGCTGAAATGTCTCCGGTTTCTGTTGAGATTCTCCAAAAATATTCCTTTACATGATCTATGAAAAACCCAGAAAGCGGTGGAGGTTTTTAGTAAAAACTATTTTAAAATGTCACATTTTGGTAATTTAAAAGAAAAACGGATATGAAAAGTAGAAATGTTTTTTGTTTGGTTTTTTTGCTTGTTTCTTCTCTGGTTTGTAAAGCCAGAGAAGAAGAAACGACCAGAATTTCTTTGTGTTATTTACTAAATAAATAGATTTAAATGTTAAGCCAATAATTACTGGGGTTTTAAATCAAAATGACACAAAAGACAAACAAAATAGATTTATTTCAAATAAAACTAATATACATTAGAATACTGAAGTTACAAAAAGATTTTATACTGTTATGTAAAATACATGTTTTGAAGGAATCCCTTTGATCTTATAAATTAGTAAGAAGACGTGGAGCTTCTGCTACATGAGGAAACATGGAAAGAGCTAATCAGGAATAAAAATAGATTTAAAAAGTTTGACTGCTTTAAAGTCAGTCAATATTTTTTTAATTGATTATTGAGGAATGTTATAAGTAGTTTAGTTACTTTGAAATTCTTACATTATCTTTTGAGATGTTGTTGTCATTTCCTATCAGAAATATGTTTTTAATCTCCAATTGTCAGGTATGAAGATGTTTATGTTAGTGATGGGTAAATGAGGCGTCATGTATCGTTTTGACCCAAAGCAAAACTGTATTGATACCGCGTCAATACTGTGTCACTGAATACTGACACCTGCTGGACATTAAAAATCCCTACAGGCAACGCAGTTCACAGACTGATTTGATGACCTAATCTATACAATAAGATTTAAGTCATTTAATTTCATCGTATATTGTATATTGTATAATGTCATATCTTCAGTTAAAATCAAAATATATTTGATATTCTTCGATACAGTCAATAAGTAATGTGAACATGAACCAAGTGATGAAAATGAAAGCGATCGTGTTTGGAATGAGGATGCTTGTGGACTGGGGGTTTTTTTGTTGGTGTTTTTTCCCACAAATTTTCATGTAAAAAAAAAAAAGGTTTTTCTAAAATTTTGAAATTTAGTCTGTTCCGTTTTTTTGGCACAACTTCTCCTGCTGTAGAAAAACTGAAGTAAACAATACATTTATATGAAATAATTGATAAAAAGCAGCTGAGTAATTTGTAGACTGGCTGTATACCTGAGTTTATCCAGGTGTATCTGTGACTTCATTCTGATGCCCTATGCCTCAGCATTGAGGAGGTGAATTTATTTATATAAAACAGATTTTAGTGACACTGTATATTGTTCACATAACTTACATTTTTTCTTTTATATTTTGTACGCAGATCTTTATGGATGTGTTTTGCTGGAAATGTCTTTTTTGTATTTATTTATAGCGGGATTGTCTTTATTTCCCTTTTTTCTGCCTAAAGATTTTTATTTATGGAGGGTAATTTAAGAATAAAATTATGAAATGTATCATTTCAAAGGAGAAACATATGCAAAACTTAACCTGCAGAACATAATATGAAAGTAAACTAAGAGTCAGTTTCAGCTGAATTTGGATTCAGATAGATCGAGTAGAAACTGAAAAGAACCGGATGAAACAACTACAAAGTGAGAACCAATACCTTATTTTCTGACGTAAGATTAAAATGGCCCCATACTACCAAACCTTTCGTTTGCCTTGAGGCTCCATAGTTGACGCTGTACCGTAAAAGATCGAGAATCATTTTGGCAAATGCATCCCGTTGACAGATTGGCTTCCATATATAAACAGTTTGGCGCACCAGTGTCATTTCGAAACAGTTCCTGTATCGGTCACGTGACTTGCTGAAAACAATACGCGCACCGACGCTGATTTTGGTCTATGAGCTTGACACATGCGCCGACGCATCGGTGTTACCGGACCCATCACTAGTTTATGTTTCAAACATCTTATCGACAGTTAAAGAACTTTTTTTAAATGTATTTATGTACAGTGAATCAAATCTTAATGTTGCAGTGATATTCTGGGTTTTTCAGAGATGGCTTCAGTCTGTTTTACTTTCTTTAACTTCCCCTTTCTCAGTTTGGAAGTCACAGACAAAATGTAGTAAAAGTAACGAGAGAGTAAATATGGTAATAGATTATTTACAACTGTTTTTTATTATTATTAAAACAAGATTTAACTTTACCGTTAAACTGGAATAAAATAAAAGTTGGTTTCACAAGCAAAAAATAAAAAAAGCTGTAATGACTGTTGACTGCATTTTGTCTAGTTAAAGGCTCCACAGCTTTGTGCTGCAACCTAAATGTGACATAAAGATAAACTGAGCTCAGAGCGGCTCAGGTCACAGTAAGAAAAACTTCAGCTTTATTAGACTTTATAGTTTCATTCACTGCCGCCCCTAAAAGAAACAAAAAGTCACTTCTGTGAAAGATTTGTTGCAAACAATCCCAGCAGGATTTTAATTTCTTCTTAGCCAATCTAAGCCAAGCTCTCCTCCGTGTCTTTCTCCCCACAGTCGCCATGTACCTGGGGATCAGAAAGGGGAAATTAAAGACGGTAAGCCCCGCTCCCTCAGATTCACTTGGAATATGAGAACCACCAGCTCCATGGAGCCCTGCGACATCATGAGGGAGATCCGCAAGGTGCTCGACGCCAACAACTGCGACTACGAACAGCAAGAGAGTTTCCTGCTCCTCTGCGTCCATGGCGACGGGCGGGCCGAGAACCTGGTCCAGTGGGAGATGGAGGTCTGCAAGCTCCCCCGTCTCTCCCTGAACGGCGTCCGCTTCAAAAGGATATCCGGGTCGTTCATCGCTTTCAAGAACATTGCTTCCAAAATAGCCAACGACTTAAAACTATGAACAAAAGGACTTAAAAGATAAGTTAAAAAAAATCTAAATCAAATCTATATTCAGAGGTATTGAAACTGTACAATCATCCAAGTAGCAGTTTCCAAATGTCTCCTTTTTGTCCCCTGGGGCAACCGGGTTCCCGCAAGCACCGTGTTGGTGACCCCTGTTTTGGATCAATAAAGTATTTTTGAATTGAATTTTGAATTTGAATTTTTCTTCCAAACCACGCTTTACGACAGAGAGAAGTTTTCCCCATTTGAAGGTCCGAAACTGAAAGCAGAAATATAATGTCACACCAGCAGGGAAGGTTTCAAAAATGTCATTGTGAACTTAGACTGGTTGGCCAGTAGGTGGCAGCATAAGGAGTGATAAACATGACAACGCGATACTTGTGTGGCAGTATGCCCTGTGGGCTCTGAACGCACCACACAAGTGCCTGAATTTAATTGGTTGTGGCGCTGTCTGTATATAAAGGGCCCTCCCTCACCTGGTAGACATCATGTTTTCCTTCCGGTTCACACCTCGCTGTTTGCTGGCGCTGCACGCCAGCCGCTTACTAATGCGCTCTTGAATGATGCGCTTAACGACGCACTAATCGCTGATCGATCCTTCTTGTGGTAAGAAGCTTCTCACACCCTTAGTGTCTGTTAGCCTAGCCTTAGCTAAAAAAAAGTTGGTTTCACAATGGGAAAAAAACGATTCATCAAATTGTGCATATTTTTCAAATCAAGCAAAAAGAACTGAATAACTTTTGATTCGTTGTTATTAATTTTGCCGTAGAAAACCCCCCAACAAAGCTCCTATTTGCTGTTTGTCCATGGACAAACTCCTCAACAGTCACCTGGCAAAAAAGTGGGAAGGAGGCTCTGTGGGAGGAGAGCAAAGCGCTTACTGGCGAGTCAAAGCATCTGAATCTCTATATGGCGATTAACATAAATCATTAAAAAAAAATTTATTTTCCATTCATCCATTTCTATCTAAGGGGAACACACTCACACCTAGGGACAATTTGGAGTGACCAATGAACTCTTACCTTGTTGTCATGTTTTTGGAATGTGGGAGGAAACCGGAGTACCCGGAGGAAACCCACGCATGCACAGGGAGAACATGCAAACTCCTGCAGTAGTTCTGGGAAGTGAACCCACAACCTTGTGACTGCAAGGCAACAACCTTACGGACTGAGCCACTGTGCAGCCCGCTATAGAATGGCGCTACTATTAATATATCTCTTAGCATTTTGACGTCACCGCCGTTCTCGACTGACTACGTTAGCAACCGGGTTCCCATGGGCACCGTGTTGGTGACCCCTGTTTTGGATCAATAGAGTATTTTTGAATTGAATTTTGAATTTTTCTTCCAAACCATGCTTTACGACAGAGAGAAGTTTTCCCCATTTGAAGGTCCGAAACTGACATAGTTAATAATGAAAGCAGAAATATTATGTCACATCAGTCGTGTAAGTTTTAAAAATGTCATTGTGAACTTAGACTGGTTGGCCAGTAGGTGGCAGCATACGGAGTGATGAACAAGACAACGCGATACTTGCATTTCCTGCATTATTGGTAGTCCGATTTCTCTGACGCACCAGTGCGTGCGTTCGTCAATGAATGTCATGGAAACGACGTTAGCGTCCTCAAGCCTATAAATGACGCTGACCTTCTGAGTTCTTTCCCCTTTGCGACGGGACTTTTGAGAGAGACGCCTGAAGGAGCCTTTACAGCCTCGGAAGGTTTGAGCTTGTTGAAAAGTCTGCTGTGCAAAACTTGTTAAAGAAGCGCTTGCTGAAATACGCACTTGCTGAAGAAGCCCGTGGATAAGAAACCTGCGAAAGACGGTTCCTGGCCAGGAGAAGCACCAACAGGGTGACCAGCTGGAAGGTTAAAATTGCTCTTTTATTTTTTAATAAACGAAAGCAAGTTATTACTAAGACATTAGTGACTTGTTTAGTTTATTTTGTGTGTGTGTGTGTTGTAAAGAAATACTGACTGCTGTAGAAAAAAAAAGACTAGTAGCATTCTTTGCTAGCATAGATCGTTCTTAACTAATGAGGCTTTTTCTGAACTGAATTTCGCTGGAAATGTCAGGAATGTTAAACTGTGGTGTAGTGATTTAATAAATATATGTATTTTACTTAATTATAGTCAAATCAGTTAAATTAATGTTAAATTTCTGGAAAATTAGCATGGGTTTTGACCGTTATTTTTTGAAAAATGCCATTATAAACACTCAGTTTCCATGGATACGCTAAGTGAAATACGTTAAATATTTAACATTAGGTTTTGACCGTTATTTTTTGAAAAATGGCATGATAAACACTCAGTTTCCATGGATACGCTAAGTGAAATACGTTAAATATTTAACATTATTTTTAAAACACATTCAAAAAAATAGTATTTACCTTTATAATAGTCTATACTTTAATTGTTTAATTTCATTATTTTTTCAAGAAACGGACATGTTGATCTGTTTTTTATTATTGTTATTATTTTTAGCATAGCCAGGAAACATGAATTGATTTGAAAAAACAAAAATGATGATATTTAATCTAAGAGTATCAGGTTTGATGACTTTGGTGTCCAATTCTTTGAAATTTTGATGACTTCTTTAAAGCATATAGCTTTAATAGGTCTCTTGCATTTGTGGGGTGAAACAAATTTGTGAGTTAATTTAAATTGTTTTGTGACTTATGTGTGAGCTTATTGACATTTGTGGATAAATGTCTGGGATATGAACACTAGTGTTTGAGAAAAAATGTTATGCTGGTTTGAAAAAAAAAACAAACAATAAGATTTCTGTCCAATTCTTGGCCTTTACTTTTGTTTTTTTGAAAAATGCCCTGACAAACATACTTGGTTTCCATGGTAATCACATCAGACTAGCGGTTTATTAGGACACTCGAAGACGCTTTGCATAAAATTTCCATTCATGCACACGTTCACACACTGATGATATTAAGCTAATGGATTGTAGCCACAGATGTTATATCGTGCCAGCAATAAACTCCAGCTAAAGGTGGGAGAAGTGTCTTGCTCAAGGACACAACGACAGAGGCGGACCATTGCAGGGCAAACTCCTACCACTGTTGCCCCAGTAATAAGCATTATAAGTGTGTGTTTGTGTTTGTTAATGATAGAACATTAGTAGGCAATGAATCGTGTATAGACAATAAGACTTTGAGGCATCATGCACACATAAGGGATGCAGATTATTATTTTAATGATTTTGTCTGGCTTATCTCCAGACAAAATATAATGGCCATTTTAACACTGGATATGGATTTCTTAACCAAATAAACAGTTTTATTTTTGTAGGAGGGAGCCCCTGGAAACGGAGGAAAGGCCACTTATGTCGGCCTGTTTATTTAGATCCCCAGTCTTTAAACTTAATTAATTTTACAGGTTTACATTTCTGCTGTTGGCTATATGTGGGAGTATGAAGGTAGTACTGATGAGGTGTCAGACTTGCTGTCTTTGTGATTGTGAAAAATTGTGGAGCTCAAAGGAATTTAGTTTGATTAACTAGAATTAACATTTTGGTAATTTACAAATGCAATTGGAAACATATATTTCTAAACTTTGATACTTTTAAAGTATTAAAGTTGTGTAAGCAGTGATTTAAGTGTAATAATTATGAATGGATCACATATCTCATCCCTGGCTATTGTTAAGAATGATCAAATGTACCTGAGCATCAAAGATTTGTGAGGATGGGTTGTTATATAAAGGTAAACTGAGTAACTTGTTGCAGTCTTATTTCATTCACACTTATGGCACAGTCTAAGATTACAGGTGTTTCAGTAGCTATTGAGACATTCTAAACACAGTGTATAGCTCTTTAATTTATGTTTCCAAATGTTTAATAGTTTATGGTTAGGGATGAATTGCCAATAAGTCTAAATTTGATTTGTTGTCTTTAATGATTGATTGGTACCAAGATGAAGCTGCAAGTTTGTTTGTCTGAGTGGCGATGCTCCATACATGTTTGATCATTGAATTTTAGAGTGCGTTCTGGTTTTTATGTAAAATTGTATTTTTTGCTGTTTTTTTGTGACTAAAGATAAGCTATATTTGTTTTATCTCTTAATTCCCGTCTTTATTGTATAATCAAATACAATGGCATAGCAATAATATTGTTAATTAAATATATTCAAGAAAAACAAACACATTCACAAACCTGGGTTATTGTATTGTTGGTATTTTAGTTCCCTCAAAACATTGCTTTGGACTTTTGTGAAGGTCTAGATTCTGAATTATAGCTTTTTTTGCTTTGTTTTTTCCTTTGCAGCTCAGGCCATGGCGCTTCCAGCAGATGGATCCCCAAAGTTGGAGGGACTTCCAGACAATGGTAAGGAACACGGTAAGGTGTGGTCAAATGAAACCGACATGGTTTCTGAAGACTACGGAAAGGGGTTGAGGTGTAGTTCACCTCCGCAGTCTGTGGACTGTGCTACCAGCTCCAGTGGTAGCAGTGCTATCAGCTATAGCGGTAGCTCTACTACTACCTCCAGTGAAGATGAGGTAGGTAATGCCTGTACTATCAGCTCCAGTGGTAGCTCTACTACTAGCTCCAGTGGTAGCTCTACTACTAGCTCCAGCGGTAGCTCTACTACCAGCTCCAGTGAAGACGAGGCTAATAATGAAGACCAGGATGACTTTAATTCCAGACTTCGGGTTGTCCAGGTCCTTGCACCAAACATTAAATTCCTGTGGGGCATAGGAGTGCTTGAACAGTCATTGAAACTTCTCAATTCGAAGCTTGATCAGCTGAACTCCGCTGTGGACCGTGGCAGTGCTGCGTCGCTGCGCTCTGAGATTCTTGAGATTCTTCCCCCAAATTTCAAATACATAAAAGACATTGGGGTAGCTGAGAAGCCTGAAGAAGACACGGCTCCTTCTACTTCACTTGAATTCACGTCTGGACTTGACAAACAGGAAGAGCCCATTTTGCGTCCAGAGAACTCCAGACCTATTGGTACCTCGCAACACCATCAGGTAGGTTTGGAAGAGGACGGGGCTTCTTTGACTTCTGGCCGCGCCAGGAGCATTATACAGAAGGTGGATGCTGCGAAGGAGGACAACCCACCATTAAAGCTTAGTTCTGGTACAGTGCTTCCTTCCAGCTTTGACAAACCGGAAGAGCCCATTTTGCGTCCAGAGGACTCCATTCCTATCAGTGCCTCGCCACAACCTCTGGCAGGTTGGAGAAATTTAGTGACTTTTTGCCGCGCCATTAGAATTCCAAAGAAGGTGGTTGATGCGAAAGAGGATGACACACCATCCAAGCCTAGCGATCGGGTAGGTTCGAAAGAGGACGTGACTCATGCGACATCTGTGACTGGCATAAACGGAAAGAGGACAAAGGACAGTGATGCTGAAGAGCAGCCCCCAGGAAAGAGGACCAGGGACACTGTTGCTAAAGAGGAGCCCCCAGCCAAGAGGAGTAAGGACACTCTTGCTGAAAAGGAGCTCCCTGCCAAGAAGACCAGGGACAGTGTTACTGAAGTGAAACTCCCAGCCAAGAGGACCAGGAATAGTGATGATGCTAGACAGGAGCCCTCTGCCAAGAAGACCAGGGAGAATCAAACTGAAGATGTGCTCCCCTCCAAGAGGACCAGGGACAGTGTTGCTGAAGAGGAGCCCCCAGCCAAGAGGACTAGAGACACTGTTGCTGAAGAGGAGCTCCCAGCCAAGACGGCACAGTAGTATAATGAAGATCCCATTTGGGACGAGGTCCTTCAAAGTATCGGCAGAAGGATGGCATGGAGATATGGTAAAGAATGGGAGGACGAGCCCATTCCGTCAACCCCTCTGTTCATTCCATACCGAAAGACAGACCATGAAGATCCTATTCTGTTATCCCCTGTCCTCAGTCCCTCACCAAGGACAGCGTGTGGGGATCCTGGTCTGTCATCCCCTATCCTCAGTCCCTCACCAAGGACAGCGTGTGGGGATCCCGGTCTGTCATCCCCCGTCCTCAGTCCCTCGTATAGAATGCCACGTAAACGTCCTGTTTTGTCATCCCCTGTCCTCAGTCCCTCACGAGGGACGATGCAAGAGGATCTTTTTCTCTCATCCCCTGACGTCAGTCCCTCACCATCGACGCACTGTGAAGATCCCGTTTTGTCACCCCGCGTTTTCAGTCCTTCACCATCAACACACCGTGAAAATCCAACTTTGTCATCCCCTGACTTCCGTTTCCGGATGGAGACTGAAAAGGACATAGAAGAGGAACCGACACCTTCAACATCTGGTGGAACTACAGCAAGAGCGAGTTCCAGACACGTGTGGTTTAGACCTCGCTACGTTTCAAGTGACTCTGATTAGATTGGGATCCGTAAAAACTGAGGACCTATGTGGGAAGTCACATTAGGACATATCATCATTTCTCTGTTTTTTTTTTTTTTTGTTTTATTAAAGCCAATGGATTTCTAGCAAGCCTGTGGAAGCCTTAGGTAGCGCCTTGCACCGGGGCTTTTCTTTATCCCGCTGCTAGATGTAGCATTTTGGATGTTGAGGATTCTGGCAGGACTCGGGAAGCCTTAGGTAGCGCCTTGCACCGGAGTTTTCTTCGTCTTTGTGTCTTCCTCTCATCTTCCCCATGTTTCAGGGTGAAATAGCGGTTCTTCCGCACGCGGTGCTCTCCGATATAGTAAATTATTCTATTCTGTTCCTCCGCTAATCCACTCTCCAAGGTTTTAATCTTTCAGATTTTAGCTGCTCATCGCTGGATCCTTTCGTCGTCGTCCATGTGGTTCCTGTCCTTCTGGACCCCTTGTTTTTCACACTGCTTGTAAGTTTTTCCACATTCACATGATACTGCTTGCCTCCTGCTGGTGGTGGGGACCATCAGCTTTACTAAATAAAAATAGAAGTAGAAGTTATTAGTAATTTACAAAGTGCTCAACCACATAGAGTTAAAATTTACATTAAGTAAGGAATGCTTGCCTGACAATACGTTGTATCAGAAACCAAATTAAAGCATCAGGACAATAAGAAATTAGAAGACAAAGGAGAACATAGACATAATTTATGATTGAAGGATTTAATTATGAGCTTTTATTCAGAGAGACACTAGAGAACAGGATCAGAGGAATGGAAATGGAGAGCATGTGGAGTAAAGTTTTATGTAGATAAACTATTAATCTCATGAAACAAATAGTTTATATGGCCAATAGCATGTTCATGTGTTACAACACAGAAAAATCACAAAAGAAGAATAGACATTAAAAAAATACCCGACCCAAGTTCAGACTTCTCAGATTTCTGATTCTCTGATCATCCCAGGTTGGATCTCCTCCGCCTGTAATCCTCCACCTTCAGCACCACCAGTCAGGTGGAGGAAGATAAGAGAACCCAGTTGACAAAAAAAGTAAGAAAACTTATTTTCATTTTAAATATGGATGAAATTGAGCTCAAATTTCAAAATTGTTCTTCTTTCTGTCCACATATATTCTATTTGTTAACCCTGTTGTCTTTTCTCTGGATTTCATTTCTACATCAACTCATGTCACATGACATGAGTTGACCAACAATTAAAGCAGAAGACCAGCGCCGCCTGGAATCCTCCACCTTCAACACCACCAGTCAGGTGGAGGAAGATAAGAGAACCCAGTTGACAAAAAAAGTAAGAACATTTACTTTTACACAACAAAAAATGTTCAACACACAGAACGTCGAGGTTAATATTCAGATCTATTTCCTGCTGTACTTTCTCCTCACTGACATTTTTGTTTTGTGTGTGTGTTTTTTTACTGAGTCCTTTCATAACAGCAGAGCTTTGTGTTGATGGAAGGAGGATCAGGAATAGAGCAGAGGACCTGCTGATCTACTGGTTCTAGTAGATTTTATAAATGGTGAGGTCATGATTATGACTTGATCAGAAGGTCTGATTCAGTCATCTGTTAGATTCAGATTATGCAGATCAATAATGTCTGATCGTCCCAGGTTGGATCTCCTCCGCCTGGAATCCTCCGCCTTCAGCACCACCAGTCAGGTGGAGGAAGATAAGAGAACCCAGTTGAAATAAAAAGTAAGAACATTTCTATGTACACAGCATAACTAATCATTTCAAATATAGTTGCAGAGAGCTGAGCTGAAAGTTAGAAGCTGTCTGCTGTTCATGCATATTTTCCTCCTTAACTTTATCTTCTCTCTTTATTTCATTTCTCTGTGAACTCATGTGATGACTGGAGTTGACCAACAATTAAATCAGAAGAAGACCTGCTCCACCTGCTGATCTACTGGTTGTAACAGCTTGTGGGAAAGGTGAGGACATGATGATGACTTTGATCAGAAAGTCTCTTCCAATAATCCGTGATTTAGACAGAGATTAAGGAATGTGTGTCTGATCATGTGATGATTCGCCAGCATCACTGGACCAATCAGGCGAGAGAAGACAGAGAGGACTGAGGACTAAAACAAAAATACTCTGCCTGCCAAAAAAGGCAGACGATCCAGTGGCCCCAGGTTTACACACCATCTGCTGGTACTAAATACATTTTTTACAACCTTAACTTTTCAGCCATTCTATAGTTGAGATTATTTTCTTAATTATTCAAGAATTGAAACCTTGGTTTTCCTTCCTGTTAGATCATATAAGCAAAAAAATAAACAAATTTTAACGTGCAAAAAGTTTATTTACAGTGAGCAACGCTAAAACACTTTTATACATACAGTGCAGTAAACAATTCTCATTCAATTCCCCCCCGTTGTGACAGGTTTGAGGCAGACCGACCGCTGGGGAGATGGACCTCACCTGGCACCATTACTCTGGATGTAACAGGTAGGTGAGCAGAAACTGAAGCTACTGAGACATCTCAGAAAAGTTTCAGCATTTAATGACGTGCGTTGGACTCGGCGTTTCTCAAATTTGTTCTTCTGTTTCCTCAGCTCGACTCTCCTGTCAATCAAAACATCAATGACTCGAGAAGCGGACAGCGAGGTTTCTGGTGCCTGGCTGGAGACAAGATTCTGATTATTCAAGAGCCAAAACAAAACGTCAGAATAAATAGTTAGAAGGCAGATTTGTTTTCTATTTGTCGTTGTTTTCATTATTAATGCTCCATAACACAAAATTCATCAGTGCTGTAACTCTTGAGTTGAATAAAATGTTCTTCTTTCAATCAGTTATTTCTGGAGTCTTTTTATTTGAACCATAATCATTTTTGGAAACGTTACATATTAAAGGAACGCCCACATTTTTAATAGAACTTCATAACTGATCAAAGCACAAACTGGAGAACAGGTTTAAAAGAAATGTTTTTCTAGTGTTAATTCATTTGTAGTTACATAAATACACAATTCACATCTTAAAAACAAACACAAGCCAGTCACACTGAAGAAGTTTCCTGATGTTGACCTTCGACCCTTAGCTTCAACTGATTCACTGAAAGGTTGGGTAGAAATGTTACCCAGAGAACGCTGTTTTTCCTCATGGACTCATAACCAATGAAACAAACTGGAAGAACTGGAAGCTGAACCAGTTGGTGGATCAAGTCGGTCCACTCCAAGTAGCCAACACCGATGGCCTTTGAAGCTTCACAGCTCTGACTCTGACTTATGAAAACCTTTCCTCCAGTTTGAGTCGAGACTGTGGAAGGTTGTTTTTTTTTTACGGCCTGCTGCTTCTTCAGTTGCTGTGAACCAGAGTGACAAACAGGAGGAGTGAGCAGAGAGAGACGGCGCCAGTCAGGACGGCTTTCACCAGCAACACCGTCCAGCTGCCCGGCATGAAGACATGAGACGGACATTACAGGCAAAATAATCTATTACAATAAGAGTTTGGCTGAAATATTTTTGCAACGACTGAGAAATATGAAAAAAAAACACCCGAAAAAAACAAAACATAAAATGATTAAGTCTGGTTCTTTGTTGACCGCTACACAGTGGTCAACAAAGAACCAAGACAGAAGCTACAAACCTTTAAGTCACCATGCCGAGTTATGAAACAAACAGAAAAGCCATAAAGCCATGCAGTACATGAATCTTTTTGATTTTAGTCTTTTTTTCCCAGTTTTCCAAAACGATAAACCTAACAGTTAACATTTGATGATGATGATGTATTTGTTTCCCAACCATCTGAAACGCTGACATTTTCATACGTCCACTTCACATTTTAAGTGCTGCTTTGCTTTTATCTGTTACATACAATTCCAGTAAAATGCAAAAAAAAAAAAGGTTTGCGATTGTAACAAGACACAATGTGAAAATGACTGAATGCTTTTGCAAAAGCACTGCAACCAGAACGATTGGTTTGGGTGAATTTAGGGACCACCAAGAAATAACGCAACGTTTTCTCCTCTTGCATATTTATTAAAATCCTTTGTTTTTACATAGTGTTGCATACAATCTCTTAAGAGTACAGCGGAAGGAAAGTTTAACGTGGAGAACAAAACCAACACAGTATAACCACTCTGTATTCACGTTAAAACTCACTGCAGCTCTCGGCCATCAGCCCAAGAAACCAACAAGAAAAGCGAGCAAATGCCTTCAGTTCGTAGCATTGTGTGTGCAAAACAGGGAGAGTCGGGTCCCAGGGCCCATTTTCCAGCAGCTTCCTTACGTTGCAGGCCACAGAAAAATCTAGAAATTTCCGGTTGCCTTCTATCTTCCGTCAGGGCTGCCGTGCATTTCCGGTGTGTAAGTTAGAAGAACAATCATGACCCACAGATGCAGCACCGCCTGAAGAAAAAACACAACAAAACAAAAACTGATTAAACACTTTGAATGTATTGTCAGACGATAAACTATCCCATGTGGTAAAAACCAACAATGTTGTTGTTTTGAGACCATTTTCAACTAATAACACGAATAGGCGATATGTCCAGGGTCAGCAGCCCTCATGACCCCACTATAGGGATAATTCATGATAATTAATGGATGGATAAATGTGCTCTTAATGTAATGTACATTTGTCTCCAAAATATTGATCTGATTCATGTTTTATTACTTTTGTTTGAGATAGATTGGGTGTAAGGATAGATAAATACATCTCCATAATGTTTCCTTATTGTTGCTTATTCTAGATTGTTTGTTACTAATATCATTTTAAATAAAGATTTAATAAAGATTTGAAAATAACAAAGTGACTTACCACGTGACAGACATACCACGTGACATATCACGTTTTGTAGCCATTTCTTTACTATTTAATTTGTATTTTTAATGTTGAAAGTCTTCTTGGGTGTTTTAAAAGGCGTTGGCAAATAAAACACGTTATTATTATTATAATTATTATAACACAATCGGTACAGGAAATAGTGTCACTAGCGCCCCCTTCATTTCCGGAATGAAATAGTCCCATTTCCATATAAGGTATGAGACTGACAGTGGTCCGTCCCCGCCCCTTTCTGTTTGCTGCAGCGGCTGCAGCGAGGTGTACTTGGGTGTACTTGCCCTCACCTGGTAGACATCATGTTTTCCTTCCGGTTCACACCTCGCTGTTTGCTGGCGCTGCACGCCAGCCGCTTACTAATGCGCTCTTGAATGATGCGCTTAACGACGCACTAATCGCTGATCGATCCTTCTTGTGGTAAGAAGCTTCTCACACCATTAATGTCTGTTAGCCTAGCCTTAGCTAAAAGAAAGTTGGTTTCACAATGGGAAAAAAACGATTCATCAAATTGTGCATATTTTTCAAATGAAGCAAAAAGAACTGAATAACTTTTGATTCGTTGTTGTTAATTTTGCCGTAGAAAACCCCCAACAAAGCTCCTATTTGCTGTTTGTCCATGGACAAACTCCTCAACAGTCACCTGGCAAAAAAGTGGGAAGGAGGCTCTGTGGGAGGAGAGCAAAGCGCTTACTGGCGAGTCAAAGCATCTGAATCTCTATATGGCGATTAACATAAATCATTAAAAAAAAATTTATTTTCCATTCATCCATTTCTATCTAAGGGGAACACACTCACACCTAGGGAAAATTTGGAGTGACCAATGAACTCTTACCTTGTTGTCATGTTTTTGGAATGTGGGAGGAAACCGGAGTACCCGGAGGAAACCCACGCATGCACAGGGAGAACATGCAAACTCCTGCAGTAGTTCTGGGAAGTGAACCCACAACCTTGTGACTGCAAGGCAACAACCTTACGGACTGAGCCACTGTGCAGCCCGCTATAGAATGGCGCTACTATTAATATATCTCTTAGCATTTTGACGTCACCGCCGTTCTCGACTGACTACGTTAGCAACCGGGTTCCCATGGGCACCGTGTTGGTGACCCCTGTTTTGGATCAATAGAGTATTTTTGAATTGAATTTTGAATTTTTCTTCCAAACCATGCTTTACGACAGAGAGAAGTTTTCCCCATTTGAAGGTCCGAAACTGACATAGTTAATAATGAAAGCAGAAATATTATGTCACATCAGTCGTGTAAGTTTTAAAAATGTCATTGTGAACTTAGACTGGTTGGCCAGTAGGTGGCAGCATACGGAGTGATGAACAAGACAACGCGATACTTGCATTTCCTGCATTATTGGTAGTCCGATTTCTCTGACGCACCAGTGCGTGCGTTCGTCAATGAATGTCATGGAAACGACGTTAGCGTCCTCAAGCCTATAAATGACGCTGACCTTCTGAGTTCTTTCCCCTTTGCGACGGGACTTTTGAGAGAGACGCCTGAAGGAGCCTTTACAGCCTCGGAAGGTTTGAGCTTGTTGAAAAGTCTGCTGTGCAAAACTTGTTAAAGAAGCGCTTGCTGAAATACGCACTTGCTGAAGAAGCCCGTGGATAAGAAACCTGCGAAAGACAGTTCCTGGCCAGGAGAAGCACCAACAGGGTGACCAGCTGGAAGGTTAAAATTGCTCTTTTATTTTTTAATAAACGAAAGCAAGTTATTACTAAGACATTAGTGACTTGTTTAGTTTATTTTGTGTGTGTGTGTGTTTTAAAGAAATACTGACTGCTGTAGAAAAAAAAAGACTAGTAGCATTCTTTGCTAGCATAGATCGTTCTTAACTAATGAGGCTTTTTCTGAACTGAATTTCGCTGGAAATGTCAGGAATGTTAAACTGTGGTGTAGTGATTTAATAAATATATGTATTTTACTTAATTATAGTCAAATCAGTTAAATTAATGTTAAATTTCTGGAAAATTAGCATGGGTTTTGACCGTTATTTTTTGAAAAATGCCATTATAAACACTCAGTTTCTATGGATACGCTAAGTGAAATACGTTAAATATTTAACATTAGGTTTTGACCGTTATTTTTTGAAAAATGGCATGATAAACACTCAGTTTCCATGGATACGCTAAGTGAAATACGTTAAATATTTAACATTATTTTTAAAACACATTCAAAAAAATAGTATTTACCTTTATAATAGTCTATACTTTAATTGTTTAATTTCATTATTTTTTCAAGAAACGGACATGTTGATCTGTTTTTTATTATTGTTATTATTTTTAGCATAGCCAGGAAACATGAATTGATTTGAAAAAACAAAAATGATGATATTTAATCTAAGAGTATCAGGTTTGATGACTTTGGTGTCCAATTCTTTGAAATTTTGATGACTTCTTTAAAGCATATAGCTTTAATAGGTCTCTTGCATTTGTGGGGTGAAACAAATTTGTGAGTTAATTTAAATTGTTTTGTGACTTATGTGTGAGCTTATTGACATTTGTGGATAAATGTCTGGGATATGAACACTAGTGTTTGAGAAAAAATGTTATGCTGGTTTGAAAAAAAAAACAAACAATAAGATTTCTGTCCAATTCTTGGCCTTTACTTTTGTTTTTTTGAAAAATGCCCTGACAAACATACTTGGTTTCCATGGTAATCACATCAGACTAGCGGTTTATTAGGACACTCGAAGACGCTTTGCATAAAATTTCCATTCATGCACACGTTCACACACTGATGATATTAAGCTAATGGATTGTAGCCACAGATGTTATATCGTGCCAGCAATAAACTCCAGCTAAAGGTGGGAGAAGTGTCTTGCTCAAGGACACAACGACAGAGGCGGACCATTGCAGGGCAAACTCCTACCACTGTTGCCCCAGTAATAAGCATTATAAGTGTGTGTTTGTGTTTGTTAATGATAGAACATTAGTAGGCAATGAATCGTGTATAGACAATAAGACTTTGAGGCATCATGCACACATAAGGGATGCAGATTATTATTTTAATGATTTTGTCTGGCTTATCTCCAGACAAAATATAATGGCCATTTTAACACTGGATATGGATTTCTTAACCAAATAAACAGTTTTATTTTTGTAGGAGGGAGCCCCTGGAAACGGAGGAAAGGCCACTTATGTCGGCCTGTTTATTTAGATCCCCAGTCTTTAAACTTAATTAATTTTACAGGTTTACATTTCTGCTGTTGGCTATATGTGGGAGTATGAAGGTAGTACTGATGAGGTGTCAGACTTGCTGTCTTTGTGATTGTGAAAAATTGTGGAGCTCAAAGGAATTTAGTTTGATTAACTAGAATTAACATTTTGGTAATTTACAAATGCAATTGGAAACATATATTTCTAAACTTTGATACTTTTAAAGTATTAAAGTTGTGTAAGCAGTGATTTAAGTGTAATAATTATGAATGGATCACATATCTCATCCCTGGCTATTGTTAAGAATGATCAAATGTACCTGAGCATCAAAGATTTGTGAGGATGGGTTGTTATATAAAGGTAAACTGAGTAACTTGTTGCAGTCTTATTTCATTCACACTTATGGCACAGTCTAAGATTACAGGTGTTTCAGTAGCTATTGAGACATTCTAAACACAGTGTATAGCTCTTTAATTTATGTTTCCAAATGTTTAATAGTTTATGGTTAGGGATGAATTGCCAATAAGTCTAAATTTGATTTGTTGTCTTTAATGATTGATTGGTACCAAGATGAAGCTGCAAGTTTGTTTGTCTGAGTGGCGATGCTCCATACATGTTTGATCATTGAATTTTAGAGTGCGTTCTGGTTTTTATGTAAAATTGTATTTTTTGCTGTTTTTTTGTGACTAAAGATAAGCTATATTTGTTTTATCTCTTAATTCCCGTCTTTATTGTATAATCAAATACAATGGCATAGCAATAATATTGTTAATTAAATATATTCAAGAAAAACAAACACATTCACAAACCTGGGTTATTGTATTGTTGGTATTTTAGTTCCCTCAAAACATTGCTTTGGACTTTTGTGAAGGTCTAGATCCTGAATTATAGCTTTTTTTGCTTTGTTTTTTCCTTTGCAGCTCAGGCCATGGCGCTTCCAGCAGATGGATCCCCAAAGTTGGAGGGACTTCCAGACAATGGTAAGGAACACGGTAAGGTGTGGTCAAATGAAACCGACATGGTTTCTGAAGACTACGGAAAGGGGTTGAGGTGTAGTTCACCTCCGCAGTCTGTGGACTGTGCTACCAGCTCCAGTGGTAGCAGTGCTATCAGCTATAGCGGTAGCTCTACTACTACCTCCAGTGAAGATGAGGTAGGTAATGCCTGTACTATCAGCTCCAGTGGTAGCTCTACTACTAGCTCCAGTGGTAGCTCTACTACTAGCTCCAGCGGTAGCTCTACTACCAGCTCCAGTGAAGACGAGGCTAATAATGAAGACCAGGATGACTTTAATTCCAGACTTCGGGTTGTCCAGGTCCTTGCACCAAACATTAAATTCCTGTGGGGCATAGGAGTGCTTGAACAGTCATTGAAACTTCTCAATTCGAAGCTTGATCAGCTGAACTCCGCTGTGGACCGTGGCAGTGCTGCGTCGCTGCGCTCTGAGATTCTTGAGATTCTTCCCCCAAATTTCAAATACATAAAAGACATTGGGGTAGCTGAGAAGCCTGAAGAAGACACGGCTCCTTCTACTTCACTTGAATTCACGTCTGGACTTGACAAACAGGAAGAGCCCATTTTGCGTCCAGAGAACTCCAGACCTATTGGTACCTCGCAACACCATCAGGTAGGTTTGGAAGAGGACGGGGCTTCTTTGACTTCTGGCCGCGCCAGGAGCATTATACAGAAGGTGGATGCTGCGAAGGAGGACAACCCACCATTAAAGCTTAGTTCTGGTACAGTGCTTCCTTCCAGCTTTGACAAACCGGAAGAGCCCATTTTGCGTCCAGAGGACTCCATTCCTATCAGTGCCTCGCCACAACCTCTGGCAGGTTGGAGAAATTTAGTGACTTTTTGCCGCGCCATTAGAATTCCAAAGAAGGTGGTTGATGCGAAAGAGGATGACACACCATCCAAGCCTAGCGATCGGGTAGGTTCGAAAGAGGACGTGACTCATGCGACATCTGTGACTGGCATAAACGGAAAGAGGACAAAGGACAGTGATGCTGAAGAGCAGCCCCCAGGAAAGAGGACCAGGGACACTGTTGCTAAAGAGGAGCCCCCAGCCAAGAGGAGTAAGGACACTCTTGCTGAAAAGGAGCTCCCTGCCAAGAAGACCAGGGACAGTGTTACTGAAGTGAAACTCCCAGCCAAGAGGACCAGGAATAGTGATGATGCTAGACAGGAGCCCTCTGCCAAGAAGACCAGGGAGAATCAAACTGAAGATGTGCTCCCCTCCAAGAGGACCAGGGACAGTGTTGCTGAAGAGGAGCCCCCAGCCAAGAGGACTAGAGACACTGTTGCTGAAGAGGAGCTCCCAGCCAAGACGGCACAGTAGTATAATGAAGATCCCATTTGGGACGAGGTCCTTCAAAGTATCGGCAGAAGGATGGCATGGAGATATGGTAAAGAATGGGAGGACGAGCCCATTCCGTCAACCCCTCTGTTCATTCCATACCGAAAGACAGACCATGAAGATCCTATTCTGTTATCCCCTGTCCTCAGTCCCTCACCAAGGACAGCGTGTGGGGATCCTGGTCTGTCATCCCCTATCCTCAGTCCCTCACCAAGGACAGCGTGTGGGGATCCCGGTCTGTCATCCCCCGTCCTCAGTCCCTCGTATAGAATGCCACGTAAACGTCCTGTTTTGTCATCCCCTGTCCTCAGTCCCTCACGAGGGACGATGCAAGAGGATCTTTTTCTCTCATCCCCTGACGTCAGTCCCTCACCATCGACGCACTGTGAAGATCCCGTTTTGTCACCCCGCGTTTTCAGTCCTTCACCATCAACACACCGTGAAAATCCAACTTTGTCATCCCCTGACTTCCGTTTCCGGATGGAGACTGAAAAGGACATAGAAGAGGAACCGACACCTTCAACATCTGGTGGAACTACAGCAAGAGCGAGTTCCAGACACGTGTGGTTTAGACCTCGCTACGTTTCAAGTGACTCTGATTAGATTGGGATCCGTAAAAACTGAGGACCTATGTGGGAAGTCACATTAGGACATATCATCATTTCTCTGTTTTTTTTTTTTTTTGTTTTATTAAAGCCAATGGATTTCTAGCAAGCCTGTGGAAGCCTTAGGTAGCGCCTTGCACCGGGGCTTTTCTTTATCCCGCTGCTAGATGTAGCATTTTGGATGTTGAGGATTCTGGCAGGACTCGGGAAGCCTTAGGTAGCGCCTTGCACCGGAGTTTTCTTCGTCTTTGTGTCTTCCTCTCATCTTCCCCATGTTTCAGGGTGAAATAGCGGTTCTTCCCCACGCGGTGCTCTCCGATATAGTAAATTATTCTATTCTGTTCCTCCGCTAATCCACTCTCCAAGGTTTTAATCTTTCAGATTTTAGCTGCTCATCGCTGGATCCTTTCGTCGTCGTCCATGTGGTTCCTGTCCTTCTGGACCCCTTGTTTTTCACACTGCTTGTAAGTTTTTCCACATTCACATGATACTGCTTGCCTCCTGCTGGTGGTGGGGACCATCAGCTTTACTAAATAAAAATAGAAGTAGAAGTTATTAGTAATTTACAAAGTGCTCAACCACATAGAGTTAAAATTTACATTAAGTAAGGAATGCTTGCCTGACAATACGTTGTATCAGAAACCAAATTAAAGCATCAGGACAATAAGAAATTAGAAGACAAAGGAGAACATAGACATAATTTATGATTGAAGGATTTAATTATGAGCTTTTATTCAGAGAGACACTAGAGAACAGGATCAGAGGAATGGAAATGGAGAGCATGTGGAGTAAAGTTTTATGTAGATAAACTATTAATCTCATGAAACAAATAGTTTATATGGCCAATAGCATGTTCATGTGTTACAACACAGAAAAATCACAAAAGAAGAATAGACATTAAAAAAATACCCGACCCAAGTTCAGACTTCTCAGATTTCTGATTCTCTGATCATCCCAGGTTGGATCTCCTCCGCCTGTAATCCTCCACCTTCAGCACCACCAGTCAGGTGGAGGAAGATAAGAGAACCCAGTTGACAAAAAAAGTAAGAAAACTTATTTTCATTTTAAATATGGATGAAATTGAGCTCAAATTTCAAAATTGTTCTTCTTTCTGTCCACATATATTCTATTTGTTAACCCTGTTGTCTTTTCTCTGGATTTCATTTCTACATCAACTCATGTCACATGACATGAGTTGACCAACAATTAAAGCAGAAGACCAGCGCCGCCTGGAATCCTCCACCTTCAACACCACCAGTCAGGTGGAGGAAGATAAGAGAACCCAGTTGACAAAAAAAGTAAGAACATTTACTTTTACACAACAAAAAATGTTCAACACACAGAACGTCGAGGTTAATATTCAGATCTATTTCCTGCTGTACTTTCTCCTCACTGACATTTTTGTTTTGTGTGTGTGTTTTTTTACTGAGTCCTTTCATAACAGCAGAGCTTTGTGTTGATGGAAGGAGGATCAGGAATAGAGCAGAGGACCTGCTGATCTACTGGTTCTAGTAGATTTTATAAATGGTGAGGTCATGATTATGACTTGATCAGAAGGTCTGATTCAGTCATCTGTTAGATTCAGATTATGCAGATCAATAATGTCTGATCGTCCCAGGTTGGATCTCCTCCGCCTGGAATCCTCCGCCTTCAGCACCACCAGTCAGGTGGAGGAAGATAAGAGAACCCAGTTGAAATAAAAAGTAAGAACATTTCTATGTACACAGCATAACTAATCATTTCAAATATAGTTGCAGAGAGCTGAGCTGAAAGTTAGAAGCTGTCTGCTGTTCATGCATATTTTCCTCCTTAACTTTATCTTCTCTCTTTATTTCATTTCTCTGTGAACTCATGTGATGACTGGAGTTGACCAACAATTAAATCAGAAGAAGACCTGCTCCACCTGCTGATCTACTGGTTGTAACAGCTTGTGGGAAAGGTGAGGACATGATGATGACTTTGATCAGAAAGTCTCTTCCAATAATCCGTGATTTAGACAGAGATTAAGGAATGTGTGTCTGATCATGTGATGATTCGCCAGCATCACTGGACCAATCAGGCGAGAGAAGACAGAGAGGACTGAGGACTAAAACAAAAATACTCTGCCTGCCAAAAAAGGCAGACGATCCAGTGGCCCCAGGTTTACACACCATCTGCTGGTACTAAATACATTTTTTACAACCTTAACTTTTCAGCCATTCTATAGTTGAGATTATTTTCTTAATTATTCAAGAATTGAAACCTTGGTTTTCCTTCCTGTTAGATCATATAAGCAAAAAAATAAACAAATTTTAACGTGCAAAAAGTTTATTTACAGTGAGCAACGCTAAAACACTTTTATACATACAGTGCAGTAAACAATTCTCATTCAATTCCCCCCCGTTGTGACAGGTTTGAGGCAGACCGACCGCTGGGGAGATGGACCTCACCTGGCACCATTACTCTGGATGTAACAGGTAGGTGAGCAGAAACTGAAGCTACTGAGACATCTCAGAAAAGTTTCAGCATTTAATGACGTGCGTTGGACTCGGCGTTTCTCAAATTTGTTCTTCTGTTTCCTCAGCTCGACTCTCCTGTCAATCAAAACATCAATGACTCGAGAAGCGGACAGCGAGGTTTCTGGTGCCTGGCTGGAGACAAGATTCTGATTATTCAAGAGCCAAAACAAAACGTCAGAATAAATAGTTAGAAGGCAGATTTGTTTTCTATTTGTCGTTGTTTTCATTATTAATGCTCCATAACACAAAATTCATCAGTGCTGTAACTCTTGAGTTGAATAAAATGTTCTTCTTTCAATCAGTTATTTCTGGAGTCTTTTTATTTGAACCATAATCATTTTTGGAAACGTTACATATTAAAGGAACGCCCACATTTTTAATAGAACTTCATAACTGATCAAAGCACAAACTGGAGAACAGGTTTAAAAGAAATGTTTTTTTAGTGTGAATTCATTTGTAGTTACATAAATACACAATTCACATCTTAAAAACAAACACAAGCCAGTCACACTGAAGAAGTTTCCTGATGTTGACCTTCGACCCTTAGCTTCAACTGATTCACTGAAAGGTTGGGTAGAAATGTTACCCAGAGAACGCTCTTTTTCCTCATGGACTCATAACCAATGAAACAAACTGGAAGAACTGGAAGCTGAACCAGTTGGTGGATCAAGTCGGTCCACTCCAAGTAGCCAACACCGATGGCCTTTGAAGCTTCACAGCTCTGACTCTGACTTATGAAAACCTTTCCTCCAGTTTGAGTCGAGACTGTGGAAGGTTGTTTTTTTTTTACGGCCTGCTGCTTCTTCAGTTGCTGTGAACCAGAGTGACAAACAGGAGGAGTGAGCAGAGAGAGACGGCGCCAGTCAGGACGGCTTTCACCAGCAACACCGTCCAGCTGCCCGGCATGAAGACATGAGACGGACATTACAGGCAAAATAATCTATTACAATAAGAGTTTGGCTGAAATATTTTTGCAACGACTGAGAAATATGAAAAAAAAACACCCGAAAAAAACAAAACATAAAATGATTAAGTCTGGTTCTTTGTTGACCGCTACACAGTGGTCAACAAAGAACCAAGACAGAAGCTACAAACCTTTAAGTCACCATGCCGAGTTATGAAACAAACAGAAAAGCCATAAAGCCATGCAGTTCATGAATCTTTTTGATTTTAGTCTTTTTTTTTCCCAGTTTTCCAAAACGATAAACCTAACAGTTAACATTTGATGATGATGATGTATTTGTTTCCCAACCATCTGAAACGCTGACATTTTCATACGTCCACTTCACATTTTAAGTGCTGCTTTGCTTTTATCTGTTACATACAATTCCAGTAAAATGCAAAAAAAAAAAAAAGATTTGTAACAAGACACAATGTGAAAATGACTGAATGCTTTTGCAAAAGCACTGCAACCAGAACGATTGGTTTGGGTGAATTTAGGGACCACCAAGAAATAACGCAACGTTTTCTCCTCTTGCATATTTATTAAAATCCTTTGTTTTTACATAGTGTTGCATACAATCTCTTAAGAGTACAGCGGAAGGAAAGTTTAACGTGGAGAACAAAACCAACACAGTATAACCACTCTGTATTCACGTTAAAACTCACTGCAGCTCTCGGCCATCAGCCCAAGAAACCAACAAGAAAAGCGAGCAAATGCCTTCAGTTCGTAGCATTGTGTGTGCAAAACAGGGAGAGTCGGGTCCCAGGGCCCATTTTCCAGCAGCTTCCTTACGTTGCAGGCCACAGAAAAATCTAGAAATTTCCGGTTGCCTTCTATCTTCCGTCAGGGCTGCCGTGCATTTCCGGTGTGTAAGTTAGAAGAACAATCATGACCCACAGATGCAGCACCGCCTGAAGAAAAAACACAACAAAACAAAAACTGATTAAACACTTTGAATGTATTGTCAGACGATAAACTATCCCATGTGGTAAAAACCAACAATGTTGTTGTTTTGAGACCATTTTCAACTAATAACACGAATAGGCGATATGTCCAGGGTCAGCAGCCCTCATGACCCCACTATAGGGATAATTCATGATAATTAATGGATGGATAAATGTGCTCTTAATGTAATGTACATTTGTCTCCAAAATATTGATCTGATTCATGTTTTATTACTTTTGTTTGAGATAGATTGGGTGTAAGGATAGATAAATACATCTCCATAATGTTTCCTTATTGTTGCTTATTCTAGATTGTTTGTTACTAATATCATTTTAAATAAAGATTTAATAAAGATTTGAAAATAACAAAGTGACTTACCACGTGACAGACATACCACGTGACATATCACGTTTTGTAGCCATTTCTTTACTATTTAATTTGTATTTTTAATGTTGAAAGTCTTCTTGGGTGTTTTAAAAGGCGTTGGCAAATAAAACACGTTATTATTATTATAATTATTATAACACAATCGGTACAGAAAATAGTGTCACTAGCGCCCCCTTCATTTCCGGAATGAAATAGTCACATTTCCATATAAGGTATGAGACTGACAGTGGTCCGTCCCCCCGTTTTTTTTCGAAAAGCCTAACCCTAACCCAAAGAAGAAGAAAGTGGTTTTGTGAGACGGAGTGCGGCAAAACAAAACACATATCAGAGTTGGAAAAGGCGGATTTTGGCATAAACTGGTATGTGAATGGTTTGGTTGGAAATGGAGACAGGAAATGAGGAAGACATGGATTTTGAAGGGTGGACGCCAGTGGGGAGAGGAAGAGGGAGAGGACGGGGAAGGCATAAAACAGATGAAGGAAAGGAAATGGGTGATATTCAAGGAAATAAACGAGAACTGGAAGGAAGTAGTTCCGAAGAAGAAAGGATAGTTAGGAGGAAAGTTGTGAGGGAGGAATTTAAAATAATATTAAAACTTAAGAACGAAGAAGAACAGGATAACATCAGCCCCATTGTGGTGTCAAGAGAAATAAAAAAGAAAATTGGAGATGTTGAAATGGTAAAGATTTTGAGAGATGGAAACCTATTGGTAGTTTGTAAAAATGAAGAACAAAAAAACAAGGCTTTAAATGTGGATAATATATGTAAAAAAACTGTGTTGGAGAAAAAAATTGTGGGAGAAAATAAAAAAACTAGAGGAGTGATTTATGGGATCCCTCTAGATGAAGATCTTGATAAAATTAAGCGAAGTATTGTAGGAGCAAAAGCAAATAACTTGAAGAGATTGTCAAGAACAATAAATGGAGAAAGAGTAGGAAGTTTGTCAATCCTCATTGAATTTGAAGGGAAAGAATTGCCACAAAACGTCAAAATAGGTTATCTTAGTTTTCAGGTCAGACCTTATATCCCTCCACCACTTCGTTGTTTCAAGTGTCAAAGATATGGACACATAGCAGCAGCTTGTAAAGGGAAACAAAGATGTCCAAAATGTGGTGAAGATCACAAATTAGAAGAATGTAAAGAAGAAGCACAAGAAAAATGTTGTAACTGTGGAGGGCAACATAGAGTTACGTATGGAGGATGTGAGGTAAGGAAGAAGGCAAAAGAAATTATACAGATTAAAACAACTAAAAACATTAGTTATGCGGAAGCTGTTAAAAATGTGAAGGAGCAGACAACAAGAAAGAGTGAACAAATAGCGAGCCAAATCCCACAGCAAAACAAAGTACAATCAGAAGATAATATCACAGTATCAGTAGAAAAACTAATATTATTTGTAGCATATGTTATCAACTGCACTGACCAAGCCAAGCATAAAACTGAGAAAATTAAAATAATAGTGAGAGGAGCTGAAAAGTTTTTGGGGTTTAAAGAGGGATCATGGGAGAACATAAACAAAAAGCTGGAGGTAGATGGTAGATCAGGACCACCAGGTGAAAATAATTAATGCTAATATTACAATGGAATGCAAGAAGTTTAATTGCTAACGGACAGGAACTTAAAGGTTATGTTGATAGTCTTGAGGATAAACCAGAAATTATTTGTGTTCAGGAAACATGGTTAAAAACAACATTAGATTTTGTGATTAAAGGATATAATAGTGTTAGAAGAGACCGACAGGAGGAGAGAGGTGGAGGAGGATGTGGAATATTTATAAAACAAGAGATACAATATCAGGTATTAGGGAAAGGGAAAGAACTTGAATATATAGTAATTGAAATATGGGAACAAGAAGGCAAATTTAAAATAATACATTTTTATAATCCATGCAAAACATTATCAATTGAAATATTGGAGGAGTTAACCGAATATTTGGAAGGGAAAATAATTTGGTGTGGGGATTTTAATGCGAATAGTACATTGTGGGGTAAAAGTAATGATAGAAATGGACAAGTTATAGAAGAATTAATGGGAATGAAAAATCTTGTATGTATTAATGATGGGAGGGGAACAAGAATCAATGTAAGAACAGGGATGGAATCAGTTATTGATTTAACAATTGTTTCAGATGTTTTAGCTGGTATTTGTGAGTGGTTCATTGATAAAAATTCAACAATAGGTAGTGATCATTATCCCATTATAATAAGAGTAGGATTAAATTTAAATAAGAATATAAAGGTCAATAAAAAACTGAATTTTAATAAGGCAGACTGGATTAAATTTAGATACTTGAGTCAAATAAATTTAGAGAAAGTAGATATGACAATGGATATAAATGATATAAATTTAGAAATTAGTAAAATAATTATGGAAGCAGCAGATAATTCTATAAAGAAAACAGGGTGTAGAAATGATAAGAAAATGGTGCCATGGTGGACAAATGAATGTAAAAAAGCAATAAAGTCAAGAAATAAAGCATTTAAAGTACTAAAAGGTAACCCAATTTATAAGAATTTAATTGATTATAAAAGAAAGCAAGCAATGGTAAGAAGAACTATTAAGAATGCTAAAAGAGAATATTGGAGGAATTTCTGTAGCACAATAGGGAAAGAAACCAAAATAGAAAAAATTTGGAAAATAATTAAAAGAATGAATGGCATAAGGAGAGAGTTTGAATATCCTATATTAAAAATGGATAATATAAATATAGTAAGAGATGAAGATAAAGTTGAAATATTGGCAAGAACATTTAGTAAAATTCATAGTTCAAATAATATTAGTGAAGAGGGAAGAAAAGGGAGAGAAAATACAAAACTTAAATATAAAGAGTTAGTAGAGAGTGTTGAAGAAACAAATAATCTGTTAAATGTTGAGTTTACAAAAGCTGAATTGAATTCTGCACTCAGAAAGACAAAAAATACAGCACCAGGTAAAGATCGGATTTATTATAGAATGATAAGACAACTTAGTGAAAAATCAAAAGACATAATATTGCAATTATATAATAAAATTTGGGAGGAGGGAAAACTACCATTGAACTGGAAGGAATCAATTATAGTACCAATAGCAAAACCAGGAAAAGATAATTCAAACCCAGAAAACTACAGACCAATAGCTTTAACATCCAATATATGTAAAATAATGGAAAGAATGATTAACAATAGGATCGTATATTATTGAAATAGTAAAGGATATATATCAAAGTTTCAGAGTGGTTTTAGAAAAGGGAGGAGCACTAATGATCCAACGTTATGTCTAGAGCATGAAATTAGAAAAGCACAAGTAAATAAAGAAAGTGTAGTGGCAGTATTTTTTGACATAGAAAAAGCATACGATATGATGTGGGTTGAGGGATTATTAATTAAATTATATATGTTGGACATTAAAGGAAAATTATTTAAATGGATTAAAGACTTTTTAACAAATAGAAAAATACAAGTTAGAATTGGTGAAGTGATCTCAGGAAAATATAAAGTAGAAAATGGAACTCCGCAAGGAAGTATTATAAGTCCATTATTGTTCTTAATTATGATAAATGATGTATTTAAAGATATTGGAAAAGAAATTGGATGTTCACTTTTTGCAGATGATGGAGCTGTTTGGAAAAGAGGGAAAAATGTAGATTTCATTGTAAGAAAATTACAAAAGGTTATTATTGAAATAGAAAAATGGGCGTTGCACTGGGGATTTAAGTTTTCAGTTGAAAAAACAAAAGTAATGATATTTACTCAGAAAAAATTAAACAAGGAAATAAAATTAAAATTATATAATCAAGAATTAGAGCAAGTAAAGTGTATAAAATTTTTAGGAATATGGTTCGATGAAAAACTAAAATGGAATATTCATATTCAAAAAGTGGTAGATAAATGTAAAAAAAATCTTAAATATTTTAAGATGCTTGGCTGGCAGTGACTGGGGAGCAGATAGAAAATCACTAAAACAGATTTACACTGGAATGATAAGATCTAACATAGACTTTGGTTGTATAGTTTATGGTTCAGCAGCTAAAACACATCTGGTCAAATTAGACATTATTCAACACCAGGCATTAAGATTATGTACTGGAGCATTTAAAACCACACCAACAGCAGCAATACAAGTAGAAATGGGAGAAATGCCATTAGATTTAAGAAGAACAAAACTAGAAATAAATTACTGGTTAAATGTACAAAGCAATAAATTTGATCATCCAACTAGGGAAATTTTAAGTCCATGTTGGGAAAAAGAAAAGAAAGAAATGAGGAGTTTTGGATGGACAATTGAAAATAAAATAAAAGAATTTAAAATGAATAGTTTAGAAATAAGTCAAACACCAATATCAATAACACCACCATGGATTGTACCAGAAGCAACAGTAGATATGTCAATAATGGAAAAGAAACAAGATAAATCTTACATAGCAGATAGTTATTCAGTACAGATGCATTTAAACAATTATTATCAATATATGCAAATTTATACAGATGCATCAAAAATAAATGGAAAAATAGGAGTAGCTTTTGTAGTACCAGACTTCAATTTAAAAATAGGAAAACGAATTACAGATGGATTATCAGTATACACAGGAGAAATGTTGGCAATATTATTAGCTTTACAATGGGTAGAAGAAATAAAACCATTAAAAACAGTGATATGTTCAGATTCTAGCTCTGCACTATTAAGTTTAAAGAACACTCAATCAGATAGTAGGATGGACATTTTATTAGAAATATTTCATACATTATTTAGGATACAAAATATGGGTTTAATAGTTATATTTGTGTGGGTTCCAGCACATATTGGGGTTGAAGGAAACGAGAGAGCAGATAAAATGGCTAAGAGGGCAATTCAAAATCCTATTAGTTTTACAGTTAAAACAAGTAAATCTGAGGGAAAGAGTATGGTTAAAGGAAAACTGATGGAAAGATGGCAAAAAAGGTGGGATGAAGAAAAAACAGGAAGACGGTTTTATAAAATTCAGAAAATAGTAGGAGAGAGAAGAAATGGAAGAAGAAATAGAAAGGAGGAAAGGGTGATAACAAGATTAAGATTTGGACATACAGGACTTAATTATACACTTTTTAAAATAAAAAAGCATGATAATGGCAAATGTGATTACTGTGGAAAATATGAAACAATAGAGCATATTATATTAGAATGTCATAAGTATGAAAGAGAAAGAAGATGCATGAGAAGAGAGTTTGAATGTATTAAGGAAAAGATTAATTTATTAGATATTTTGAGGAAGAATTTGGGGAGTAAACACATACAAATAATTATTAAATATTTAAAGACAACTAAATTGTTTCACAGAATTTGATTATAGTAGGTGTGTTTGTGAATATGTGCATGATCTAGAGAGGTATAGTATAAAGTTAAGTATAAAAATGGATGAATGTGTGTGTATGTATATATATATATATATATATATATATATATATATATATATATATATATATATATATGTATGATTTATTTATTTAGTTTATTCATTATTGTTATTTGTAGGAGTATATTTAAATTTATATAAATAGATAGTCCATCTCGAACCACACTCCATACCAGTAAGTGGCGGTAATGCTACTTAAAGTTTGTTGCCAACCGCCAAAAAAACTCAAGAAGAAGAAGAAGAAGTGGTCCGTCCCCGCCCCATTCTGTTTGCTGCAGCGAGGTGTACTTGGGTGTACTTGCCCTCACCTGGTAGACATCATGTTTTCCTTCCGGTTCACACCTCGCTGTTTGCTGGCGCTGCACGCCAGCCGCTTACTAATGCGCTCTTGAATGATGCGCTTAACGACGCACTAATCGCTGATCAATCCTTCTTGTGGTAAGAAGCTTCTCACACCCTTAATGTCTGTTAGCCTAGCCTTAGCTAAAAGAAAGTTGGTTTCACAATGGGAAAAAAACGATTCATCAAATTGTGCATATTTTTCAAATGAAGCAAAAAGAACTGAATAACTTTTGATTCGTTGTTGTTAATTTTGCCGTAGAAAACCCCCAACAAAGCTCCTATTTGCTGTTTGTCCATGGACAAACTCCTCAACAGTCACCTGGCAAAAAAGTGGGAAGGAGGCTCTGTGGGAGGAGAGCAAAGCGCTTACTGGCGAGTGAAAGCATCTGAATTTATTACGTCTCTATATGGCGATTAACATAAATGTACAATCCTTAAAAAAAAAAATTCAAAAAATTTTTTGTATTCCATTCATCCATTTCTATCTAAGGGGAACACACTCACACCTAGGGACAATTTGGAGTGACCAATTTCTTACCTTGTTGTCATGTTTTTGGAATGTGGGAGGAAACCCGGAGGAAACCCACGCATGCACAGGGAGAACATGCAAACTCCTGCAGTAGTTCTGGGAAGTGAACCCACAACCTTCCGACTGCAAGGCAACAACCTTACGGACTGAGCCACTGTGCAGCCCGCTATAGAATGGCGCTACTATTAATATATCTCTTAGCATTTTTACGTCACCGGCGTTGACTACGTCACTGACTACGTAAGAGAAGCATCCGGGGTCTTTTGTTGCACGTCACACTTCCGTTGAAAACAACACCACGTGCGTTGCCCATGAACGCAGTAGCTGTCACTTCCAGCGGGATTAAAAGCGGCATTTATTTAACGTAGAAATGCAGACTGGTTGAAGCTAGTTTGAACCAAAAAAGTCAAGCTTCGGAGAAGGTAGGGGTTGAGTTTGTAGCGGCTATTTTGCTGGCCAAACGGAACCACCGGTCAAGGAAACCGGTGTCGCTTGAATTAGCTCATGTCCTCAAATCTCCAAACACGTTCGACGTTCACCTTTGAAGGGTTTTGTGAAAATAGCTCATGCTAGCAAACGCTTTGCACCTCGTTATGCTCCTGAAGTAATTTGTGAAATGCAATTAAATAACATTACATTGTAAGAAAGTGAGACTTGGAAGCTAACGTTAACTTGAGGCAGCAAACGCTGACTGCAAACCCGGCCGCTTCATCTGCTCAGTGACGTGAGCAGTGAGCTCACTGCTCACGTCACTGAGCAGTGGTGTTGGTGGTGGCTCACACCGTCGCTAACGTATTCCGTCACACACTTTATTTCTCTTTTCTTTTCTCTTTCATTCACTGAAATTGATGAGAAATGATTTGTGTTGTGCACAATCCACAATCTGTTTTGTTGTTTTCTTCTCCTCTGACTCCCCGTGTGAATTTTCTCACGGCGCCTCAGAGTCTCAACCGAGTTTGAGAGAAACGGGAGACTTGAGGGCTCAAGGTGAGCTTATACCTGCTGCCCCCCAACACACACACACACACACACGCACACACACACACACACACACACACACCCCGCTTCCCATGTAGCGTCAGGCCCGCGCTGCTTTGCCCTGAGTGTGTAGGAGTTGCAGCAGTGTGTTGTTGCAGCTTTGTTGCTGCGGTTGCATGGCTGTGTGGCGTGCCGCTCTGCTAACGCTGCATGCTAGCTGAAGATTCAAAGTCTGCTTTAATTCTGCTGAAATGTCTCCGGTTTCTGTTGAGATTCTCCAAAAATATTCCTTTACATGATCTATGAAAAACCCAGAAAGCGGTGGAGCTTTTTAGTAAAAACTATTTTAAAATGTCACATTTTGGTAATTTAAAAGAAAAATGGATATGAAAAGTAGAAATGTTTTTTTTTTGCTTGTTTCTTCTCTGGTTTGTAAAGCCAGAGAAGAAGAAACGACCAGAATTTCTTTGTGTTATTTACTAAATAAATAGATTTAAATGTTAAGTCAATAATTACTGGGGTTTCAAATCAAAACGACACAAAAGACAAACAAAATAAATTTATTTCAAATAAAACTAATATACATTAGAATACTGAAGTTACAAAAAGATTTTATACTGTTATGTAAAATACATGTTTTGAAGGAATCCCTTTGATCTTATAAATTAGTAAGAAGACGTGGAGCTTCTGCTACATGAGGAAACATGGAAAGAGCTAATCAGGAATAAAAATAGATTTAAAAAGTTTGACTGCTTTAAAGTCAGTCAATATTTTTTTAATTGATTATTGAGAAATGTTAAGTAGTTTAGTTACTTTGAAATTCTTACATTATCTTTTGAGATGTTGTTGTCATTTCCTATCAGAAATATGTTTTTAATCTCCAATTGTCAGGTATGAAGATGTTTATGTTAGTGATGGGTAAATGAGGCGTCATGTATCGTTTTGACCCAAAGCAAAACTGTATTGATACCGCGTCAATACTGTGTCACTGAATACTGACACCTGCTGGACATTAAAAATCCCTACAGGCAACGCAGTTCACAGACTGATTTGATGACCTAGTCCAGTGGTTCTCAAATGGGGGTACGTGTACCCCTGGGGGTACGTGGAGGTACTGCAGGGGGTACGTGAAGCTTTTCAAAATATCTTTAAAAAATCAGTAGGCTCCTCATACTAAGTCTTGGGAAAAATTATTTTGTAAAAAGTTCGATAAAATATAAATGTGTGTTCATGCACTGAATTTTATATTCAGTATTTAGTTTCAGTATCCTTTAAAATAAAACGGTTTGACTGGTTTTATACCTTCCTGGTGGTCACCGTCTTCTGTTTTTCTTTTTTGTTTAACCATGCAATGTCTGCAATATGGATGTATTTGTCAGGTTCACTGATATAAGTTGTTTGGCTTTAATAAATCAGACAGTGATTTTACAGCACTGTACCTCTTTTTTATTCCAAAAATGTTTTGCCCGTGTCAGGGGGTACTTGACTAAAAATATATTTTTAAGGGGGTACATCACTGAAAAAAGTTTGAGAACCACTGACCTAGTCTATACAATAAGATTTAAGTCATTTAATTTCATCGTATATTATATATTGTATAATGTCACATCTTCAGTTAAAATCAAAATATATTTGATATTCTTCGATACAGTCAATAAGTAATGTGAACATGAACCAAGTGATGAAAATGAAAGCGATCGTGTTTGGAATGAGGATGCTTGTGGACTGGGGTTTTTTGTTGTTGTTTTTTCCCACAAATTTTTATTAAAAAACAAAAAAAAAGTTTTTAAAAATTTTTGAAATTTAGTCTGTTCCGTTTTTTTGGCACAACTTCTCCTGCTGTAGAAAAAATGAAGTAAACAATACATTTATATGAAATAATTGATAAAAAGCAGCTGAGTAATTTGTAGACTGGCTGTATACCTGAGTTTATCCAGGTGTATCTGTGACTTCATTCTGATGCCCTATGCCTCAGCATTGAGGAGGTGAATTTATTTAAATAAAACAGATTTTAGTGACACTGTATATTGTTCACATAACTTACATTTTTTCTTTTATATTTTGTACGCAGATCTTTATGGATGTGTTTTGCTGGAAATGTCTTTTTTGTATTTATTTATAGCGGGATTGTCTTTATTTCCCTTTTTTCTGCCTAAAGATTTTTATTTATGGAGGGTAATTTAAGAATAAAATTATGAAATGTATCATTTCAAAGGAGAAACATATGCAAAACTTCTTTTATTTTGTTTTTTTCTCTCTCCGAAGAGTTTTTGCGGCGCTAATGGCTCGTATTTTTTTGACAGTAGGCAGACAGGAAGGAGGGTGGAAGACATGCGACGAAGGTCGTCCAGTTTTCAGGAAGAAGACTCACTTTGCTTGGCTGGATGGTAAGGACCTTTGACTTTTTTCACCTAAAACATGTGAAATTAGATTTCAACTACATGAAATCGATTTTTCATTAAACGGTGAGATCAACTGGGGAAAATTTTCAAAAACATTCAAGGCAGAAAACCGGATTCCTTTTGCAGTTGTAACGTGTTTTTTCTGCCACCGGTAATATAAAGACTGTGGGCTTCACCGGCAATGGAAGACGAGGAGAGTACCCTGGTTACTACTGTGATGGCCGACCTGGACACTGCACTGACTGTCAATACTGAATGCAAGGAGAATATTAGTTGCTTTCCACAGTCTTTCACACATTTCAGTTGTCACACATTGTTCGTTTTTTTTTGTGACATGCCATTTTAAATCATTTCTGCTAAAGAATATTTGCCTTTTGACTTGTGCAGTCATCCTTTTTAATAATGTGTTCTTTCAATATTATTTACATTTTTGAATGTTTCTTTTTGTTGTAGCTCAGTTGATTTACATTATTCAGTTTTCATAGAAATGGTGCCGTTTCCACACAAAGTTACATTGTGGCTGTAATTTGTTGGAGAGAGTAGAACCAATAAAGTAGTTGTAAATATATTGTAACAGCGTTGTTTAACAATAGGATAACCTTGTTTTAAAAATTTTAAATGCAAGCAAAGCTAATAACTTGCAATATTTTATTTGTGTAAATACAATGTTTCCTATACTTTTAGAACAATGACTGGAATCAATACAAATTTTCTTTACAAACCTGACATACAGCCAAGTTGTTTATGTTTTAACAGAATCAACCGTTGGGTTTTTTTGTAATAAAGTAAGCACATACAGAAACATATTGTTCAGTTACAAAGTCATAATACAAACATAAGATTAAAGGTATCCTGACTTTATGAAGAGAGATGAGCCCGGCGCCGCTAGGCTGGGATGGAGACACATGATCAGGTGATTGGCTGAGCAGGTGAGATGAAGACATTTATAGTTAGAATTTACACATTGGTTTAATTTATGTAACCAGTGACTTTATTCAAAAAGGTTTTCATATAGAAAAAAGATCATTTTCTCTGGCAGTTACCAGCGCAGCGTCTACTGCCGGGGTCCGAGCCCCAAAGATTATTTCTTGTCAAATAAACTTTCTAAAACCTACTTTCTGTGTGAGTCTTTCCAGGATGAAGCTACATTTAAAGTTTTAAATTAATCCCTTTGGGTTTTGCAACAATTGGATATTTAAGGTCTTTATTTTATGAATCGATTGCAATTGGTAGAATTGATATGGAATTTCTAAATGGAATAGTGGGACACCAATCAGTTTACTGGTTGAACTGGAGTCCTTATAGCAAAAGTTTCCAATGAGACATTATGGTAAACAATGATAATAGTTGAGCCAGGTCACCTGCAACCAAAAATATTCTAGTTTTCGGAATGGCACTTGTTAGAAGTTCAGAAGTCCTTTGTTTTGTTTGTAAATTATATTCATAATGTGAATAATAAGAAAAATATTTGGCAAATAAGCAACAAAAGTGCGCTGTGATTGGACGTACTAAGTTGGCCAAAATTGTTGACTAAATGTTTTACAGACCAAACCTCTTTTCCATCAAGTTCTTATTTTATAAGCCAAAGGCTATTATAGTTTAGATTGTAACATATTTATTTTAAGAGGACCATTCACAACATCAAAATATATTATTTGAGCTTCATTTGTTTATATCTGTTTTCTTAATCTGCGATGGACAGGCGATATGTCCAGGGTCAGCAGCCCTCATGACCCAACTATAGGGATAATTCATGATAATTAATGGATGGATAAATGTGCTCTTAATGTAATGTACATTTGTCTCCAAAATATTGATTTGATTCATGTTTTATTACTTTTGTTTGAGATAGATTGGGTGTAAGGATAGATAAATACATCTCCATAATGTTTCCTTATTGTTGCTTATTCTAGATTGTTTGTTACTAATATCATTTTAAATATTGATTTAATAAAGATTTGAAAATAACAAAGTGACTTACCACGTGACAGACATACCACGTGACATATCACGTTTTGTAGCCATTTCTTTACTATTTAATTTGTATTTTTAATGTTGAAAGTCTTCTTGGGTGTTTTAAAAGGCGTTGGCAAATAAAATACGTTATTATTAGTATAATTATTATAACACGGTCGGTACAGGAAATAGTGTCACTAGCGCCCCCTTCATTTCCGGAATGAAATAGTCACATTTCCATGTAAGGTATGAGACTGACAGTGGTCCGTCCCCGCCCCTTTCTGTTTGCTGCAGCGTGGTCCTTCTACCCCAAACTGAATGATCGCTCCACCCACAGTTAGCAAGCTAAGATGCTAACAATACTAGCTTTCTAGAGTCAATTAATTGTTGAGGAATAAATTGTGACTAATTCCACAATTTAAGGAAAAGTTTGAAATTACTATTTAATTTAACAGTTTTTTTTGTTTTTTTTGCTGAAGTTCAATGCATTATGCTTAAAATTATGTGTTAGAAATAACATTGTTATATGCATCACATCGTATTATTTCATTAAAAAGATTAATAAATGTTTATTTTATATTTTAAATAATAGACTTGAGAATTGTATAGTTTTTTGTCTTAAGGTTTGTGGCGAACAAATTTAGCCTTTACATATTTTCCTTACAGGCTTTCAGACAACCTGAAAGACAGCGCGGAGGGCAAAAAAACCTTTGACGTGCAGGTATCCCATGATTCCTTTCCCAGTTCTCCCTCAGCCATAGGGGTTTCCTGTAGCCCACCGGTCTCCAATATAACATTCGCCTATAACTGTGTGTCCCCCTGTCTATAGTTGTTTCGGGGGCTTTTATTTGTGCGGTTAAGCCATAAAACTGGAGGCCGCTTTCTTTCCTTTGCTGGTGAGTAAATCAGTTCTTGAGCGCCGCAGCTGCTAACTGAACTAGCACGAGGCTACAGAGTTAGCTGCTTTTAGCTAATTTAGCTAGTTTACGTAGCGGAGTATTTCACATGAGCGCGTTCGCAACTTGCCAAATATGTTGCTACTACAGCACTGGGTTGTATTGTTTTTACTGCATTATTACCGCTGCTAATGTAGCTACTGGATCGACCTATTTGGGAAACAGTAAACAGTGTCCTCTTTGTCACTAATAAAGCAGTTTGTTTCTTGGCTCCAGGTTTTTTCAGGATGTCTTACTCTCCTCCAATCAACCGCCCTCCGATTGGCATCCCACAGCTGCCCCCTGGCATGCCCCCTCCTCAGTATGCGGGCTTTGCTCCTCCGGTTCCTCCAGGTACTAAGTTGAGCACCTGACATGTGTTATTTACATTAACAAGACATGTGCATGGGAAATGGATAGAAACACAGAAGCAAACGTTATCGGAATGTAAACACGGTAAAGTAGTTTCAGATTAGTTCATAAGTAATTAAAGACACAATAATGATAATTCAGAATATTGCTGAAGCATTAATGAACTTTAACACGTTTTGGCCAGTATTAAGAACACTGAAGATTGTGGTTGTAATGTGAAACAAATTTCAAGGCCTCTTGCTAAAGTCGAGACTACTTTAGCCAGGTATTGTATGAATTTGATATCATACCTTCAGCATCTCAGTTAGATTTCTGATCAACTTTGTGTGTGCTGTAGACTTTGATGAACATCCAGACTGTAAAATGTAGTGTCTTATTTTGATGTGACAAGGTTTCCCCCAGAAAACTAGCCAAGCCTGGTGGTTGGGCGCTAGGACAGTCACTCATTCATTTGTGTTTTTGAATTAAAGAAATGTTTAAAGTTGACAGAAAATTTGAAAATTTCACCTGATAGTTATGTGTTGTTGGAAGATCAATGCTTGAATACCGACCATAAAGTCTTAAAAAAAAATCTAAAACAAATAAGCAATACTTAGCCTGGTGGGGGCCCAAGTAAAGCCTGGTGGCCCGCCAGGCTTATAATACCCTGGGGGAAGCTCTGTGGGAATTAGCAGCTAGGCTTAACTTCATTTTCATCCTCATTTTCAGGGACTCCCATGATCCCAGTGCACATGGGTGTAATGGCTCCTGCACCCACAGTGAGTAAAAAAAAAAAAAAAAAAAAAGACCCCACTAACCATATATACATTTTATGTTAACAATATTATTTTATATGTATGACCTAAAATGTGCACTGGCTGTCCAGGTGCTGGTCCCGACCACAGTTACCATTGCACAGAAGCCGGTAACCACGAAGAAGGACCCTGTCCTCATCAGAGCCAAGGACGCAGAAGAGGGCGTGGGCCCCACCACCACCGTGTTTGTGGGGAACATCTCTGAGAAAGCGTCTGACATGTTGGTCAGGCAGCTTCTAGCAGTGAGTTCTCCATACGTCGCCGATCTGTCAGAATTAAACTGACGTCTATTTTCTTTTTTCTTTTAAAATTGTTCCAGGCAAGGATAGATTTGTGCCTTTTAATTCATTTGCGTGAAACGTAAGAAGGATCGAATGGCGTACACAATTACGGCTCAAAAGTTTAAAATATGGTGGGAAAAGTAAATAATTTTTTTGGTCACTCATTTCAGAAAGTGAAATTCATATATATGTACATTACATATGGAGTCAAATATTTCGAGCCTCGACTTCTTTTAACGTAATTTCACAGCTTCTGAATCTTCCCCAAACTCTACACAATACTCTCAAGGCAATCGTTGTTCGTGCAACAAATTTCTTTTACTTTGAACTACTGAGCAACAGTCCAGGTGAGATGCGGTTGACTTTATGTCTGCCTCAGAAGGGGCTGGACACGAGGAACACGTGTAGCCTTGTGTAAGATTTTACTGCGTGTAGAGACTCTTGTTGTTTCTTTTTCACAATATTCTAATTTTCAGAGTCACTGAATTTAGTCATCCTATATTTCAGCCTGTCTGTATAATATTTGACTCATTGGAATTAGAGGGGGCCCACTGAAAATTAAAATTGTGCATCATATTCTAGTTTTTTTAAAAATAATCGAAGGCTTGTATTATATATAATCATCCCACCGTGGGAAAAACGGTGGGATGATTATACAAAGATCTGAAATACATCCTCAAAGTCCAAAATATTCTGACATTGATGTCCACGATGACTGCTGGCTGGGATTGTTCATCCGGTGGAAAAGTTGTTGATAAGTAAATAGGTTTTCTCAAAGGCATAAAACACATTATTTTTTGTTCTCCGTCAAAACAGAAATGCGGTATCGTTCTGAGCTGGAAGAGGGTCCAAGGTGCTTCTGGGAAACTTCAAGGTAATATAAACATAACCTTACTTTTAATTTCTTCTTCGTTAACATATATTATGCTGCCCAGTCCTGAGACCTATTACTATTAGAATAGTTTACTCATGTTCATGTTGATGCTGTCCTTATTATATTCTCTCCTTTTTGATGCTTTTAAAATAAGAAAAACGAGTTTTTGTTGTTTTATGCAATCCAAAAATAATACCGGACTTTTTTTCCGCTCATTTTGGACATAATAAATCCTTTCTGCCCCGTGACATCTGGAAGCTTTTGGATTCTGTGAATATAAGGAGCCTGAATCGACGCTCCGAGCTCTCAGGCTTCTGCATGAGCTGCTCTTAGGCGACAAGAAGCTGCTGGTCAAGGTGGACGCTAAAACCAAGGCTCAGCTGGACGAATGGAAGGCAAAGAAGAGGAGCGCCAACGGGGTAACAGACCTGAAGCGAACGCTTGTTTGACTTTGATCCTTTTTTAAAGCATTTTTAAAAGTTTTTCTCCGGCTTTGACGCCCAGGGAACCACAGAGGGGTCAAAAAACAACGCGCAGGATGAGGAGGAGGTTCTCGATGAAGAAACTGTGCGCCGGGACCAGGTTGTGAAGGGGGCGATCGACGTCCTCATCCGAGAGTACTCGAGCGAGCTCAACGCTCCCTCGCAAGACTCCGACGGTCAGCCTCGCAACAGAAAGCGCAAAGAGAAGAAGGAGGAGGTAGTCAGATAATGAACTCTTTATTTTGGTCATGAAATTTTCCATCCCTGGTCTGTTTCCAAATCCGTCTTTACCTTTCTTTTAAGGACATCAACGCCATGGAGTTGGAGGATGACAAGAGAGACCTCATATCCAGAGAGATCAGCAAATTCAGAGACACACACAAGGTAACGTACCAACCTGCCTCTGTTGCTATGTACATAAGCAGAAAACTTATGTTTGTACTTAAAAATCCCTCCACAGGAAGTGGATTCACACTTAATAAACAATCTGTTAAGTATATGTTAGCTTATGGACACACTGTTTAAATTCCAAATAAACCTAATCTATTGATTAAACCTCACCAATATGGTAGAGTTCATTTGGTGACTAGAGCAAGATGAATCTCACTGTGTCGGCTTTGGAAAAGGTTGCGCGGATAAGACCCAGGTAAACTCTTTCTTTTCTTTTCTAATCCTACTGGGCGCCCCCTGCTGGAGGGTTTTGCAGAGGGGCAACTGGCTCTTATTTCATTTATTTCTGTGTCTTTGTTATTTCGGACAACGTTGGGGTAAATTGCTCCATTTAAGCTGGAGAAGTAGTTTTATTTAATTCGATACGTGTCGCACTGTGTAGCGTTTAAAACTACCCAGCAGCCCAGTGAACCTCTGCACGTCCTGACATTCGTAAATCTGTGTTTGAGTACACACAGTGTCTAACCACTGCCTCTGTTGCTATGTACATAAAAAATACATTCCGTTAGTCAACAATAAAAGTGAGAGGTGCATTTTTAAAATGATACAATAGCTACACAATTCTGTAGTGGATGGGTGGATCATTTAACTGTAACAGGTAACTTACAGTAATATTTGTGTAACAAAAATGATATCAGTGTAATTAAATAGAATGTATTGTTTATTTCTCTAAAATGAATCTAAAATTTCTCCTAAACTGAGCTTAAATTGCAAACTTCATACAAATGAATAAGAAAATGTGTACACAACTCTTCAGTTGGAAATTGAAAATATTGAGCTTTAGGAATCAATAACAAACCTACTATTAACTCATTTATTTCAGTTCATATTTAATCGCAATAAATAGAATTTCAAAGGCACTCTGCAAAACAAGCATATCCAATCTATGTATAAAAATAGTGAGTCTGTTCAATTCAATCTAATAGACCGATTCAAAGGCAATGACATGCATTACAATTCAATTCGGTTTATAAAACAATAGTCAGAGGTGCTTTTTAGGGAATAATTTTTGCTATTAAAATGTTGATTATAGTATCTTTTTTTTGTTGTTTTGGGTTCTTATTGAGAAATGCGAATCAACAGGTCAGAGCTATAAAAATCTCCAAATCGGCCACAAAGACTCTGATTGGTGCATCTCTAGAAATAACTTCTTTTTTTTTTTAAGCTTATGGTGGCTTAAAAAAGAAAAGAAAAAGAAATCACATCCAAACAGGAGGTCAAACCAGTTTCAGGCACACATTGATTTTCAAAAGACCGGCCTGCAGAATAGCACATTAAAGCTGATATTTAAAAGCAGACCCAGTGGACGCATTGATATGACCTTAAATACAGTTTAGATGAGGATATCCGTCCTGTCCCGATGCAGACATCCTGGCTTTTATCTTCTGTGTCATTTGCATCAGTTGACGCATTAACAATATCCAATCATGAAGGTCATTTGTGTTAAGTAGCATTGTGTTGGTCTAGCTATAACTGATAGACGATAACATGTAGCAACCACTTTTTTTTTTTTTCTTGTGCTCTTTTCATTACCTGTCAGATCCAAATTTCAAACAATTCTTTAAGAAAATTATCATAAACTTTTATAAAATCTGAATTTGAACTCTGGATCTGCCGGACTTGCTATTTTTTAAACTGGATTGGTGAGACCTTAGAGGCACAGGAAGTCGACCTTCAGGTAAGATGGCTTCCCTACTTTTTCTTGTGTCAAACAATGAATTTAGAGGAGTTGATTTTGACATTTCTGTCACAACAAACTGTTTCACAGCTATTTAGCATATTCTGACTTCATGATTGATCTGCTTTTCCTCCCATATCAGCATTTCCTCCAATGTATTATCAGCCTGGCGGGCCACCAGGCTTTGCTTGAGCTTAGTATTGCTTATTTAGTTGTCTTTTTAAAATGTTTGGTTTTTTTTGACTTTATAGTTGATGATTAGGTATTAATCTGCCAATCTTTCAATAACATATAATTATCAAGTGATATTTTCAAATTTCCTGTCAACTTTAAACATTTTTGTGCCCAAAAACACGACGAGTCGCTGGACGAATGACACCCCAACCCCGGGCTTAGCAAGTTTTCTGGGGGAAACCTTGCATATGTAGCTTGCCGTGTGTGTAGGCGGAAAGAAGTGCTGAATCCATAGGTCATCTCCTACAAGCTGCAAAACTATAGCTCCAGAACAAAATGCCGTTGTGTTTGGTTTTAGCGAGAAGCAAGAGTTTACGTCTTGTTTTGTGCAAAGACTTTTGATCATTTGTGCAAAGTGTAAGCATGATTATTAGATGAGCACCAATAAATTGGACCTGAGTTCCTTACGTTTTGGCGATTGGATGATACAGACGTGTGAAGCCGATCTATATCTCCCTCTGCAAAGGTAAAAAAACATAAAATAGAATTGACCACTGCCCACCAGGTCATGTCTACACTTGTGTGGTTAACAATCGTCGCCCCAGCTGTGGCCAACTTAGCAACTTTGTCACCATGTTTAGCAACTTATCAGACGACAACAACAAAAAAATCAGTATTGGCCAAAATCGTAATCGGCAGGTCAGGCTTTTTTTTTTAAATCCCAGAAGACTGCACCTATACTGATTATGTAAATTTGGGGGAAAAAATAGTAGTCCTAAAATAAGCCTCTGTCCTCTACGCTGCAGCGAGGCAGATATCTCTTACACATGCTTTCCTGTATCTCACATAATCATGACAGAAAAAAATACATTGGTACTGGTTATGTCATTTATTTAAAAGTGGGCCGTTTGCCATGTAAAGCCGTGATTTATATTAATCCACTTGGCACCCTTAGGTAACGTCAGAGCGGTCCATTACGTAGCAGCGATGTTAAGTACGCTGCGCGTTCAAAGCTGACTTGGCAGCTTCTCTGACTCTAAAAGCTTTGTAAGCAAAGAGCCCATTTAGGATAAAATCTCCTTCCTCAATAACACAAAGCAGACTGTAGTAAGTCTTAGTGTTTATCCTTCTGTCTGTTTGCTGTTTGTCTGATAAAACCAATGTCAATCATGTATTTTTTTTTTGTATGTTTTTCAACTAGCAGTTTGTCCATTTGTATGACTGCACATTGATTTGGGGAAAACAAGCAGGCGGATATGAATTTGACCAATATGTTTTTAGCCCACAGCCGAGTTGTTATTGAAATAGCCTCTTATTACATCAGAGCATAATCGCAGATATCCTCTGCTCACTGCCCAGTTACTACTCCGCCTTGTGAAAGCGTTCATGCTGCTTGAGCTTTTTAATGTCGTTCTGTGACGTCACAGCCACCGACAAGCTTTTTATTGGGGTTTTATGTAATGGACTAACACAAAGCAGTTTATCACATAGGCAGAGGAAAAATGTTGCATTGATACTCAGAGGCAACATTTGAACGTGGTTCCCCAGGAGTCTGGGTCTATAGAATCAAGGGGTAATAGAGTTCAGTTGATGGTTTTCACATGAGTTTAACCTGAACTGAGATGTAAATGGGGCTGAAACGATTAATCCGATTAGGCCTGTCGCGATAAACAATAAATCAATTAATCGCACGATAAATTAAAACTATCGACGTCATTTTAATTATCGGCTTTATCGTCTCTTCTGGCCTTTTTCTCTTTCTGTTGATGACACTGAATGAAAAAAGGCACAACTCCGGTTCTCCACTGACTCTCCCCTTCCTCATTTTCTTAGTGTAAAGCCCAGTGCAGGCTACACGACCTTAGAGCTGTCAGCCGATTGTCGGCCCATTTTTAAAACCTGACAGACCACACATTAGCCGACAGAAATCCTAGGTATAACGGTTCGATTGGGTTCGTTCCTGCCGTGTGGTGTCCAACAATGGGTACAAAATAATGGCTACAAGTTCAGTGAACTAATTTTAAAACCCGACATTAATCAATGCTTTACTACAATCTACCTGCAATGCATGTGGCTAGAGTGTCAGCGTAAAGTCCTGACTGGTTATAATGAAAATCATTATAACCTATTTATGTCACCTTAATGAAGAACAGCTGAAAAGTTACCGGTTTAATCAACTGCGGTAGCAATTTCGCTCCAACTCCTCCTCTTGTCATTTCTATATTCTTTGCATGTTGAATAAACATTAATGTTGTTTCCACATATCATCTCCAATATCCGCTGGACTTTGGGTTGCGCTGTGTCAGCTGTTTGGGATTCCCCGACGTAATTTCCCCTCAGAAAACACAGAGGAGAATCCACGCTTTCTGATTGGCTACCTGTCACATTCAACAGGCTGCGTTAACGCTGGGCCACGACGATCTACCATAACACACCACACACTACAGGATGATTGGTTATAAAATCGTAAGCGACAATCTTAGAACGGCCGACATTCTAAGATTGTAATAAGGGGAAAATCGGAGCAAAAAATCATGTAGTGTGAACTATTGCATCAGATAGTCGATGTGCCCATTTTCTCTATTTAAATCTAATTATTACTGAAGGGCAACATAATATACAGACTTCATAATCTGCACTCTTTTGATTGAATGCAGTATTTATTTCCACTTTGGCTTTATGTTTAGTTTTTATTCAAGTACATTTTTTGTTAATGGAGACTGAGAATCCATTTTATTTTTGTTTTTTGTTGTTTTGTTTATCAGTTCCAGTGTTAAATATTCTTTTGAAAATAAAGTGTATCTATCTTTGGCAGGAAATTGCATGCATTGTTACATCATTTCCATTAAATCAGTGTAAAAAGGTCTTCAAACAATATTATCGTTTATCGCAATAAGTTTTGAGACAATTAATCGCTCAGCAAAATTTGATATCGTGACAGGCCTAAATCCGATTAGTTGTGACGAATTGATTATTGAAATAATCGTCAACTAATTTAGCAATCAGTTAATCATTAATAGGAAAACAATTCCTCAAGTTTCAGTTTTCGTTTCACGCTGTTCAAATTCTGTAAAAAAACAAACAAAGCAAAACAAAAAAACAAATTAGCTCTTCACTGTATTGATGTTAGGTCGAGCAGAAAGGTCTTCATGTGTTGGTGTTGAAAGGATTATTTTTGCTGCAGATGCGTCCTTTGCTACAAATGATCGAGCGTACACTTATGTTGTTGCATTTCAGGCAATAAAATGTTTTATTTTCTTATATGATGAAGGAATTGGGCTATTTGCATCTTTAATGTGTTTCCAATATTGTATAAAGAAAGACTTGATTGAAAAGTCTGCAGATTTTTTTTATCTGATTAATCATCAGAATAATCGACATATTGATCGATAGCTAGGAAGAATCGTTAGTTGCAGCCTTAGATTTAAATCCGTCAAACCTGCCGTAGCGTTGGACCGCTCCTCCTGGTGGAAACTACAAGGCTGGGAAGACTTCCTGACTCAAGTCAGAGCGTCCATCTTGTCCTTGTAGGATGTCAACATCCCCAAAACAGGCAGTCTAAACTGCTTTCTTCAACATCATGTGGTGATTGTGTGTGGGATTTTGTGTGTGTGTCAGTGCAATACGTTTCTGATCTTTAACGTCCTTTGACAAATGTTCCTCTTTTTTTTTTTTTCTTTCTCCTGTCTGGCTGCTGCAGAAACTGGAAGAGGAAAAAGGGAAGAAAGACAAGGAACGACTTGAGCTCGAGAAGGAGCGGAGGGAGAGGGACAAGGAGCGCGAGCGCGAGAGGGAGCGGCGCGACCGAGAGAAGGAAAAGGAGAGGGAGAGAGAACGGGAACGGGACAAGGAGCGGGAACGAGAACGGGAGCGGGAGAGGGACCGAGAACGGGAGCGGACGAAAGAGCGCGAGAGAAGTCGAGACGTCAGCGAAGCGCGCAGCAGGTCGAGGTCAGAGTTTTTGATGCTTCGACAGTGTGAGAATTGTTGGCGTAAAAACCACATTATTGAACGGCTGAAATGGATTAAACGTCAACCCATTCACAATCTGGTAGCTCATGGTGTAGCAGTGTGAAACGTCAAGTTGAGTTCGAGTTTCAACCGTCTAGCTGCTGAACTTTTTGTGAATCTTGGGTCTGATGGTTGAAACTTGAACGCAGTTGGATGTTCCTACAGGGAGATGTTCCCAAACACTCATCAGAATTGGGCTTTAACGGACAAAGCAGGCTGTGAAATCGACCTATTGGAAATGTGTGAACTATACCTCAGAGTTCCAGCTCATTTTAGCAACAAATTTATTGGAATATACACAACACTGTCAAGACAAGAGGTCACAAAATCACCCAGGATTATGGCTGAAGCTAGTGGATCGCTACACAAAGTTGCTTAGTTACATTAAACCAAATATTAATAGGGGGTTTATATAAATATTTTTTTTAGGGTCTAGACTTTAATCCGTTAACTTTGATTATTTACTTATAGATTTTCACGCAATTAATTGGTATTTCTTTTTTTAATTTACATTTAAAAGTTAATGATGCTCCACCCAGGAGAAGGAATAATTCAAATTCAGTAATAAAGGCTTCAGATTCAATTACTAAAGCTTATAAAGAGTGCATGTTAACGTTTCATTGAAATTGCGTTTGTGCAGCAAGGAGCCATAAACAGGAAAATCTGTCTGAATGTCTCATTTGAGCACTTAGGAGGTTAATACTGGGCGCCGCGGTAACGAGTAGCCTGTCTCAGAGAAGCAAAACAAATCAATGCTTTTTGCTAGTTTTGCTGATCTAAACATCTGCGACTTCGTAGTTATGTCCTGAATTGACAATATTCTGCGAATATTCTGAAATCGTCTTTGCAGGGAGAGAAACAGAGAAGATAAAAAACGAGACCGCGACGAAGACGAGGAAGACGTTTACGAGCGGCGGAGACTTGAGAGGAGGCTGAGAGACAAAGAGGCTGCTTACCAAGAAGTATGAATGCGACGTCTCTCTTTTTGTGTTGCACGTAATTGATTACTCACAGGAAGATGTGTTAATCGTGTGTTTTTGTATTTTTTTTTTCTTGTGAAGCGGCTCAAAAACTGGGAGATCCGAGAGAGGAAGAAGGCTCGCGAATACAACAAAGAAAATGAGAGAGAGGACGAGAGGCGGCGTGAAATGGTACACATCATGCACTAAAAATAAATGTTTTTTGGTTCTTTTTTTTTGGTCAACTTATTTGTGGTTTCATGCATATTCTTTTTATTTTTGTTTTATGGCATTCTCAAAAATCAGATGAAAGAAGCCAAAAGACTGAAAGAGTTCCTCGAGGATTATGACGACGACAGGGACGATCCGAAGTACTACAGGTCGATCATCTCAACTCGCACTTTGAGATGCCGTGTTTCTGCTCTGCTGTCGGAAACAGAACAACACACAATGGCCCATCTATTTGTTTTTCTCGTCCTCAGAGGCAGCGCTTTGCAAAAGCGACTGCGTGACCGCGAAAAGGAAATGGAAATGGACGAGCGAGATCGAAAGAGGGAAAAGGAGGAGCTGGAAGAGATTAGACAAAGGCTGCTTGCTGAGGGTCACCCTGACCCAGATGCAGAGCTGCAGAGGGTAAATCCTCCTAAACGATTCATTAACGTAAAGTTTGACCTATTTTTCTCCTAAATTTGATGAAAATATTTAAGTTTTCCAAAGTAACAGCACTTTGTGTCGCATTCATTTCCAAATGTAATATCCTCCGTCATTCATTTGCTACTTTGCGCCACACTGGTTTGTAATTTACCTTGAAACATGTTCACTTCATGGACTTGCTAACAAATCTTACTGATGTAGGGATTCATCATGACAAATAGATTAAAGTCACATTTAGAAACAACTAAATCATTACTCCTGAAGAAAACACAACTCAAGTTTACCATTGTTTCCTAATACGCATGTTGTGCTGGAAAAAATTTGAATCCTTTTTATTGGGTGTTAATTCATGCCGCTGGTTATCTATTTTAAAGCTGCATAAACATTAACATTATATTATACTCATTGAAGTAGTGTTTGCAATGCTTTTCATTCATCTAATTGTACAACAGAGTTTTAGGACCAGGCTAGGAAAAAAAAAAATCCTTTACATCATAATATTGGTCATAATACTATGAGAAAAAAATCGTAATATTACAACAAAAGAGCGGTGGGACAGTAGTCACAATCAAACAAGAATGTTGCAATGATGTGAGAACAACAATTAATCCAAAATAACATATTAAAGTCAAAGCAATGCGAGAATAAAATCATATTACCAGAATGAAGTTAGAATATTAGGAGAATGAGGTAGCAGTGCTACACGAAAAATAAGAGATTAAAATGAGAAATGTTGAGCATTTTGTGAAGTTACTTTGGTATCAGTTTTTACAACTGAAGAAATAATTGATCTTTTAACACATCGAGATTAAGTTATTATCAGTAGCAGGATTTTTGAATGATTGTATAATTGACCTGAGTCTATTTTGAAGAAAGAACTCTTTATATATATATTTTTTGCATTAAAATGACTTTTTCCTGGTAATTTTATGGCTCTTTTCCCCCAGTAACATTGTGTTTCTGCTCTGCTAACGTCATGACTTCATTCTCCTTGTATCATTACTTCGTTCTCATGATTTAAAAAGTCGTTTTCTTAGTCTGGCCCTATTTCTCTGTTGTAAAATTGTAACAATTTTCTGCAGGTCGAATGTTGAAAAAGGATAAAAGTTAAGGATACGATTAGAATTCAAAATCCACCAGCAATGTAGCAATAGGTGGATTAAATGGCAAACGGGATAAGAAAATGTTCTTCAGTCCCGATTAGACTTGACTTGGACTTGCCTCTCGGAGTCTTGAGACTTAAATCGTTGTTGGTGGAAGATTTTACACTTGACTTGGACTTGGCCTAAAAGACTTGAAGCTTAATTTTGACTTGCTACTCAAAAGACTTGAAACTCGATCTGGAAGAAAACTCACTTTCAATGTCTCTGCTTTGGATTTCTGCAGATGGAGGAGGAAGCCGAGCGCAGGCGGCGGCCTCCTCTGAACCTGGAACCCGAGGAGGAAGTAAGCCAGGAGAAAACTCACCGCGACCGTGAACTGGAGCAGGTTCGCGAACGCCACCACGAACGCGACCGCCATCACGAACGCGACCGCCACCACGAACGGGAGCGAGAGAGGGAGAAGAGAGCCTCTGAGAGGCCCGTGGAGCCAAAGTCCCAACCGCCCCGGCAGGATTCAGACGAGGATGACGACAACAACGACACTAACGTCAACGAAAGACACGAGGACGACTTCCGTGACGGCGAAGACTCACTAGAGGCCAAGCCCCAACTTAAGCCCGTAATGAGACCAATCACCATTGCCCCATCAGTTTCTTCTGCTAGTGGGAATGCGACTCCGAACACTCCTGGGAACGATTCCCCCTGCGGCATAATCATTCCAGGAGAGAACACCCCCGACCTCCAGCCTTTAGAGGAACATCGGCCCAAGATCGGCCTCAGCCTCAAACTGGGTGAGTGCAACAGCAGACCTTAAACACAGCCTTAGAAAGTCTTAAATTCATATGTCTAGAAATGAAAGCCTTAAAATGTCTTCAATTTAGATTTAAAAATCACAGGTCTTAAATGTTGTTCTGGCTGGACTGTTAGTTTTGGATGTGTAGTTTTTTTTCTTATCATGGAACTTTTCCTGCTGGCAAAAGTTTGAGTGGTGTACAGACATCTTCATCCCGTTTTGTGACTCAGTAGAGGCTACCGCTAACTAGCTGCTAATATACCCTTGCTAGCTAGCTTGTTAGCTTTTCTGCGTCTATCATTGGTAAGTGTAAATTTACACTTTACAGTTACCAACATTGGTCTTCATCACTTGCTCACATAAGTTGCTAACCCATTTGATGCTACATGCATCCAAAAAGCGTGACACTTTTATATGAAATATGAGACTTTCTTTTCTACATTTCTGTTGTGCTACAAGTCTTACATTTTGGTCATAATGATCTTAAAATGTCTCAATTTTTTTTTTTTTACACATTTTTTTATTTGGTCTTAAATACATTAGTTACAGGTCATACATTTTGTCTCAGCAAGACTGTTTAATTTTCTATGTGTAGTATTTTATTTATTTTTTTTGTTGCTCTTATGGAATTTTTCTGGAAAAGGTTTGAGTCGCATGCAGACATCTTCACTGCGTTATGTGACTCCAGATGATTGAGGCTACTGCTAACTAGCTGCTAAAGCTTTTGCTAGCTAGCTTTTCTGTGTCTGTTTGGGGTAAATGCAAATTTCTCACCATTTGGCCGGACAATGTTTGTTTTTCCAACCCACAATTCCAGAAACATTCTGTGCAAAAAATAATGCTTCCAGTCACTATTAGCATTTTTGCGATTTCTAGATTGTAATTTTTATCCCTATTATGGACCAGGATTCTGTGACTCTGTGATAAAGATCGAATTGAATTAATACATATATACAGACCAAAAGTTATAGTTTTTTTTGGTAAATTGAATTCAATGTGTCATTAAAAAGTCTTAAACTTGACCTGCTAAACTCTGCTGTAAACACAAGGTGCCTGTTCCTGCAGCGTTCAGACAGAACAAATCCAGTTATTCATTTTCCTCCTGCAGGTGCGACCAACAGCCCCAGTCAGCTCAATGCTGTAAAGAGAAAGAAGCTGGCGGCGGTGGACAGCGTCTTCAACAAGTTTGACGACGAGGAAGCGGACGAGCAGCCCCGCAAAAGGAAGCTGGTTCCCCTGGACTACGGTGACGATGACAAGAGTCTGGGACTCGACGGGGCAGAAATTTCCGCCGCCAAGGGCAGCAGCATCAACACAGAGGAGAAGCGGAAGCACATCAAGAGCCTTATCGAGAAGATTCCCACCGCCAGGCCGGAGCTTTTCTCTTACCCGCTGGATTGGGCTATGGTCGATTCGGTAAAAATAATAGTGCATTTAAAATATATATATATATATATATATATATATATATATATGCATAAATATTACCGTTTATTAAGTTATGGGATATTATTCTTGTGTGTTTTCTAGGCTCTGATGGATCGCCGGATTAGACCGTGGATTAATAAGAAGATCATTGAATACATTGGGGAGGAGGAGCCCACCCTGGTTGATTTTGTCTGTACTAAGGTTTGTAATTATTCACTGAAATGACTGTGAACAACTAGCATTTTTCCAGACTTCATTATCAGTTTGCTTCTTTTAGAAGATAAGTTTTATATATATATACAGTATATATATATATATATATATAAACAGCTTACAGCCATGGCTAACTCTGGGAACCAAGGTAGAAAAGCCTTTTCCCTGTAGTCCAAAAGACTTTTTTTACTCCAAAATGCAGCCAGAATGAATGGCTGCATACATTCTGGCATTGTATGATTTCACTTATGGTTGAACATAAGTGCAATCATTTGCATATTGAGAGTCTACAGAGGCTGATAATCTCCCCACTCAGCTCCCAGATCACTGTTGAAACTTTGAGTTTTATGTCCAATCCACATGAATTAAGTGACAGAAACTAATTTTCTCACTGCATCTTTGATTCATTTTGTCCAGCTGTAGGTCTCTGTCCAATCAGAGTCAGCTATTGTGTAGTTGGTGCTTTTAATCAGTTTTCAGTTAATTAAATCCAAGTCTATGGAACACAAAATGTCACTAAAATCACTCTGTCCTTCTAAAATCTTTCAGAAAATCGTAAAAGTGCATCAAATCGTACCGAATTGTATCATTTGCCAAATATCGTGATACATATTGTATCGTATCGTGAGATTATTGTATCGCTACACCTCTAATATATATATATATATATATATATATATATATATATATATATATATATATGGAATGCTTCTTTACTTCATTTGTTTTTCCATTTTATGTCCAGATAATGGCACACAGCACTCCCCAGGGGATCCTTGATGATGTGGCTATGGTATGTTGAAATGTTTCAATATTGTCTCAATTCCCCAGTATTACACCTTTAAAGCTTCAAGTAAGTTAGATTAATAATTGTCTACAAAAATGTATGTAACAGAAAAAGAAATCCATATCCAATTCAGTGATTGATGCAGGACATTTAACTTTTTTTGCCTGTAGCTTTAGTTATTGGAGCCATCTGCTGCGAGACATTTCCTACCGACTCTACAGTCTGCTCATAGTTATCCATTTGAAAAAACTGGCTTTTATTACTACGAATAAATTAAATATGCCAGCAGAAGGTCACTTAGAGCGCTAGTGGTTTGGCCAGGGATCATAATCTGTTATATTTCATAAGAGCCAGATGGTCCAAACATGGATCAGCAGCAGAATAAATGGAAACTGGCTGTACTACAAGGTTTTTAGACAATAATATACAATTAATTAAAATATTTGTGAGCTTTATCTACTTCTGTACGCAATTCATAAGGAAGTAAATTGATACATCACACTTCAAGTACTTCATTACATAGGCATGGAAGGAAGGTAGGAAGAGTACGTTGAGTATGAAAAGTGGATTTTTATCATTTTAGACATCAATATTTAGAGTTTTTTTTAAGTTCCTGGCTGAGCTGCTCTTTAAAAGGTTTCTTTCACCCACAGTTTATTATTTATTTAAATCAGGATTTTAAAGTGAACTTTTGGTTCTCAAATTTATCATGAGCAAAGGTGTTTATGACCTAAAAAAAGGAGCAATGAGACAGCTGGCTTTTTTAAGAGAATTAAAGTGGCACAGTACAAAAATAGAGGTGGGTTATTGTTGTATCGTTTATCATGTATCGTGATTTATTGTTGTTACAGTAAATTCCAATTGGTGACGTTTAAATACCCCTAAAACTATTTTTATCCACCATTTGTTTAATAAAAGTCTATCAATAAATTTTAAAATGATTAAATCCATTTCCTGTGTGCAGTTTAGTGAAACAAGTCGCACTCCTTTGTGCGACAGGTGCCATACAAAAGTCATATATTACAAATGTTTCTCAAAAGCAGTACTTGTGTTTGTTTGGCTATGACTGCTGTGTTATGCTGTGATACAGCTACATAAAAAAAAATGCATATGTTGTCACTTTTATCGCTACCGCAAGAGTACCACAAAATATCGTGATGACATTTTAAGTTCATACCGCCCAACCCTTCTTAAAAATGTAATATTTTGACAGCTGATATTGATTTATATGCTACCAGAGTGGTGCGACTGCAACATTTTTAGAAAATAATTTGAAAAGATTACCAAATGTAGAAGTCTCGCTCAAAACAAATCCTTTCTGCTGTGTGAGCGCTTTAGGATTTCTAAATGTAGAACTCTAGAAATGTGTCTTGGCAGGACTGTCCGTTTTCGTTTGGGTAACTCTTCAAGTTTCACTTGAATCTTCCCCTGATCTCGTTTCGTTTTAGGTTCTCGATGAAGAAGCAGAAGTCTTCATAGTAAAAATGTGGAGGTTACTTATTTATGAAACAGAAGCCAAGAAGATTGGACTGGTGAAGTAAAGACTATGAAACCCCCCCGAGCTTTCACTGCAGCTAGCTACAGTTTGTCCTCCGGTCCTCCAGACTGTAAATACGTGCTCACACTCCTCTCCATTCCACCTGCAAGGAGCTGCTACCTTGTACGTATGCGTGTCTGTGTGAGTGTATGTGTCTGTATGATAAAGGTTCCAGTTTGTGAGCAGAGAGTTTGCACAAACCTCAAGCATGGTAAAACTTTGGTTTTATTGTTTTGTCATTTTTTTCTTTTCTTTTTATTGGCATTGTTAGAGAAAAAGGCAGTTGCATTTCACTGCCTGCTCTCCAGGTTGTTGAACATTGTACATACTGCTTTGATTTGCTAGTGTTCTGTGAAAGCTCTGCCCTGACAGGTGAACTAATAAACGTGCTTTTTAAAAAAAAAACAACCACCAAGAAACAAAAGTTTAAGTGTTTGGAGTTTGTTTTTGCTCTTATTTTGTTCCTAAAAGTTAGCCATCTTTCAAACCTAAAATGGAGGTCAATTTGACTGCATCTATCGTCTTGTACTTGATAAGAATGAAAATCTGACATTTCTAGAATAATATTTTGGGCAAGTTGTGATGTTTTATGGTCAGTTGAACTTGTTTCTCTGCACAGATTAAACTTGATATGTATGTTGATTTCACACAAAAAAACCCACTGATATTTATATAAAATCTGACACAGTTATAGTTGGATGTCTATCCAGTCTTCACAGGCGTTTTTTTTTTTTTTTTTTCTACTTTCAATAAAATCCTTGAATTGTTCTCCCCCCCCCCCCCACACACACACACACACACACACACAGCAGCTTATTTGAATGACTAAAACAAGAATATTGTTATACATACAAGCTCTCGAGTACACACAATCTAATATTTGGATCAATGTAAATTGTAGAGAAATCATACATCTTCTGACCTACAAAAAGTTTAATTTCTGGTACGTCCTGGTCTTTAAGCCTCTTCCAGTAGATTGAGATAAATTGGGCTATCAATGTGTTTCTTGAAAAACTAATGTATTGAATTCTACCAATTCTGCCTGGGAAAGGAAGAAAATATCCATAATTATCCCGTCAGAAGGTAGCTGTGATATTTTTGGCAGCTTTATAAAGTGTCCACCTCCGCCCCCCATGCCTGATTTTGGCATTAAAACTAGTTTAAAATGTGCCGTTTTAAACTAGACTATTTACAGCCCCAAAGACATTCAAACCCATAATGAGTGTAGGTGACCTATTGACCAGAACTTATGGATTCAGAAATTTATTTAAAACGTTTTTAAAATAAATTAAAAATAAAACATTTTTCACAGTAAAATTAATTCAATGAAAGTATTAATAATAAATTAACTATGAATATGTTAATCAAATAACATTTTTAAAGCGTTTACGTTATTCGTAATTTTTCCCAAAAACGTAAAATCACCATAAAAAAAACATTTTTACATAAATGTAAATCGCTTTACATAAATGTAAATTTAAATCGCTTTAAATTTTCTCTTTCCTCCAACGAGTCTCGCGGGTACGTGGCAACCTCCGCGGTAGAGTTGTGACCCGGAAGTACTTGACGGGCACTAAAACAAGAGGATGTTCTGTTAGCATTTCTTTTTTTGTTGTCGATTCGTGCTAAACACCTCGAGAAGTTGCAGTATAATGTTTGACCAGACAGCCAAACTGGAAAAGATACATCTCGTAGCAGCACGATGGAGGACTGACGTGGTAGCATTCAAGTTTTTTTTTTGTTTCCAAACCCGTCAGTCGGATATTAACTGAAGCTAGTTAGCATTAGCGTCGCTATTGAGGCCAAAGAGGCTGCAGTGTTCCTGGTACTTGTGTTTGTTTTGGAGTCTGACAGACCATTATTCGCAGACTGTTGTTAAATTATCAACCCTTCTTGAGGAGTGGCTACATCCAGGGCATGGTGGTGAACCGTGAAAGCTTCCGGTTCTGTGCTGAAAGTTTAACTTTGATGGTTTAGCAGTAGGCTAGCTGAAAAAGGAAAGTGCAGCCATGGACGATTTTAGCTCGATCAGCCTGCTGTCTCTTGCGATGTTGGTGGGATGTTACGTGGCCGGAACGATACCTCTTGCCGTCAACTTCTCGGAGGTAAGTTTCGAACAAATCTAGAACAATACAACAACGACCTCTTTCAGCTTTAATGGAAAAGTTCAGCTCCAAAAGTATTGATTCCTCCCCATCAGAAACTCTTAACAACATAACGACTGAATGAATAGTGTTTGTCTTGTGCTGAGGTTCTGTTCGTGACCGTGTGTGTGTTTTCTTCCCCCCCCCAGGAGAAACTGAAGCTGATCACCGTGCTGGGAGCAGGGCTGCTTTGTGGAACAGCGCTAGCTGTTATCATTCCCGAGGGAGTCCACGCACTTTATGAAGAGATCCTTGAAGGTAGAGCGACTGAAAGACGAACTCAGTGGCTTCTGTTTGGTTCCCATCACACGTGGTCATGCAAGAACTGGCTTTGAGTCAGCTTATAATCATGACTTCACTCTAATGAGCTTGTATGTAGATAAAAACTTAGAGGGTTACATTATTTTCATCGTTGATTGTTAAGTTTGTAGGGACTCTAAAAGTCTCCAACATAATAAATTAGTTGGAGTTTTAATGCATGGGGCTTTGCGAAAGTTTTCAGAATCCTTTAAATTTAGCTTATTATTTTGACTTGTTAAAACCACAAACTCGTGTGAACTTTATGCGCTACATTAGATTCTACCATGTGAGCCGTGTATCTCTGCTGTCCCTAGGCCTGCCGCGATAAACGATAAATCAATTAATCGCACAATAAATTAAACCTATCAACCTCATTTTAATTATCGGCTTTATCGTCTCTTCCGGCCTTTTTCTCTTTCTGTTAATGACACTGAATGAAAAAAGGCTCAACTCCGGTGCTCTCCACTGACCCTCCCTTCCTCATTTCCTTAGCATAAAGCCCAGCGCACACGACCCGATCTTAGAGCTGTCGGCCCATTTTCAAAACCTGACAGACCACACATGAGCCGTCAGAAATCCTAGGTATAACGGTTCGATCGGGTTCGATCCTGCCGTGTGGTGTCCAACAATGGGCACAAAATAATGGCTACAAGTTCAGTTAACTGTGTGGTCTGTCAGGTTTTGAAAATGGGCCGACAATCGGCCGACAGCTCTAAGATCGTGTCGTGTGCGCTGGGCTTTATGCTAAGGAAATGAGGAAGGGAGGGTCAGTGGAGAGCACCGGAGTTGAGCCTTTTTTCATTCAGTGTCATCAACAGAAAAAGGCCGGAAGAGACGATAATTACAATGAGGTTGATAGTTTTAATTTATCGTACGATTAATTGATTTATCGTTTATCGCAACAGGCCTATGCCCATATCAATGAACAATTACATATAAATACACAAGATTATAGCAAAGTGGTTAATTTCTCTGTTCCTATTGGCAGATTGATGTTAAAGCAGGTTAAAGTTTTAACATCTCTTTAGTCGTTATTCTGTCACACAGAATCCCCCCAAATCTGTTGATGTTTATGACTGCAGCTCAATTAAACGTAAAGAAGTGTTTTTGCACGGGGAGGGGAGTGATAAAAATAAAATAAACTAACCAACTATTTGGTTGTTTAAAGAAACTCATCTGAGAAATTGAGCCATTTTTTTCCTGACCACAGAAAGTTTTCAGAAAAAAACATCTCTTCCCCAAAAGCTCAAGAGAAACGCATTTAAATTTCTGATTTTACTGGAAGGATGGGCTCTTCCATGTATGCAGTCAGATAGTCTTTTTTTTTGTTAACATATTAAGATTATATACTCAGAGAAATGACTCTGACACGTACTTTAGTAGGCACAATAAGAACTATTTACGTCTTTAAAATGTTGAGATAAAGATGCCAATGCTTCCCTGGCTCAGGAGAAAACACATGGCCGTGAAATCAAATTAAAGACGCAGCCGGTACGTTTGTCCTCACACATTTACTCTGTAATGTTGCTTTAGGAAACACAACAAAAGTTTGTTCCGTGTGCTTTGATTAGCAGGTCTCATTACCTGTTCTTTGACGCATTATGTGTTTTAGTTTATTTTAAAGGAGCGAAACAAGCAGTTTGGAGATTTCTACAGAAACATTTGCTGCTTCGAAAGTGAAAAAGCTCAACTTTTGCAAGTAAAGCACGTCATTCCGAAGCTGAAGAACAGAAGAGATCTATTTGAACTTAATACAGAGCATTTTGATGGACTAGCTACAACAAAAACAACCCTTAGTGTCCAAACATGTCAGATATCGGACATCTTTATCAATTTGAGTCTCAGTTTAGAGTTTTATTATTATTATTATTATTGTTATTATTATTATTTCATTAAACTTTGATTGATCCTCGAATGATTTCCACGTTTTATAATGACGGCACATAATTCAGTGTATGTTAACGGGCAAAGCAGCACAAAGTGGGAGGAAAATAACACATAAAAATATATCTGAAAAACGTGATGTGAATTTGTACCCAGCTTTCCTTTTGCTCGGAAACACAATCCTGTTTGTCCACATGCCTTCAGAAATCACCTACTGAGTAAATGCGTCTTCTCCGGCTTATTCTCAGTCTTTGAACAACAAAATCCTAAAAAAAAACAAGAAGCATTATCAGTTTTACCAGGGATAAAGTCGGGAAGTTTTTAAACTGAAGTCAGGTCTAGGAGAGAGCGCTAAAAATAACAAAAAAGTTATTGAAGTTCCCTCTTCCCCTGTAGAGAGATATTTGCAGGACACTCCTGTGATCAGATAAAAACCAAAAACTAATGATGAATATCACTCTGAAAAAAATCTACTAATCCACAGCACATGCTATACTCAAAGTCCGGGGGCCAAATCGGGCCCAACACCAAGTTATGTCAGTCAGTTCCTCCAGATATTTTGATTCTGCGATGGTAGAAATTCATGCAAAATCAACAGATCCTCGCATTTAAATGTATTTTATTTTGTGCTGAAATGGTCAGAAACATCGGGTTTAAGAGACTGCTAACTCCCACCTGCAGGTGGCAGTATTTGTTGCTTTTACTTGCAAAGTTAACATAGTACATAATCGCAAATATTGCAAATTTCCTTGCAGATATTTCTAAATTGGTACCACAAAATCTGTGATTTTGATTTGCAAAAAAAAAAAGAAAAGAAGAAAGGAACAAACTCAAAAATAATGCGATTATCTTTGATAATAATTGCGAGGACGGATAGATCAGTGTGAAAAGATCTTTAATATTTAATTTTAAAAAGTACTTATTGGAAGCAGAAACAGCTGTTTCTTAATATTTTAACAGTTTGCCAATCTTGATATGGCCCAAAATGAGTTTCTCACCACTGTATTAAATAATAAAGAACCAGTGGGGGGTGGCAGTTCAGCTTCTAGAGGAACTGCAACCCGATAGATACAGCAAACTCTATAATGGAATAGGTTTATTAAGGCATATTGATGTCTTAAAATGGCCCAGTCAAAGTCAAGAGTCGCGTCTCTCCATCTTATCTCACGTTTGCAGAGATGTGGCAAAATCCCCCAAAGACTCGAAGATGCAAACTTAACAAAAGGCCTGTTAAAGTATCGACTCTGAATGCCGCACTTTTCAGATTTCCGGTTATAATTTGCTTCTGAAAAAAATATGAATAATTTTCCTCCCACTTTGTTATTTTGTGCTCGTTTTTTGTTGCTATATCACATTAAATAAATAAAATACATTGCGGTTTATTGGAAAAAGAAAAAGAAAATGAATACTTTTGCAGTGGTTTTATTTGAACTTTGACCTGTGTAGGACTTATTCAAGCAGAGTAAAGTTCAGCTGACTATGATGAACAAAATACCAACGACTACCTGTTTTTATATCTATGTTTATACTTGCATTTGTCTAGCTCTCTTACTTTCGCCGCTTATAATTCGAGGTGCTTCTTGTGCGGCTTTAATCCCAATCGCTTGCGTACGTTTGACATTGACCGGTCCGTCCACGTTTCCTTCCACGCAGGCGCTCACCACAGCCACAGTCAGGCCGGGGCGGCCGAAGTGTCTGAGGCCAAAGCGGAAGCGGTGGCGGCTCTGGACGCCACGGGGAAACACGAGCACGGCCACGAGCAGCTGCACGCCTGCATCGGCGTCTCCCTGGTGCTGGGCTTCGTCTTCATGCTGCTGGTGGACCAGATAGGCAGCGCTCATGTTCACAACGCTGAAGGTCAGCAGGAGGAAACGTCAGCTGGTCAAAGTGGCTAACGTTTCATTAGCTACTTCAGCTGGTAGCCGGTGAAAATGTGCAGAGGCGATCGTTTGCGCCAGTTTGTCTTCTAAAAGCAGATATATTTTTGTTGCCCATCTTAGATCCAGAGTCGGCAAGAGTCAACAGCTCGAAAATCACCACTACCCTGGGACTTGTAGTCCATGCTGCAGGTAAGTCGTCCGTTCATCTTTTATCAAAGATGCAGATGTTCGAAGGTGATTATTTCCACTTCGGTACCACTTTACAATAAGACTCCCTTATAGATGACTAATAAATAGTTTATATATATATATATATATATATATATGTATATATATATATATATCTTATCCAGTCATAAACACTTTATAAATCATTATCAATTGTTTATTATGCATTAATTAAGCATGGAGACCACGTGCTAAAATATTACTGATGTTTGTTGTGCTTACAGGTTGTTTAGTAGAAAAACTCTTGATTAAAGAACAGACTTGGCAAGACGCCGATAGATTCTGTCTTCTTCTCACCCTTAATTAATGCATAATAAACAGTTATTACTGATTCATAAAGTGTTTAAAGGTGAACTAACATATCCATGAACAACTTATTAGCTTCCCGTAGGATAATAAAGGGAAGCTTTACTGTAAAGTGACACCTTCATTTTTTTCTAGTAATCTTGCAGCTGTAATTTAGTGGATCAGAGCACAATTTATTTGTTTACAAGTTACACTTCTGAAGTTTTAGTTTTGATGATTTGACTCGACTAAATGGACTCGGATGTTGTGTTGACGCTTGTTTCCAGCTGACGGAGTGGCGTTAGGAGCTGCTGCCTCGACGTCTCAGACCAGCGTTCAGCTCATTGTTTTTGTAGCCATTATGCTACATAAGGTAACAAAAAAACCACTTTTTAAAATCTGTATTATATATTTATTTGCTATGCATAAGCCTGTCTCAACAATCTGTAAATCAGTTAATTTCATCATAAATTAAAATCAGCTGTTTTGTTTACCTTATCCATTTTATTTCTGGTTTCTGTTGTGTGTGTGTGGCTGTTATTTTTAATTTATTTATTGTTTTTGGTTGTGTGGTTGTTTATGTATTTTGGAAGTTTTAAACATCTTCCAGTGCTAAGTGTTAAAGTTTATTGATCTTTGAGAGCGCGAAGTTGCATGGCCATTATCTACATGTTGGTTGAAAATGGTCTCAAAACAACAATATTATCGTTTAACGTCCAGCAGAACTTGCTAACGTGACGGGCCTCGTTGTAGCGCTACGTTTCTACCTTCTCTCGCTTTTTTTTTTCTTTTTGTTTCACCAGTATGTGGACGTTTTAGTGCTCAGAAACAACAGCAGAAGAAATCTGCTCCGAGATCGGTTTACTCTGCTGTGAAACTGCATTGCTCTGCCCTCTAACCTGCAGGCTCCAGCGGCTTTCGGCTTGGTCTCGTTCCTGATGCACGGCGGCCTCGAGAGGAACCGCATCCGCAAACACCTCCTGGTGTTTGCCTTGGCAGCCCCCGTTCTTGCCATGCTCACGTTTTTAGGCCTCAGTCAGGTGAGCCGCGTTTGGGTTTACGTTTGGGTCGAATCTCTGCCCACGGTGGTAATAGAAATGTTTTCTGTCTGTTGACACCTGGACCCCCGTTTCAGAAAATCCTCAGAAACTCAGAAAACTATTTATCTGCCATTATTTTGGGCCATGCTAACTAGCCTTAGCATTCGCAACAGGCTATGTTATAGAGAACCAGCTGTAGTGTGGGAGAGAGTGAGAGGGAGTTTGTAAGCAATGAGTACATGAGTGATTGACAGCGCAGAGACCCTCCCCCTTTCTCTGATTGGTTGTTTCTAGTTAGCACTGAGAGAAGGCAGAGGAGCTTTTTTATTTTTTTCCACAGATTATCCGTCTCACTCTGCAACACATTCACGTGTGTAGAAAGTTTCAATGGGATTCTTCAGCTTCCTGTTCCACACCGTTCTCACGTTTCTTTCTTTTCCCCTTCACAGAGCAGCAAAGAAGCCTTGTCGGACATCAACGCCACCGGGGTGGCCATGCTCTTCTCCGCTGGCACCTTCCTCTATGTGGCCACCGTTCACGTTCTCCCCGAGGTCGGCGGTGGCGGCCACAGCCACGCCCCCGCCGCCGGGGGCAACGGCGGGAAGGGACTGAGCAAAGTGGAGGTGGGCGCTCTGGTCTTAGGCTGCCTCATCCCTCTGGTGCTGTCGGTCGGCCACCACCATTAGACCCGCGGAGTTGGGCCCCCGAGGGCCGGACTCTGGACACGTGTACAGAGGGAAAGGCGCTGGAATCGAGACTTCAGACTTTGCGCGTTTAAATTGTCTCGCTGCTGGACCAGACGGATGTCGCTGCAGGGACGCCACGACTCGATCGACAGCCAGAACGAGGGGAATCAGAGCCGAGACAACCAAGGGACACAGCGATGTTTTATCTGTCGACACAATACGTATACTTTAACTCTACCTGAAATCTGAAGTTGAGACGTCAAAATTTTTTTTTTTTTCTCCCCCGTTTAGCTCAATGTGTTTGGATCCAAGCAGGTTAGCGTTATCATGCTCGTTTAACTTTCCAGCGTCGGTTTTATTGTCTTTTTTTTTTTTTAAACCGGGTGACTGTCGTACAGTGAGATTTGGTGATGGTTGAGCTTGTGATTTATTTTTATTTTATTTTTTTGCTTGTGAAAATCATTTTTTAAAAATATATATATATACATATACCTGTACAGAGTGTAAATTTCTCTGATTTCCTTTTTCCAAGTGCCATAATAAAGAAACCAGTAGCAGAAGGCGGCGATGGCGCCGGCGCCGTGACAACCATGCGATTGGGGAAAACCCCAGATGGACCAGCTTGCAAACCTCTGGGTTTCAGGTGTCACTTTATCAATCAAGCTCTCAAACCTTTCAGGAAGCTGAATTGCTTCTCGGCGCCTGCGTCCGCTTCCTGTTCGGCACGGACTGCCGTGAACATCACACGCAAAGGCCGATCTTTAAAGACGCCCGCCATTTTTGTTACGTCGCTTTTTCTTTGTTTATGGTTTCTCTTTCTATCTCTAATGGTTTCTTCTCCCTGTAAAGCTTACTGTAAATGACAGCATTCTGTACATATTTGTCTTAAGTGATTGTAGAGTTCAGGTGGAGGGCATCTCGAATGGCAAACGTGTCTTACGTGAAGGAGAAATACAAAAAAAGCATCTTTAGGGACCATAAGCTCAGGAGAATAAGAGTATAATGTCTGTGAAGAACTTTTAACGTGTTGGACGCTTCTCTCACTAACAAGACAGAGCAATAAACCAGAAACGGGCGGTAAGGATCTGGAGTTAAATTGCTTCGTTTTGCTGCGGTGAAGCCCGTAGACGGTGTGTACGGTGTAACACTTGTAATGTGATTCCTAAATGCGGATCCATGAGCCCCCTGCTTCTACTCCAGTCCCAATAAAACTGAAAGTCTGTTAAAATCTGAGCCGGTTGCTCGTCTGTCTGTATGGCGTTGATGTGCCACTGTACTCGCTCACAGCAGCGTGTCTGCAAGCTTGTATGCTCCACACGCCGACCTTACTCCACCAGCTCAATGGAGTATAAAAAAAAAGTATGTGCTTTTACCTATATGAATTTCTTGTCTTTTTTTTCTTCTCTTTTACTTGTTTGAATTATTTTGTGGTTGCAGACTACAGTTAAGCCTGAAATCGTCCACATCTTTCAGAAAGTTACTGTTAAAACGACCTTAAAGGGGCAGCATTGTGTTTTCCAGCCACATAGGCTACACATTTCATAGCACAATCAAGTAAGTCTGTTACCTTCGGTTGCTAAAATTGCCGTATACGTCAAATAAGACTTAAAAGAATTCGGATTGGTAATTGAACGCCTTGAAATCGGTCCTCTTTAAGGAACTCCTGCTCTTTCTGAAACTCCACCTTCAGGAATTTCGTCACAGCATCGCTCCTCTGTGAACCCTTTAACAACGTGTTAACAGGTGTTTGCTAATTGTGGCTGGCTAGTCTGAAGGAGCAGAGTAGGGGAGTTCTCAATGCTACTTTCACCCAGGCGTTTTGCCCAGCTGAACTGTTGCTATGGGAGATTAAAGGATTTCTTAAACATGCAGGAAATAATTAAGGAAATGCTAAAGGTGTGTGTTTGATGAAGGAATAACAATACATAATGTAAAGCACAAAAAGTTGATTTTGCATAATTCTGCCAAGACGTTTGTCTCTGATTGAAATTCAGTGACTTTTGAAGGGCAAACTGTTTACTACGACTACGTATTAGAGCTTTCGTAGATAGGAAAAAAACATGTAAAATTACACCACAATTTTTTTAACATTTTCTAAAAATAAAAAATTAGCATTTTTGAGGCTATAATGTCAAAACATTTGCTAGAAAAAACTCAAATATTTTGAGATTATTCTCAAAAGTTACAAGAAGCAACAAAAAAAAAAAAAACTTGGGAAATTTCTGAGTTTTAAAAATGCTTCCTGACATTTTTGACTTTTCAAAATAAAATTTTCTTAAAAAAAAAGAAAATACATTCTAGAAAATGTTGAGATTTCGAGCTTCATCTCAAAGTTTCTGAGTGTGGTTTTTATTATTATTATTATTATCATGTTCTACTCCTTTGTTTTCTGCCTACATTGGCCCTGACACGCACTCCTTAGTTTATGGATCCAATTTTGGCGCAGGGTCAAATTACAGGACTTCGAAGTCACACCTTAAAATGTTGACAGTGATTCACAAAATCACGGGAAACGACATTAAATTGCATTTTAACATGATTTTTTTTTTTTTTTTTTAGACAAAGTTATATAACTCTGAGACTTTTCCTCTCTGTCCAGGCCGTTTCATCTGGAAGCTCTGCGCGGCTAATGCGTCTCACCGTCCTGGACGCTAAACCCGAGAGCCGCGAGGATCCGCATAATCCGCCGCCCTGCTTCCCACTCGGACACATGTGCTGGGAATTAATCTGATGCTGATGACACTGAAGCTGCATGTCAGCCTCTCCGGTCCCTTTTACTAGAAAGTCCTGCCATACAAACAGATGTCCTCCTCACTCGCTGCTTCTGAAACATACGGATGGAGCAAATGATAAATGAGAGAAAGAGCCAATAGGTCATACCTGCCGGTAGCTGTAATCTGAATAACAGCTTTTACTGGCCGGACTGTATCGACCGGCCTCAGATTTAGCAAATCATTCCTAAAGCTTCCCTCCCTCCCCGATGTGCTCAGGATGCGGCGCGGCTCTGTCCGCCTCCAGCTGATGACCGTATTGGCAGCTGCATCATTCCGGCCTGCTGGGTTATCGGGATTTGCCTCCTGCCCGGGATCGAGGCTGGACGCGCCTGCAGGATCTCTGCGTGTTTGTTTCTGATCGAATGTTGTTGGACTAATTGTTATTGACAGACTTGTGCGACACTTTTTTTTCCTTCCTTTTGTTACATCTATATCTACATTTATTATTTTATTTTATTATTTTTGGCCCCACCCCCCAGGGCGAGGGGAACTCTGTAGAGGGGGATGTTCTCGTCTTCATCCAGACACTCTTTGCTGTCACCCTGGACGTCCATGGAGCAGTCGGACTCCGAAGCGCTGGACATCAGCACCAAGGTGCAGCTGCACGGCGTGCTGTGGAAGAGACCCTTCGGACGGCCGTCGGCCAAGTGGTCCCGCAGGTGAGTGGAGAGGGCCGTGTGCACTGTAAAAACAAAACCAAAAACCAAGCAAACAACAAAAACAAAAAAACCCGTAAATCTCACGGTATACCGTAACTCCGACAGTCGTGGCTCCCAGAATTCCACCGTAAAATTACCGGTGAAAACATTTTATTCTTTCACAGGTGTTTGACGGTATTGGCATTTGAAAAATAAAAATTTACAGTTCAAAATGATGCTGGAGTCGATGTTTTTGCTGTAAAAGCAAACGTTTTAGCTTAAAGGTGGAAAAAAAGTCAAATGTTTTCCCGTAAAATGAACACGAAAACAATGTTTGTACAAATGTAAAAATGTACAAATCACAAATTTCACCGATTAATTTATTAACAGCAACAGTAACAGTAACAGGGTTTCCTCGCACATTACTGTTTATCATGGATATATATATATATATATATTTTACAGTGCGTGTCTCTCTCTTGTTCTTTACTTGCTTTTCTGGGTTATTTCAGGTAGTTGGCTAAATCCTGCATTCGCACTGCATATTAAGGCAAGTCAAAAGCATCTGAGTGGATCTAAAAAATGATTTACTTAAAGAAAATCCGTCACTTAATTTGAATCGAAACGCTATGTAAAGTAAAAATCCTTATTTTGCTCCAGAAACGTGTGACTGCAAAAACATAAAATCTTATGTTCGGTCTAGTTTCCAGTGCAAATATATTTGGAATAAGACAAAACTGACTTGCAAGTAAATTTTCAGCACGATGTAGGGATTTGTTTTAAGTCAATAACTCCTTAATATTGACGATAAAGCACTAGTTATTACTGAAATAGTCTGTCCATGGAACAAAGTATTTTAACTTATTATAAGGGAAAATATCTTGTTCTGTGGACTGATCATTTACAGCTAGTACTTTTTCATCAATACTAAGATATTATTGACTTAAAACAAGCTCCTATATTGTGCTGAAAAATGACTTGCAAGTTAGTTTTGTGTATTCAAGACATCTGTGTGTGTGTGTGTGTGTGTGTGTGTGCGTGTGTGTTCAAAAATGATTGTTTTAATCTCAAGAGATTGAGTTAATAAAAAATAAAAATAAAAAAAACCCTTTTCACTTTTCAGCCATAACGTTATAGCCATTGTTACTTTGTAGTATTTTACTAAATGATATCTGATAACAGTTATTAAGTTGTTCTATTTTGACTTCTTATATTGTCACAATTTAACAATCTAAGGAGAGACTGGGTAAAAAATAGCCTCAATGAAAAGATTCTAATGGCCCCAAATAAATAAATAAATAAATAAATAATATTTTAAGAAGCTGCCATGATTCCCATGGCAACCGGAGAAGCTGCAGGGATACACAACTCAAGTTGAAGAAGGCTTTTGTTGGAAGGAAGCCATAAAATGTCCCATTTAGACATTTTTGGGTCAACGACTGTAAACATACAGCCCGATCTGTAACGGAACGGCTTAAATCCCAGCATAGTCATGTGTTGGAGTGGCCTAGTCAAAGTCCAAAGCAAAATCCAATTGCTCTCTCGCCAAGTGCAGGAGTTTCAACTAAAGGGCCTAAACTGGACTTGTGTGGTAAGGAGAGACTTATGGCCAAAACACAGGAGATTATTTACTTTTGAGGTAGAAATGTCATTAATGGAGGTTATGGTGTTTGTGCGGCACATAGTACGTGTTAGCTTCGAGAGATTACCATCAATCTGATATTTTTCTAAAGCGCATGCTTTTTACTGCTTCGTTCACATTCTAAGGCGTTCAGATTCTCATTCCTAAACTGTCGTTCTGCTTCCATCGTGCTTCGTGATGTTTGTCTGTTCACTTGCGACGACATTTCCTTTCAGATGAGATGAAGAGCTCAAAGAGTTTGATTTAGCGGCGATTGCTAATGCTCAGAAAACAGTAAAGGAGTTGGAATTTAAAGGAAAACTCCTTTAAATTCAATTTAGACGAATAAAGGAATAGATTCCGTCCAATTTTTCTTTGTCTAACGTCGCTTGAAAGCAAAGTTTTGTGCTTTTTGCCGTTCCGTTCCGCTAGCAGAGCCGCCTAAGCAAGGCTGCTGATGTTGGCGCTAAGAGAGCGTCGGCGGATGTCGTTTTCCTTTCGGCCCCCGCGGGGGTTTCACTCACTGCTGCTTTCATTGTCTCCTCGGTACAAAAGATTCTTCATCATCAAAGACAGCTTCTTGCTCTACTACGCAGAGAGCGAGAAGAGGAGCTTCGAGAGCAACAGGTACTTCAACATCCATCCCAAGGTGAGCGAAACGCCCGGCGACGGCCACCGCCAAGTCTCTGAGCTCGTCCTCCTGAAAACGCTCGGTCTGTTTTCTGTGCCAGGGAGTCATTCCTCTGGGAGGATGCGTGGTGTCGACCAACGAGGACATGGGGATGCCCTTCGCCATTGTGGTCAACCTTGAAGATTTTACAGTAGGTTTGAGTTTTCTCTGTAATAGATAAATGCTCCTGTGAGTTGCCTCAGCACCGTTTGGCCAGTTCCTATTACAGTTGATTGGGTTTATTTAAACAGTTTGATTTCCTGGTACCTTCATAATAATAGAATAATACATGCAATTCTCACCAGGGCTGAGGTCGGAGCCAACCCAGAGCCTGCCTCGGCAACATTGCCAAGCAACCTTTAATCTGTGTTTTTGATTGTTATCACTGGTAGATGAACCAGTTGCTTCCACGTTTTCAAACCGTCCAGCCCAAAGCTGTCGCCGTCAAAGTCTAGAAAATTGATTAGGATGATTAGTGAAATCATGAACTTGAAATGACTGGAATGTAAACGGCAGACCGTGGAGGAAATTCAGTTTTTCATCAACATGGGCTGACCAGGTGCGTCTTCCAAAATCAGCGGCTTTAAGGAAACGTGCATCTGCAATTATTGACGGGCCAAATGTCCTCTGGAGAAAAGTTTTACAGTTAGATTCATTTACGTGTCATTTTTACCTCATTTTTGGCGACATTCTACACCAGGACATCATTTGCGATGTCATACTATATACTGTGTCTCATTTCAACCCATTTTTGTCGTCATGGTATATTATCTGTGATTTTACCTCATTTTGGACAAAATCATTGCTACATCATTGGCGACGTACAGTATATACTATATCTGATTCGGCCACATTTTTCACGTCATACTAAACTTAGTGTGTCCTTTTACCTCATTTATCTCATCATACTATTTATCATTTGGCCACATTTTTGACTTTATAGTATGAAATATGATAATATGTGTCAGTTTACCTGATTTGCGCCATAATGTGCTATGTGTCCTTTGGTCTTATCCTATACTTTGGCCTAGTTTCAGTGTTTTACTATACAATGGGTCACTTTACCTAATTTTTGACTTCATATTATATTATTTCTCATTTTGCCTCATTTTCGACATCATACTATTGGTCATTTGGCCTATTTTGTAATGACATATTCGGTGATTTGGCCTCATTTTTGACATCATTCATTGTTCTGGTAAAACACCATTTTCTTCCCTAAGAAATAAAATGAATTATAAAGTTTCTCTAAACAAAATTGTCCTTCGAAAAAGCAGCTAGCTACGACCAAATACACCCGACTGAAGACTTTTGACATCCAGTTTATGGTAGAAAGAAAAAAAGAGAAAGACGATAAATTATTCAAACGGAAATTATTGAGCTTGCTTTAACTCATCATGCATTTAATGGATTTATTGTTCATTGGCCTACTCTCTCACCTCACTATTTTAACTTTTAAGAGTTGACGCAAATATTTAAATCTCCACCTGATTTCAGAATAATAGTTTTAAAAAATCTCTCCGACCCCGGACGTCAGTATTTTACTACCCCACCAAAGACAAAGACAGAAATCCAATGTTTATAATCTCGAAGCCATTACTGACACAGAGCTGATGCTGCGTGCATTACGTCCACCCCCAGGGTACCGTCGTCCTGGCTGCTGAGTCTGAGGAGGAGCAGGTCCAGTGGATAGAGATGCTCCAGGAATCAGGGAAAGTGTGAGTATCTGAAGGCCCTCTGCAGGAATCGAAGTAGTCGATAAAATTATGTCGGGGGTTTTGAATCTTTTCCTCCTCTTTGCAATTTCTTCACGCTGACGGACAGCACGTGGAAGAACTCGCAACTCGGGGAGGCCATGATCGAGAGCCTGGAGGCCCAGGGGCTGCAGCTGGCCAAGGAGAAACAAGAATACCTGGGTAAATATGGGAAAGCTCAAATAAGTAAATAGAGAAAAGGATTTTTTAAAAATGTGTTTGTTTTCTTAAAGATAAACTTCTGGAGGAGACAGAGGAGTTAAGTCACCAAAGAGCACAGAAGGAGGTGAGGTCCTTGTTACTCATGTCGGGGGACACTTAACGCTGCAGTATGTAACTTTGATTTTTAAAAATTAAGTTTTTTTTTTTACATATTTGATAATATGTAAAAAAACCCCATAAAAAAACATGAAGACAGTTAAAACTGTCTCCATGTTGTGACAGCATAATATGGGACAGATAATCTGTGAATCTGAGCTCCTTCGCCTTCTCCCTGGGCCGCTAATGCCGTCAGAAGGAATGCGGCGCTCTCGGTCAAAAATGACCAATCAGAGGCGGGGGGAGGGTTTTAGCGCTGTCAATCATCCCCGTGAATGTGATGTGAAATGTGTTAATGGCGAAGAAACAACTCAACACTACAGGAAAACCACTTATCTGCTGACTGTTAGCCTTACTAGCCACAGCTAGATAACATTGCTAGCTAAGCATTAGCATTCCCGACAGGCATTGCTGATGGGAGAAGCTGTACTGAAGTAGAGATCAAGGAGGGGAGGAAGGACAGAAATGTATGTGGGAGAGCAGCGTACACACGCTTGTGATTGACAGCGCTAAGATCCGCTTCCTGGCTCTGATTGGTTGCCTCTAGTTAGCGCTGAGAGCACAGGGAGATGGCAGAGGAGCTCAGTTGTTTTTCTCGCACAGTTATCTGTCTCATAACGTACTGTCACAGCATAGTGACAGTTTCAACAAGTAGGTCAAATTTTGTATTTTTATAAGCGTTACACGCCGCAGCTCTAAGTGTGCGTCTCTGCAGGAGCTGGAGCGTCTCAACCAGGTCCTGGAAGAGGAGAAGAGGAAGTTTGAGGAGGTGGTTCTGGAGCTGAAGGCGGAGCAGGAGCAGATCAAACTGTAACTAGCTAACGGCTCATTTCGCTTCAGGATTTTCCAGAGCATTTGTCTGAGCGCGTTGCGTGAAAGTGCTTCTTGCCGTTGCAGGGACCTCGATGACACAACTCAGTCGCTGAAAAGTGTTGACCGGGAAAAAGAAGAGCTGAGTTGCTTAACAGATACGCTTCAGAAGTCCATAGAGGTATCTAGTTGTTTTCCAAGATTTTCACAGCAACGCAGTAAATTCTTTACCTCATTCTTAATACGTCTGAGCGCTTGAGAGCTAACCATTTACACACAGTCAGTTACTTCCTCCTTCCAAGGCTTTCCAGATGCTCTCATTGTGTTCAAAGGAACTTTTAACCCCATACATGATGTCCTGAAATGTCGGAGTGTTTTAGAACCTGTTAGAATGAAGCATCCCTGCAAGAACCACGACTTTGTGCGTATTTACATGTCAAGCTTACAAAGTTGGACAGAGTGATTGATCGCGATTAACCACGGCGCCAGAGTGCGATTAATCTGATTTACATTCCTTAGTCGATTAACAGCACCGGTAAAAACCAACGCAACAACCAGAAGCCCAGTGTAAACTATAGAGATGTTGCTGTTTGTTTTCAGGAGCTCTCCCAAGAGAAACAGCGGAGACTTCTGATGCTGGGGGTGAAAGGTCAGGAGGAGAAGGAGGCGGACCGAAAGAGTTCGGGGTCAGCGTGCGAGGACCCTGTGGACGGAGAGGCCAGCCGAGACCCGGAGGTGCTGCAGGACCTGCGGCACATCGAGGAGCAGATGAAGATCCTGCTGAAGGAGAAGGAGCAGGCCGACGAGAAGTGAGCTTTCCCCAGCCCCGCATGTTCTCCTGTCGTAGCAGCGCCGGTCTGCACTAATGGTACAGTGGAAATGTGTATCGATCCGAAGGCAAGCAGCTCATTGACGAGGCGCAGTAAGTGGGGATATTACAGGTTGCTGCTATCGACTGTGAAGCACTAATGCTCCACGAGCGGGTCGGGCCGGCCGCTTTACGACTCCCCATCAGATTCATGTCTTGCTGCGTAAACGCGCCGGGGCTTTTCCTCGCGTGTCCACGAGATCGCATTGATCTCCGCTTGCATGCCACGCATGCGAGTCAAACGCTTTTTAACCCCTCAAGAACTAAAAAGAAATAAAGTCATTCAAGTGGTGTGACTTTATATTTTAAAAACTCTAAAAAAAAACAAAAAATCCCCATAAAACAATCAAACAAATTGATTTGTGAAATCAGAAATAAGTTGTAAAATGATTGCAGATACTTTTTCTTTCTTTGCATGGTAACACTCCTCGTGTCTATCAGAATGGACATTCAATGAGGAAGAAAAAAATCCTACAATTTAATGGTAGAAAGTATTTTCAAAATCTTCGTCCAAACTATGACTAACCTGACTGGATCTTTGTGACCAGGAGAGACGCTGACTGACACAAGAAATAAAAAAGTCAGGAGTCATAACACTATAACACTTGCCAAGCTTCAGATCACTGATAAACGTCTTTATCATCCATCTTTGTTGAAGCCAAGTAGTGTGTGATGCTAACCAACCAATAGGCAGACGCTGAAGTGTTAAGACTCCGCCCCCCTCATTTGCATAAACAGACCGAAATGCATAGAGAAATCGAAAAGTATGAACAAACGCAAAAAAAAAATTCTTGACAAAAACAATGCGTGTATAACAAAAAGGAAAACAATATATATATATATGTACAGTATATACAATATATACAGTACAGACCAAAAGTTTGGACACACCTTTCTAATTCTATGGGTTTTCTTTATTTTCATGATTATTTATTAGGCAAGAAATCCCACTTATTAACCTGACAGGGCAGGTTGACCTATGAAGTGAAAACCATTTCAGGTGACGACCTCTTGAAGCTCATCAAGAAAATGCAGAGTGTGTGCAAAGCAGTAATCACAGCAAAAGGTTGTTACTTTGAAGAAACTAGAATATAAGGGGTATTTTCAGTTGTTTTACACTTTTTTGTTTAGTGCATATTTCCACATGTGTTATTTATAGTTTTGATGCCTTCAGTGTGAATCTGCAATGTCAATAGTCATAAAAATAAAGGAAACTCATTGAATTAAAAGGTGTGTCCAAACTTTTGGTCTGTACTATATATATATATATATATATATATATATATATATATATATATATATATATATATATATATATATATATATGTTTCTGCTTTTATTTTTTAATTATGTCAGTTTTGGTCCTCCATACCACCCAGAAGCTTTACTCAAGTAAGAGTACCTTACTCATACCTCATAATAATATTACTCAAGCAGAAGTAAAAAGTACTTTTTGCTCGGCGCATGTAATCTACTTTATTCAATATGACTGTAAATGAGCTGAGTTCAGTATTTCTTGCTTTCTGTTCAGGCTGAATGACAACGAGCAGCGCTCCAAGCTGCTGCAGCAGGAGAAGGAGTACTTCTCCACCCAGGCCCAGACGCTGCAGCAGTCGCTCTCTCAGCTCACGGTGGACAAGCAGCAGACGGAGGCCGAGCTCAAGGTGACAGAGTACACAGGGCCGGCCCCGGGTGGCGCGGGGCCCGGAGCCGAATTAGATTTGTGGCTCCTTTCCTTTATAAGAACCCCCCTCCCATCCCACTAACGGCGTTTCAACACAGATTTGGTGGAATCTGGGAGAAGGGGCGGGGCTTAAAATGAGTTTAACTTAAAATCAATCAGTGATTATTGTTTGCGGAACAAACTGAGCTCAAACACAAAGATTAAGCTCGTGGCATCAGATTGTATCTATGGCAACACAACAAACAATCAAGATTATTCATAATACTTTTATAAAATAAACTTTCTTTCAGTCTTGAAGGGGCAGTATTACGTGTTATCCAGCCACATAGTATCATTTTGTAACACAATCAAGTAACTATGTTACCTTTATTTATAAAATGTTATATATATCAAATATGTTTTATAAGAAATTTAAAATTGGGCCTGTGTCTCTTTAAGAAACTCCTGCTCTTTCTGAAACTCTGCCTTCAGGAAGTCATCATGACATCGCTCCCCTATTAACCTTTTAACGTTTTGCTGAGAAGCAGCATTGCGCACAGTTCCACCAGGTGATTGCTAATTGCTGCTAGCTAGTCTGAAGGAGCTGAGTGTTGGAGGTGTTGGGTAAAGCTGTGAGGTGGCAGCTTGGAAACTGCGGCTAAGAGGAGGAGCTTTGTCCTCAAAGGCGGGGCTTGGTCCAATCAAGCATGTTGTTCAGCTGAATGATTGCCGTGGGAGGTTAAAGGATTTCTCAGACATGAATGAACAAAATCAAAGCAACACTTTAGGTTTGTTTTTAGTGAGGGAAAAACATTTTAACATGATGTAGAGCTAAAAAAAAAAAGTTGATTTTACGTATTACTGCCCCTTTAAATAAGAAGAAATAAATAATCTCTGCTAAAACAGTCAAATCAAGTTCTCATTAAAACAAATCTAAACATCTTTATCTACAAAACAGATGAAACACTGAGTTCCTTTAAATCCATGCAGGTGATGTTGATTCTATACATTTTATATTCCTAATAAACTATATGTTTTTTTTTTATCAATAATTATTTACTTATCTACTTTTATTTAAGAATAATAATAAAAAAGTATATTTTTTTCTATTTCATAAATTTTATTTAATTTATAATATAGTTGTTTTGTTTTTTTTAAATCACTTTTGGCAAAAAAAAAGACTTAGGCCACTACTTTGGGACAGTGACGATATTTATCGATATAATATGATATAGTATAATGTTTTTTTTTTTTTTAAATCAAATAATTATTTGAAACTACAGTGAAAGTGACTTTGTTTCAAATACATTTATTGAAAGGAACACATTCAAACGGGCTTTTCCATGTCGGTACTGATGGCGGCTTTGCTTTGTGAGGCCAGGCGGAGATCCAGTCGCGCATGGAGCTGGAGCAGAGGCTGAAGCAGGCGGAGGAGGCCCTGCGGGACCTGGAGAAGGGCCTGAACTCGGTGGAGCGGACCAAGGAGAGAGACGAGAAGATGAAGGGGGACGTGACGCAGCTGAGAAGTGAGTGTGTTAGCGATTAGCGCTTGTTTACGTAGCGTTCGCTAATCTCACTTTGTGCTAACGAGCTGCATTAACAGCCCAGCTGTGTGAAGGTCACAGAAGGAGAACTCTGGTCACTGCAGGACGGCCGTATTAAATGTTTACAGGCATTTAGGAGGCTGATGTAGCTTCAGTTAAATGTTAGCTCTGTTAGATATTATCCTCTGCACAGGTAAAGGCTGCTTACTTGTATGATTGTGAACTTTGATGGTGTGTTTCTTTTTTTAAAAATTTTTTTTACATAATCCTCCACTTCTTAATGTTCTTGTGTCATTGCCTGTACTGCCACCTATTGTCCAACCAGTGTAAATTCATGAAGACTTAACTCAATTCTCAGCAGCTAAAAACTGACGGGATATTTCACTCGTCTTCGTTTATGTCGAAACCCTTAGAGGTTAAAAACAAAAGAAAAAAATAATAATTTGGCAGCATACAAATAAAAACTGATTTGATTTGACTGATAAAATAATATTCGCCCTTGTAGGGAAATTTTATTTAAACATTTAAATAGAACAAGTGTGTGTGTGTGTGTGTGTTCGTTCACCCAGAGTTCTTCGAGGAGTGCATCTGTGCAGCGGAGATCGAGGCGAAGCTGCCGGCCATCATGAAGAACGCCGTTTACCTGCACAAAGCCGCCGCGCGCAGGATCAAGAGCTGCCGCGTCCAGAGGAGAGCCTCCAGACGCCACTGGTGTGAGTGTGAGCGTCACACACACTCCACTCACGTTCTAGTGGTCGGTTTCACAAACACAAATCTGACAGCGGTGGCTATGAATGGCTTTCCTGCTAAAATTGGAAAAGAGAAACCAAACACTGCGCAGGATTAACTTGAACTCGGTGAAACACGGTGGTGGCAGCGTAGTACTGTGGATCAATTTGACTGGCAGCCAATCAGGATGAGAATGACATTTAGCTATCCATAAGTTATTTTAACATATATTTTATAGTAGTGATTGAAAACCATGTTGCCTTTTATAGTGAAAAACAATTACAGTTACAAATTCATGATTGAAAAAATGTATTTGATTTTTATTTTAATGTTTTTAATGGATCTTCCACAATATCACTGTGACTTAAAATGATAAATGATAACGAATCGACTAATGATTTAAATATAAATGATGCTGATTTTTGGCAGATTTTTTTTTCATATGATAAATTGATTATCACAGAATGATACTAAAATATACAAGTAATGTTGTCTTTCTCATTAAGTTGGAGTCTGCAAATGTTTTCTGTTTATTTTAAAACATCACAAAAGCTAGAAAATGGGGATTGTTTAGAAAACATTTTTTATAGTAGATAAAAAATGGAGTTACCTTTTGTGGCTGTGAACAAGTTTTATTTAGCTGGACTGAGAGCAAGCGTGGCTCTTAGGATGGTAAAGATTATTTAGATCAAAGCATATCCCTGTGTTAGAATGGTCCAGTTAAAGTCCAGACCTAGATCCACTACACGAGCCGCAGCAGGACTTTAAAACCGATGCTCCGTACTCTGAGCTATCAAAGAACGGGCAAAAGATGTGCAAAGCTAGTAGAGACGTAAAAGACTCTCAGCTGTAATCGACTCAGTACGAACGGATTCCAAACGTTTCAGGTTTTCCTCCGTAAAAAACATTTATTTATTGTTATTTTTTCCTACAGCACACTGAGGTTTGTGGCTGAAACGTGAGGAATGCAGAAGAATTCCCGGAGCCGACTTTAAGGTTCCGGTTTAACTTTAAGGTTCGTCCCTCAGCAGGATGAGGGTAATTGACGTCGGCTTTGTTCTACGACAAACCGTTTGCGGGAGTTTGTTTTTCTTTTTTCCAGCTGTTGGATGATATTCCAGACATGTCATCTTTAGATGTTGCAAGCGACATCTATCTTTACTTTTTTCTTGCTGCCGCCGCAGTCAGAGCGGGATGGCAGAAAAACGGCTCCACATATCGCCGCGTTCGAGCCGTTACTGTTTGGGTTTTTGAACGACGGCGGACGTGCGTTCCGTCTTAATCTTCAGAAAATCTTTTCGCCAATATCGATGCTTCCCGGTCAGTCTCCCGTTCTGTCCTCGGGGGGGCTTTCCCAACAAATATGAATATGATTAGGTTATGTGACTAAAATTTATGATTAGCAATATTTCAACAAATATTGTGGAGAGAAACTGGGACAGAAAACATCTGTGGTGAAAGTGTAGCTTTGGCTTCACCCTGACGATATAGTGCTAGTTTTACTTCAAGTCTTAGAAATCAATCAGAATATGTTTGTCTTATTTGTAAAATGTGAGAATAGAACCGCTAAATATTGTGTAAGAAAAAAAAAAAAAAGTCAGTTTTTTCTGACGAATGGCTTTGATTGTTGCAGTGAAACACTCCAAGTCGTTTGCTTTGGCCGGTTTGGACGACGGCATGGAGGAACTGCGGGCGACGGCTCGGCGGCTGACCTCTGACAGCAGCTTCAGGGAGAGCGTGTACAAGATCGTCGTTCGCAAGGAGGCCGCAAACACCACGATAGACTGAGCGGATAGAAGAAGAAGAAAAAGAAACAAAAACAAATCAGAAATGATCCTTTAGCTTTAATTCCGTCAGCACAGAAATCTGGAAAAGATCCTGATCCCAAACCTTAACGTAAACACACACACACTCACACACACACACACACCTGTTCACCGACGGTTCCAAGTCACTGCAATAATAAAAGGAATCTGACAAGATGAATTAAATAAATTTTAGTCACATAACCTGTTTGTTTGGTTTTGTTTTCTTTGTTGCACTTAAATGTTTCGGTTTACTGAAAAATGTCTAATATCAGACAAAGTGAACCTGGAAAAACAGAAAGAAAACTAGTTCTCATGTTATAACTTCATTTATTTATAGGGAAAAAAAACAATTGTATTTCCGTCACTGTGGACGAACGTATTGCTGGAACCCACTTTCTATAAAACTGCTCTTTTTTAGCCACATGCTAACCTTTTTCTATAGTAGACAGACTCTACAGGAGCCATAGAAATAGAACTTAAAGAGAACATTTGTCTTCTTAGATATTATTTGATCAGTAAAATCAAGGCAGTTTTCATTTACATAGTGCCAAATTACTTTCGTTATAAATATTATTTAATTTTTGAAGTAATGAGCGAATACAGAGAACGCTGCGATATTTAAACCGTTTCATCTGCCGCATCTGGCAAGTTGAGGAGATTGGTAATGTTTATGTGGCCAGAGATGAAAACGAGGTAAACACCCCAGTTCGAAATGTTGTTGCGCTACCTTGTGCCAGACAGGTTGTAGTCCATAAGTTCTTGAGCTTACGTTCTTGTCCAGCTGTGATCAGGTGTTGGTGTGGACAGTCAAACTGAACCGGGAAAAAAAAAAGTGGTTAATCGCACTGAATTTGGAAATATTCGGCCCAGGTTAGCTTAGATAGCTTATTTAGCGAAATCAGCATCCATGCAAACATTTCAATTGTTATAACAAGGCTACAAATATCAAATGTGACTTAAAAGAAGCTCCTGCTCTCTCTGAAACTCCGCCTTCTGGAAGTCATCGCTACTTTGCTCCTCAATCAACGAAGTAGCAACGTGGCAACAGGTGTCTGGCTAGTCTGTAGGAACCAAGTGAGGAAGCTGTCAACGCTAGGTCCACCCGGGCGTTTTGCGCAGCTGAATGGTTGCCATGGGAGATTAGAAGATTTCTCAAACATGAATGAAGGAATCAAGGCAACAGTCCAGGTGTGATTTTGATGAGGGAATAATTTTATAAAATGATGAAAAGCAGCAACAAAAAAGTTGATTTTACATAACTCCGCCCCTTTAACAACAAGCCTCATAATTATTGACTTCCCTAAAAAAATCTCTCTGACATGAATACAACTAAAATATTTAACAATGTGCACTTCCTTCCTCCAGCAATACGTTTAGGAAAGCGTGATTAGTCAGTTGTCGCTGTCCTTTTGTGTCCCGTTGGTTTAAACATGATGTGACTCAGCTGCCTGCTGTTTAAGCCACTGGCCACTTCCTAGAAAATGACCCATAATTGTCCTGCCGGTAAACATGGTGAGCTCCAACGTTTACTGTCAGAGAAGAAGGACTGCTTGAGGTCAACCAAGTCTTCATAACAACCGCTGGACGCCATCTATCCATCTGTTGATCTGGTTACGCCAGGAAAAGACTTTCCTCTCCCGCTCCATAACAAACCGTCCACCAGTAAACTAGAAATGGGTCGCCACTGGAGTCCCTCGGCGAGATATTTACCCAAAATCTAGGGCTAAATCGTCAGAGAAAGACAAAATCAACATGCTTCACGGTGGTCCCTGAACCTCTGGAACACTTGAAAACTGTGAATAAGTTGAAAAGAGTCATTTCCTGGCATGGGATGAGTTTTACTCTGAATACAATCAAAGGTTCAATGTCAGGGTGAGATTGTGTGTCTGCACTAAAAGCTGAGTTTTTACACATATTTCAAGACTTTTGGACAATCGACTCAAATCAACAGGGTTGTGTTTTAAAAGCTTTCTAGAAACAAGCTTTCTAGACGAGTGAACTAAAAATACAAACGATTGGCCTTGAGTTGATAGAACATTTTCTAAGACATCTCTAAATTTGCTTGAGAGTAGCTTTAGATTACTAGACTGTAACCCGTAGAGTTGGGAGGTTCAGATTTTTGTCTTGGACTCGTTGAGGTTCAAGAAGCTCACCCCCATCAATTTACAATAATTCACTTGCGCAGCCAAACAGTCGCCGCAGTGCGCCACGACTGTCCGACAAGCAGGCCCTTTCAGAGAAAGAACGTTTTAAAACTGGAGTTGCTAACTTCCTAGACAACAGATTTACAGCAAAACTTTACCCAAGAACACAAAGCTAATTTTTTGAAGAGCTTCAGTTCTCCGGTTGGAATAGTTTTCCTCAAATTTAAGTTGCTTAAACAATTTGTTGCTCACATAAAGGCTGACTTTGTGTGGTATGGAAAGATGAAATCAGTTAAATTGTGTATCAAACAATAAAAGTACATTTTTCCCTCTCATACCTGATGCTTTTTTGTCGCATTGAGTACACGTTTCTCTTCAGGTCACAGTTTCACTACTTCACTACAACAGTCTCAGCACGCCAACAGGGCTTGAAACATTTTATTGCAAAAATCACATGATATCACAGAGAAATGAAGTGGACAGGACAGATAACTTAATTCCTCCTTGAAGATCTGTTCATTTGTCCGGCTTTGTTTGCGTGTACGAGAACAGCGTCCGCTGTCGCCCTGAACCGTTTCGTTATTGCTACATCTCAAACCTTTTCTGATACAACAGTAGTTTAAAGAGAGAGAAAAGAAAAAAAAAACAAAACATTAAATAACCAGAAAATCTGGGGGAAAAGCCAACATTTAAGATAAGAAGGTTAGAAGGACCAAAAAAAACGAACAGATTGATCAGCACGCCTTGGTATGAATAAAGCTGTTTTTGAACCGCGTACATTTGATCCGTTGATGCAGAAACGAATTCTCTCAGCAGCCTGTTGACGATGACGATGGGAATTGCGGATGAAAAAAACTGAGTGTGAACAGCTTTCCTATAGGTACATTTCACAGAGGAGAAGTGCTTGTTGTGCAGAAAGCTCAGGCTTGGTTCAGTCATCTGCTCTTAATCACCTCTGGGACCTGCAGCGAATAGAAACGATGAGGGATGAAATCAGTCAAAGTCATTTCATTTTTAATATAGCACACATGTTCAAAGACCATATATGTTAGAATAAAATAAGCATATCAATGTAGAAAAACAGTAAGATCAAATAAAATCAAAATACAAACACGCTTGGCCTTGGTCAGGACTTTCCTGAGTTGGTAGAGCTGTTGCATTTTCTAACGAGAATTTCTAAATTTGTCTGATAGACATAAACTGTAGGGTTGGGAGGTTCAGAAATTAACATCTTTGAAGTTGAAGTTTCTTTAGTTCAGTCATGTAGCCAAACAAGCACCGCGGTGCGCCAAAACCGCTTTATTGGGAAGTAGAGGTGAGTGTCGTCTGCGTAGCGGCTTACTTTAACAAAACCGACCACTCTGCGTCTTTCAATATGGGGCAGGTTTTTAGTATTGTGTGTGTTCAGATGTGTGTCATTTATTAATTTGCTTATTGGTACGTTCCACCTGCATCACAACACAGTCCAAATATACGGATAAAGCCTCAGCAACATGTTGGTCACTGAAGATCTCAAATCTTGTCTTTATTGGCCTCATTGCTTGAGCGCACGTAAGTGTACCTCACATTCAGTCTGCTGACCATCTATGATTATAGAAACAACCAAAACCTATCATTAATATTCACACGTCCAAGTCGGGAAAAGGATATTTAACAGACGACAAGAGAAAAGTTTGGCTGGATCTTTTAATTACTTAACGGCGACTTGCTGGATGTTTTGATTCATCTCAAAGGCCAAAACAAAAACAAAAGGAGAAACATGCATAAAAGTCCTTCATGTCAATTTAGCCAAAACAAATTTACTTCAGCTTCCATTTGTAAACAAATGAAGAAAGAATTTTCAAATGAAGGATTTGTCAACAGACGAGTTACAGTCCTGCGGTTTCTTTAAAGTCTGACTTGCTGTTGTTAATTTTTCTTCTGAACAGATTTAAATTCTTTTGTTTGTTTTGCATTTCTTCTTATCTGTCAAGCAAAAGAAACATAAGACAATAAAAAGGAACAAATAAGCAGTCTGTTTCACAAAAGTCAATTAGAAATGAACAATCGTACGATTATATCCACTTGTGCACCAAAGTATAAATCCTTGGGCTTCTTTTGAATTTCTGTTGGTGATGCTTTCACGTCCCAGAGGGAATAGGAGTTTTCAGTTTTGTTGCCTTTAATGAACATTGGGGGACAAAATCACTGTTGTCTACCTTATTGGCACATCACTGTATTGTCATTTTCACTTTTTCAGGTGACCTTTGACCCACATGTTTTTAATTTACGTTACAGTGTCACTTTAATCAACATGATTTCAGAGGTACTGACTTCAATCAACGACATGAAGCTTCAGTTTCTAACATATCACCACCTAAGTCTTTTTTTTTTTGGTTTGTTTTGCAAAACGTCATTTTGGAAAAATCTCAACTTCTTTGTTTCTAAAAGATGAAAAAAAAGGGACATTATTTTAGAAAGGCGTTGACATTAAATCAGATTCAGAGCAGATTTCAGGACCACCGATAGTTTCTCCAACCGTTATTCTGTTCTTGTAAAATGCAGTTGCGGCATTTTAAGAGAAACCTTGTGGTTTTTTTTTTCCTTTCTTATTTCTTTTTGTTATACAAAAAGCATCCACAGAGGAAATCTGCTGCCTCATCCCGCTCTCCCCTCCACCATGATTATCTGCTTGGAGCCCTGCTCAGTCAGCCATAATCCTGCTGGCGTAATGCTGTGTTTCCAATTCCCTCAGGCTTTACGTCTCGGCCGAAAGCAGGTATAAAACACGTGACTGTCTGAAACGCTCTGCTTTCTGGCTGCTTTGCAAAAAGCTTCCACGCCCAAGACCTTTTCCCACACTTTTACAACCGCAAACGGCGATGGTTTTAGCGGGATTTCAATGTGATGGACCAACAGAAGAACTGTGCAGGATTGTGGCATGGAAGCAAAATTCCACACGGTCAAGAAAAGCAGGTGATGGTGACTCTGTCGACTAGAAAAAAAACAAACTCGAACTCGGCAAATCGGGGCTTCGTGAATAAACGTTTTAAGACGATGAGCAGAAAGCTACAAGCCACGTAGCGACGGAGCAAACATGCGGATGATCATGCTGGGATGGGGACAAGAAACTAATTGAAGGGAATTTTAATTCCAAAATTTCATGGAGTGATGCTGAAAAGAAAAATCCCACAAGAAGTCTTTTAGAGGCTGGAGACAACATATCAAATGCGACAGGCTCAGCACATCCACACAAATGATGAAAGCTGTGACGCTGCGTGCACGACGCTGAAAATAAAATAAAATAACATGAAATGAAACAGGAGCACAGTTTACGACAATTTACTGTAAAATATTAGAGTAAATTGCCTTTTGCAGTGTTTTGCAAACGTATTTAGTGTTGTTTTTCTATATGTAGTCAAAAGCTGATATTGCACATAACCCTAAACAAAGCATTCCCAGAAGGAAGCATGGTGGTGGCTGCATCATGCTGTGGGGATGCTTTTCTTTTTTTCTTTTTTTTTGGGACCGATGATGGTAGTTGACCCTAAAAACAAACCCAGAGGTGAAATGAAATGGTCAAAATTTTAAGTCTTAATCATATTATGTGTTGGAATGGCCTACTCAAAGTTCTTACCTAAATCTAATTGACCTCGAGTTATTTTTTGTAAAGACTGTTAAAGATGCCTTTACCCAAAGTTCTGCAAATTGTGAATGTGGGGGCCAGGCGGGCCTTTCTCACTGCAACCCAAACTCCTCAGACCCTCGTTCAACTTCACTGCTTTGACTTCCTCTGTTTTGGTTTGTCACATCAGATTCCAGTTGTGGCTGCACTGCGACAAAAAGAGAAGAGAAAAGGAAAATCCAGGGGCTGTTTTGAACCTCATGTAAATGAGGTTTGATTGATTCAATGTTTTTGCGAGGCACTGTAACAGCGAGAAGACTCTGTTCAACACCAAAATCATGCCTGGGAAGAAAAGAAACTTCCAGAACGAACTCCCGGTGAACCATCCTCATTACCCAGCCGCTTTCTGCAACTCCAGGTAGATTTGCATTGCCACGGCAACAGCTTCATCTCACGTGTGTCGTTTCAGTTTTTCCATTTAATTTTTTTTCCTTTGTCACAGCTGGAAAATCGTAGGAGTGGTGCATTATTAAAACTATTGCCGCAGCAGGAGGCAACGAAACAGATAGACGGGGAGGTTTGAAAACACCTACCTGTCGACTGGGAGACGGTCGCCATGACGCTCTGTTGGAAGCAGGAGGATGGCACGGGGAGTCGAGGGAAGGTCTTCTCTCGGAGAGCTTTAGTGCTGACTGCACTTTAACACCAACGGGAAATAAAACAAAGAGTTCCTGAAGGGAATTTGAAGGAGGAAAGCTTGTGGTGCGATATCTACCGTCAGCGCCAAAAGGACGGACAAGCTTCCGTTCTCGGGCTCGACTTTCAAACTGTCTGCGTTTGTACAAAAAAAAAGAGGGGAGGGGCTGTTGTTGATCGCGCGGGCCGGGAACCATTTGTGTTTAGCCTTTTCCTCTGGCTTGCTATCCCACTAACAGGAGTGTTCCCTTGAAAGCCCCCGCAGCTGTCGTGAAGTTGTGCTTCCAGATAAACAATGACTCTTTCAGTCCAGCACAGCTTCCAGTCCAGTGGCTGAAATAAGACGCAGCTAAGAGCAAAAAGACGGAGAGAGAGAGAGAGAGAGAGAGAGACAGAGCGGTTTGTGTTGCCACAAAAAGAAAATTGTTCTGTCCACTCTAAACATGAAGCTGGCTCCATCTGACTAAAGGGCTTCACTGTTGAGAAATAACTACTGATATGGTTTACTTCTCTAATACGGCAATAATACAAATCTGGATTTGTTCACTTTCACTTTCATGGGAAAAGTGGTCAAAAGCATAATAAAACTGCTGATGGGTAATGATATGTAATGTAAAAATATCACTTGTGTTGTTTGGAAGAAGGGCAACATGTGGAGTGACAAAGGTCAAGAGCCGATGATGTGACCGGCGGTTTGCGCCGAAGCCGTGGGTTTACTTTTCATCGAGACTCGCTTTGAGCTGCGCTTCCAGGGCCATCTTGTCAAAAGTGCGCGTGTTGGTCTCCTCCCGCACTTTGTCCCGCACGTGAAAGGACGCCCGGGCCACGGAGCGGGCGCTCTCCAGCACTGCCTTCTTCTCCCTGAAGATCTGCTCGCTTTTCTCCAGCTTCCTCTCGATGGACTGCAGGAGCTCCAGGCGCCTCTGCTTCTCCTCCTCCTCCACCCGTTGCCTGTTGAGCTTCTGGAGTCTCTCCTTCTCCTGCCGACTCTGGACGGCCCGCTTGGCTTTCTCCTTGGCCTTCTCCTCGGCCAACATGGCGGCCTGCTGGGCTCGCTTGGCGGCCTCCTTCACGCGGGCCTCCAGGACCTGCTGCTGCTGCTTCTCGCGTTTCTCCGCTGCCTTGCGAGCCTTCTGGATCTGTTTCTCCTCACGCTTGGCCTTCTCCTTCAGTTCCTGCCCCCGGCGTTCGACTATCTGCTCGTAGTTCTCGAGGGAGCGGTTGAGCTTCTCCTCTGCCGCCCTCTTGGCTTCATCCCTCTCTTCCTGTTCTCTACGGGCGATTTCTTGTATGAGGGCGGCGTGACGCCTCCTCTCTGCTTTATTCAGACCTCGCCTCTCCTCATGGGCCTGGTGCTCCCGCTCCTGTCTCTTCAGCTCAGCTATAGTAAGCTTCTCCTCCAGGAGAAGTCTCTCTTGCTCCAGCACTGCAGCCCTCTCCTCTTCCAGGGCCTTCAGGTTCTGTTCCTGTAGAGCTTTCTTGTGCTTCTCTTCTCTCGCCGCCTGCTGCAGCCTCAGCAGACGGCTGCGCTCCTGCTGCTCTGCCAGCTCCTTCCAGCGCTCCTCGTGCTCCTCGGCCTGCCGTAGTTTAGCAGCGGCTGAGTCGCGCTCCTGCCGGCAGATCTTCTGCTGACGTATCGACACCTGGGTCTGCCACACTCGCTGGCACTGGAGCACCGCCCGCTGCTTCTCCCTGTCCTCTTGCTCCCGCCGCAGCTCCTCCATCCGGCGCTCGCTGTCCCACTGAAGGTGAGCGACGTAGCGGGTCTGGCTCATGATGTCTTCCTCCTGATATCTGGCGAGCATCAGAGCTGCGATCTTGCGGTCGCGCTCGGACACGGCCTTGAGTCCTCGACGCTTCACCTCCTTCACAATGCGCTCCACCTTCTGTGTTGTCTGAGGGGAGTGGCTGAGGTCTCCGAGGCTGAGGCTGCGGCCCATCAGGGAGTTGAAGGTGGCCATTGTGCGAGCTCGAGGACTTGACATTTTGGCCCAGTGATCTCGTGCACCGTCCCAGCTGTAAGCAGATGACGCCCCGGACTCTGATGAGGTGCATGTAGTCGTGGTGGTTGTGGAGGTTGAGCAGCAGACGGGATCCATCCTCCTCTGTAAAGACTCCAGGGAATGGCTTTTCCCTCGGGCCTTGGACTGGAATCCAAGATGTCCGTTGTGCTGAGAGAACAGCCCTCTCGTTATGCCGTTCAGAGGCGGGTTGGAGTTCTGAACGGCAGGCTTCGACACTGATGATGTTAACGTCGAGTTGGCTCTGGGAAAGGAGGGGGGTTTTGGTGTTGATCTGGGAAAAGTGTTGGAAGATTTACCACCGGCAGATTTCTTGAGCACCGGTGGGGGATCGGATGAAACTGGATGTGTGGTTTTCGTATGTTCGGATGATGAGGACACTGAAGCTTTGACTGATCCTTGAAATAGACCCTTAGAAGGTGGAAGGGATGTTTTGGGCCCAGACTTTGCAGGTGGGGTAGTTCTGGGTTGCATGGATTTTGGGGAGGTACTAAGAGTAGAGGTGGAGGCTTTCGATAGGATAGTTGCACCCGATGCTGCAGGTTTAGAGGGAACTCCCACATTGGGAACTGAGCTGGAGGAAACTGTGTCAGATTTAGGAGGCACACCGATCCCAGATGTGACTTTATCCACAGAGGATGAAGACGTGCTGCTGTTGACAGCTGCCTGCAGAATCCGTCTTTTCTCTTCCCTAATGATCCTCTCCCTCTCTTCCCTGCACTGCCTGAGTTTGCCATGTCTGTCCTTCTCATAGACTTCGAAGAGACCTGTGGCGACACGCATGGACCGGCCTGGAGCCTCCCGGACAAAGTCGGCCAGCGGGCGAGGCAGCAGCTCCACGGGTTTGACCCCGCACCGAGCGCATGCCTCCAGAGAGCGGGGGCTCGTCAACACATAACGACTGCCCTCCGCCTGGGGTGAATCAAAGTTGTACAGGTCCAAGTGAAGTTTCGGTGGCAACTCTGCGTCAGTCTGAGTCTGTGGTTGCTGAGGTGCTGCCCCCTGTGTGCTGACCTGCGGCCCCACAGGAGACGCAGTGTGGCAGGGGCTGGGCTCCGAGCTGCCAGTGGGTGGCGTCTCGAAACCGGCATCACCTTCCTCCTCAGTTGTCGTGTCATCGGACGGTTCTGGTAGTCGAGAGTCTTCAGCGGCCACAGTTGGTGTGTCAAGTTGTGGCCCTTTGCACTTATTCTGCTCCTCAACATCTGAGGGGTCGACCATAGTGGGCTCACACTGCAGGTAAAGAGGGCAGGGATCAGCGCAAGACAGGGAGGATGTATAATACACACACACACACACACACACCCACTAACACACACACCCACGCACGCACGCACACACACACACACAAATGGATGTTAAAACCTAAATCACAAAATTCAGCTCAGATCAGCGATAGTGTCTGTGGGGGAAGGGTCAAGGCAAGCTTTCAGGGATGCATGCATGCATGCATGAGCACATGTTCATACACTCAGTGATTTTTCACCAGATGAGACATTTTCCCTCCGGGGGAAGTGAAATAACGCACAGAAAAACATCACAGCCCTTTAACAGAAGGGCTATTTTTGGCAGAGTTACTAGGCTGAGAGAATTTGATTACTCATAGCCATGTTTTTTTCTTCTTCACACAATCGACCTACATGTACCTACACACATTGAAGCCAAGGGAAAATATGGTAAAGAAATGAGCCGAGTATTGTAAACGAGTGTGGGCCAAATTGATTATAGGCGCGCACCTGCTAACAGTGAAGGCCTGGACTTTTCCACATCAGGGAGAAACAACAACTGAATGACAGTCTGAAGTCGTAAACTGCTATAAATGGAACAGACACGTCGGCTAATCTAATGTGAATACGCGGATATTTGGGGGATTGAATGCAATTCTGTACGACGTAGTTGATCTCTACTGACCTGCCAGAGTGCCAAATGTTTTCTAAACCAGTGCTTCTTTCCCCTTTAATCCTCGCAGGCTCCCTTGCTCCCTGCATAATAGCAGGCTTTCAGGAAAAACGGCTCCGGCCGCCGATCCAAAGATGGAGCATCACCTCGCCGCAGCCTCCAGCGACACGATGGAGACAGATGGAGCGCTTCGCCTCGCAGCCCGTCAGCCTCTTTCTGCGGCGGAGCTCCAATCGACACAGAACGACCCCCGAACGTGATTTTTTAAATTTATATATTATTTATATATTGTCTTACTGCGTCTCTCATCAACGGCAGATGTATTCTCTCCCTCTGATCCTCCCTAAGTGAAGCGCATCGCGTAAACATCCGCCGTCTCCACCTGCTTCCCAGCAGCTCGCCTCGTCTCAGCATCCTAAACTCCGCCTTGTTGAGGCAAAGAGACAAGAGGTTTGTTCACCCAGCTTACCGCTTTAAGATTAAAATGTTGTGACTAATAATAATAATAATGATAATAATAATAATAATAATAATAATAATAATAATAATAATAATAATAATAACAACAACAACAGAGGAAAAAATTAGGGGAGATGTAGTAGGAGTAATAAATAAATAAATAAATGAAAGTGTCGCGAATAAATAAATAAATAACAATATGGTCATTGAACTGTAAGCTGTCTGCACAGTTTCCGGCTTAACCGTGTTAAAACAGGGCTTGACTGTGCTAAAGAAGGAAAAAAAGCCATCAGTAGCACAGATGCTAACAGCGGGTATCGTTAACAACCTTGTGAGGTTGTGAACCTGTGTGTAATTCATCAAAATGGACACATGGGGGCGCCGCAGTAACACTGTCTGGGGCGTTGGCCAGGCGCTAACAAGCGGTGGTTTCTTTATTAGGATAAATGGAGGATTGAGGTTATGGCGGATTTTTTTTTCTTTCTTTTTGCTCCAGAGAAGAAACGAAGCTAAAAAACCCCCAAACAAACAAACAAGAAAAACAAAACATTAAATAATACTGAACTGATTTTATTTGTTTTGATTTATTTCTGTTATGACTCGTGTAATCTTTTATTTTTTGTCCAACTACTTTCTGTCTGCTCAGCAGCTTTAGTCCCTTAACCTGATTGTCAAATGAATGCATGTGTTAAACTTCACATTTCACAACAAAGAGAAAAAACAGCTTTGTGCACAGTGGTTCCCAACTTACTACAACAACTAAATAAAATGATCTGAGAATAAGAACATTTTTAAATAATAAAATGACCGTTTTGCACAAAGTATCCATGTCTTTCCCCCCCATTGTGTATATTAGAGCCACAAAGTTCAACCCATTTTGTTGGTTTATTTTTAAAGTGCATTAATGAGGTGAAAGGAAACGTTTTTCCTAATGTTCATAGAGAAATTATAACAGGTTTGGCATGCCTTTGAATTCAGCCTCCTAAATAAGATCCAGTTCAACCATTTGCCTTCAGCATTTGCCTCATTAGCGAATACAGTGGACCGGTACACGAGAGCAGCATAAGCTCTGTATGAATCCAGCTCTTCAGTGGAGGCCAGGGAGGTTTGTTAGAGAATATTTGTGAGCAAACAGCGTCACGGACACAAAGGAGCACAGGAATACAGCGGTGGGGAGGTTACCAGGGTTAGGTTGTAAAACTATCGCGATCTTTTGCGGATTTCACAGAGCAAAGAGACAAAAGCGTAACTCTTTGGCATACATGCGAGACGCTGCGTCCAGGGGAACACTAACTGCACATCACATGATGTAATATATGGTGCAGGAGGCATCATGCTGTGGGGACAGAAGACTGGTCAGTGTTGATGGGAAGATGGATGCAGTCAAATACTGCGATGGAACCGTCAGACACCGCAGGATATTGTTTTATTGAGTTCCCTGTGGGATCAATAAAGTTTGTTTTTTTTAAAATGGATTTGAATTGAAAACACCTTGGACTGAGGAAGAGATTCACCTCCCAGAGGGACAATGACCCCAAACATACACCGCAGTGGTTTTGTCCATGTCAAAGAAAGGTCCAGTCAAAGTCCAGACTTAAGTCCATTTGAGAATTTATGACATTATTTGAAAAACAACTGCTGTTCAAAGACTTACTCTGTGTAATATCACGTAGCCTGGACTATTTTACAAAGAAGAGGGGACACACAAACTTCCTGTGGCCTTGTCTTTGTGTCATGTGCATGGAAACTGATGTGAGCGCATATACCTTCTGCTGCCAAGGTACGGAACACCAAGAAGGCCAAAAAGGTGAGAAATTTAATGTGTCTTTCATACGCAAAGTACGGTATTAACAGGTGAGCATCTGCAAAGGTGTGTAAATAGAGCAGGAACGCCAGAAAATCCCTTTCATCCAATCAGCGTTTTCCTCGATTGAAAAAGAACCAATCACAGCCAACAAGTTAAAATATTCCAGGAAGTGACGGAAACTACACGACTTTAGGATTCAAGAAAAAACACAAGAAAACAAAACACAGTTAAATTCTGTTACCTAATAATTCGAGCATATAAATATGCTTCCTTTGTACATCTTAGGTAACATTTCTACATTTCACCGTATCTGCCGCCACAACCCGCTTGCTACATCACAGACTCTCGTACAAGCAGAGGAGCACTGACTGCGTTCCCTCACCTGTCACCACCGGCAGCCTCAATTAACGCGCCGAAAGCCACTCTCTATAACCACAGTCGTCTGGTTTGGTTCAATGATGATTAGATAACCCTGAGTGAAAACCACAGTGATAACGACCCACTAAACTCCTGACCCGTTGTGGGGAACAGTGCGGGTTTAATTGGCTCCCTCCTGCGCGCCGTATCAAGTCGACAGCGGATAGCGAGTGATGACAGGGAATGTGGTAGCTGGCTTGTTAACTAGGGGGGCATAGAGTCTGGCTGGGTGGGTGGTGGAAGGGGAAGATGGGGGTTCAGAATGGGGCACAGTTCACTGGCCGACAACATTTCCATGTTTCTGTTTTGGTTTTCGGTGGGCCGGACTGAGGGGTTCATCGAGAGGTGAGCCGCTCGGTGCAGTCATGGAGACCACCGAACAGCCCGGCTGGGGGGGTTTACACTGATGAAGATTGTCTCTCTATATATAAATCTACATTTTTATTTCTGTACAGCTTTACGTCTACTCACAAACAAACTTTCATTTGTTTTTTTATTTAAACTGTTGGTGACACATGCAGATGGATTCTGGATTCACATTTTTTTTGTCACACTTCAATCAGATCATTGCTTCAAAATCAAATTTAACTTTAGTTAATTAAGAAAGCTACTTCCACATGAGGATTTAATTCATTAAAGCAGTATTATGTAAAATTGGCTTTTTTTTCTTTCTTTTTTTGTTTTTAGCTTTACACCAAGTCATAGTCTTGCTCCCTCATCAAAAGCATACCTGGAGTGTCGCTTTGATTCTTTCATGCATGTTTGAAAAATCTTTCGATCTCACGCGGCAACGGATCAGCTGTGCTAAACGTCCGTTTGGACCCAGCGTCATTTTAAAGGCGCAGCTCGGTTTCCAAGGATCCGATCTTTTGCTTCACAGAGCAGCCCTCCCCCCGCGACTCCTCCACTCAGCTCCTTCAGACTAGCCAGCAGCAATTAGCAAACACCTGGTGGAGCTGAGCATCTGCTGAGCTGCTTCTGGAACTTTTAAAGAGACAGAGGCCCAATTTCAACCAATTAAATTATGACATGAAATTTCTTTCAAATCATATATATATATAATTATTATTATTTTTAAAACAACAGAATTTAACATAGTTACTTGTTTGTGCTATAAAATGATACAATGTGGCTGGAAAACACATGGCTCTGTGTGTAAAAAGAAAATTCTGTCTTATTGTTAAATAATGAGCTAACGTTAGTTAAACCCGTTTATTTTTGTTCAGTTTTACTAACGACACCGAGGTCTGATTACTGTGGAATCAAGACAAGGAGAACCTGTCCTGAACACCATTTGGTATTTTATTTAAATAATTTATTGTGAGAACAAACTTAGTCATGTGATTTTAACTGCGTTTCTTATTTAATGGAAATAACCACAATTGTGAAGTTGTGTTTTTTTCTGACGTTGGTGGAAAATCGACAACGTTTCGCACACATTTGTGACAGAAACGTAATAACACAGTACTGAGATGAACTACAAACTAATTATGAATTTGGGTGACTTCTGAAGACAAAATGCACTCTCCACTTTTCAGATTTGAGCTCATACAGTTTTTGAAAACCGTAATTCACAACTCAGTGTTACTGACACCAATAAAGCACCGACTGGACAAAACGTGAGGGATTTTAAGGATTTTGAAAACATCTCTTTTCCTGTTCCATTTATGTTTTTGTCTTATTTGTTTATATTTTGTGAAGCAAACCAACGGTGCCTGCATTGATCGGACAGAACCAATGCAGGCACGTTATTAGAACCATAAATTTCAGCTGTCCAAAGACTGATTTTGACTCTTAAAACAAAACAAAACAAAAAAAGAGGAAAAGACGATGTTTCACACGGATTGTTAGACAGATATAGTTCCAGAGGCGTGCGGCGGTGTCTGGATGTGTCCTCTGCTACAGTTTGTCTCTTCTCTTCCCCTGGACGCTCGCTGCCCTGCTGGAACCCTCTGGGCCTGTGAAGACCAGGACCTCCTGCTCCCCCCGCCAACTCCTCCAGCCTCGGTTCGCTGACAGAAAGGGCCATATTTTTTTGGACAGTTTCAACAACTCCCCCGCTTGACCCCTTGCTTTTTATCCTTCCCCCTCTCCGCCTCTCCCTCTCCCTCCAGCTCTGGTGTCTGCTGGACCGAACAGGGCTCCATTTTTGGGGTGTGTAGCGCTTCACCCCGCCTCCCTCTCTCCTCCGCTGAAGAGGTGAAAAGGTCCCAGAGACTGAGCTGTTAATTCAATCAGGAGAGCGGTATGCTCAATTAGGCATCCATAAGGGCCCTGGATGGGCCTGGGGGCCCTGTGGAGGGCAGGCCGCCCCGTCCCCAGGAGGTATTAATTGTGGATGACAGTGTATAAACAGTGGGGTGAATAGACAGCGCAGGTGCGAGACCCCCAGCCCAGACTCAATAGTCCTTTTCACACCTGCGACTCTCTCTGTTGCCACTTTCCCTTTTCACTCACTTTGCACAAAAAAAAGAGAAAAGAAGGGGAAAAAAATATCCCTCATATCTCACAGTTAAGCTGGCTTTCCTGGGTTATTTATTTCCATCTCCAAGCGTGCGAGTTCGCGTTTTGAAGAGGGGAGCAGTCGGCCAACTGAGGCCCCCGAATGTGGCTCCTCAATTTAGAAGCTAGTGAAAATTGCAGCCAGTACATGTAAAATATGTGGAATTTATAAAAATGAAATCCAGATGATACTTTAAAAAGCGAGGAGCTTTCTAGCTGACCCCTGAGTTTCTTTTTTTTTTTTTTTGTTCAGCATGCCACCCTCCCCCTTTCCCTTTCTCTGCCTGTCTTTCACGTTGTGTTGTAAATGTGTTTAGTTGTCTGAGTTTCCACAATATATCAGGTGAATCTAGAAATCTTACAGTATTGATCATGCATAATGGTTCAGTCCAGGGTTTTAACTACAAAAATCTTTTTAAATGTATCTGAGTAAAGATGCACTTGAGTAAATCAGCCTTTCTATTAGATTAGTGCAATAAGAAGCTGAAAAAGAAAGAAAGAAAAATGTTCAAACAGGTTTAAAAATGGAACTGATGTATACATATTTTATAAATCACTGCTTTACTTTTTAAAAGTTGCTCAGTTTCTAAGATTGTCTCATTAGTAATCGATGATTTTCTGTTTCCCCATCATTGGTCCATATTTAACTCGTCACAGTGTGTGCGAGAACGGAAGTAAAGAGTGAAATCCAAAACATTTACAAACTCTTTATGTGCCAAATGGCCGTTTGGCAGGGAGGCCAGGTTAAAGCGTTTTTCATTTTCTACAAACATATAGACAAATCGAGTTAGCTAAACTCTTTGGCAACTTCAGCTGGAGCTGGGAGCCGTGATCAGATGAAACTGTTGAACTTTTCATCCAATTTTCATGAGGGCGGTTGTTGTTAAAGTTTACAACTCCAGATGGTTTTTGTCTTTTTCCACTTATTTTCTCCGTACAAGACCAGGTTTGTTTACATGTAGAGACCCTGTATCAGCAGTGGCGCCCCAAAACAAGGAGTCCGGGGGGCCGTGACCCCTCCTTGAAAACGTCTAAGAAAAATAGAAAGAAAGAAAAACTAAATAGTGAAATGAAACATATATAAATACAGTTTGGGAAAATGGGTTAGGGAGAATCTGTTGGTCTGACATATATACAGTTACTAAAATGAATGGAAGTCAATACAAAGTCTTCAGTTTGTATAGAAGTACAAGGATGTCTGTGTGAGTGTTGCTGCAATGTTGGTGCTCTGTCCACCAAAACTATATTCTATTATTTACTTTTCAATGTGTTTGTTCACAAAATATGAATTTGTAAAAAAAAAAGAAAAAGAAGAAAGAAATACATCTTTGATCTGGACAAACATCCCTTTAAGGCCCATCTAAAGTATTTTAAAGTTTATTTTTTTTACATTTAAAATATGTCATGCGTGTAACAGTTCTTTTCCCTCTACCATACAGTAATCTATAAAAAGAATGGATGCTAAAATAGCTGGCATGATTAACTCCATCTGGTTAACTCCATCTACAGTAAGCACTGCATTACAAACAAATCTATAAAAATAAGCAGCTAATTTCTATATACTAAGAGTGAGGCAAGGGGGAAGATGACAACACAGCTTTTATTTAGAAACAAAATGGATTCTTTTGGAAAGTTTCTAATTAGTAGCTCCGTTAGCGCCAACGTTCACTGGAGCGAGCTGAACTGTCTTTGTGTGTTTGAACCTTTTTTTTTTTGCTCGAGTAACATCATCATGGCCGAACATCTGTGCTAAATCTGCCCCCTCTGCAGATCTCTGGGGTGGCCTCTGCACTGCCCTCTCTGTTTCTGTGTCTACAGACACCTGCTAATTTTCAGCCGTGTGTACTTGATGTAACCCAGCGGGGGAGAGCGAGAGCCCGGGTAGGGGGTGTGGGGAAGAGGGGGAGGACTCATGGGGGGCGGTCCAGTAATTAGGAAATATGTGTCCTGTAAACTTGTTCACGTTACCCCCTCTGCCTTTCTTCTTCTTTTTTCTTTCTTTCTTTCTTTTTGTGTTGTTGTTGTCGGTCGGTTTTCCTTTCATGTCCGGCCAGTCGGCAAAAGAATCAACGACGGCTTCGTTTCTTGGAAAACCTGCTCTGCTTTTGTCCGGGGAGGGGCGCAGGGGGCTGAAGAGAGAGGGAAGATATAAACTGATCTCGTTAACATTCCAAGAGACACTCCTGTTCCCCGCAACCCGTCCCACACACACACACAGTCGTGTTTTCATGACTTGTGGGGACTTTACATTGACTTCCATTAATTTTCTACAGGCTAACCATAACCCTACCCCTAACCATCACACACCTGATCCCTAACCCTAAAACAGCATTTCCCAACATGAGGTCTAAGAAAATGTCCCCACAAGGAGCAGTGGTCCCCACAACCCCACATAGGTCCTCATGAAGATACAAAAACCTGGTTCTCACACACACACACACACACACACACACCCACACCCACAGAGTATTCTGAACATTAGTGGACCAGCTGCCGCAGATTACAAGGGGTGGATCTCCAGATTGAGAAAAGCCTGAAAACGTCACACACACACACACACATTGCTCCAATAAGAAGAATTCACAGTATCGAATTCATTCCTTCCTTCTTTTGTTCTCCCTCCAAATATGACCGCCCCACCGGCCTCCCCTTCCTGTCGCCGATCTGTTCCGAGGAAGCCTCCCTTCATTTAGCTGGAAATCATCAGCGGTGACCCTAATTGTGCCAGCTCCAGCAGTTCAATTGCTCCGATTACAAGGCTCTTCAGTGAGGCACTCAAAGGGCCGTTGAACTGTCAAAACCAACAATTAAAAATATTATCTATAGGGACAAGGACTGGGAGGAGGAGGAGGAGAGGGGAGCCGGATGGGCCTTTTCAGCTCTTAAAAGCCTGGAAGAAGTGAGAGGTTGTTGGACTAGAGCTGGACACCTGCACTGCGTCTCCCTGTAACATGCTCTCTCCTTCTCAGTGGGGGGGAAAGAGAGAGAGAGAGAGAGAGAATGTGGCAGCCAGAAGTTGCTTGGTTTGTTTGGATGGCTGTGATGTGGCTTCACTTTTATAAGGCCGCAGTTAGCGCACGTGTCAGGCAGGGCAATAACAAAATCACTAGTTGGGGAAAATATGACAGCATCATTGCTGGATTTTAAATTACATATATATATTACTTAGTAAATTATAGTCCTGTACTGAATAGAAAAGTGTGCTTCAAGGTTTATAGTTGGACCATGTTACATGTAAACAGCTTACGCAGAGAGCAGTAACTCAAGCAGTTAAAGTGACAGCCAAGGATTTTGTAAGTGAGTTTCCGTTAAAGGGCAGCATTATGTAAAATCGATTTTTTTCACATTTCATATCCCTCATCAAAAACATACCTGGAGTGCTGCTTTGATTCTTTCATGCATGTTTGAGAAATTCTTTAATCTCCATGGCAACCACTCCACTGTGGACCTAGCTCCGCCTTCAAGGACGAAACTCCCCCTTTCAATTTCCAAGCTGAGCTTCTGCCTCGCAGAGGCACCAACTCCCCGCAATTACCCCACTGAGATCCTTCAGACTAGCCAGCAGCAATTAGCAAACACCTGGTGAAACTGTTATACGAGCCACTTCTTTGAAACACGGGTAAAAACGTTGCTAAAGGGTTAGTAGAGGAACGATGCTGCAGTGACTTCCTGAAAGTGGAGTTTCAGAAAGACCAGGTGTTTTTTAAAGAGACAAAGACCCAAGTTCAAGGAGCTAAATTACAAAGTCGAATTTCTTTTAAGTCATATTTGATATATATATATATATATACATATATATATATATATATATATATATATATATATATATAAATTAACAACTGAAGTTAACTTGATAACTTCACTACAAAAATTGCAGCTAAATTGTTAACCAGTTTCGCAAAACTGCTGCTATTAAATACCTGTTCATCCTCTAGGCTAGAGGCTAAAGCTAGCGACTAGCCTGAGGCCAAAACCAAAGGGGGGCTTCGGTTGCCTTCAAATAACAATTAAACCTCCATCATGCATATATAAGATAATTTATACAGAAGCAAGTAATTATTTCATAGGTTGAAGCTACATCACAAAATTTAAAACAGACTTCCTAAATCTGCTATAAGTTGAAAGAAACCTGATAAGCTGGTCGACTTTCCCCAAACCAAAGAATGACTTGGTTTGCCGAAACTGGTTTAGCGACAACCATGAAACTAAATCATGAATTAAAAAGCACATTTCTGACCAGTCGGCAGCAGCAGCAGATCTTCAAACACAGGCTGACCCCCCGTGGTGAGTGTGACAGCTATTGACTTTATTCAATAGATGTTTCCCATTGTAACCCAAGTACAGAGGCTAAATGTCACAGCAGCAGGATACTGGCCTATTATAGAGCATTATACGTCCCTGAAAGGGGATGAGAGCCCAAAGTTTAACCTCACAGTGGCTCGGCCATTGTCTCTGCTCTCAAAGACGGATGATAATACACCGAGGGGTCTCTGCAGCTGCCAGCTTCTCTTGACTCAACCAGATCCAGCGCAGCTTCTTCTTCTTCTTCTTTTTCTTTTTTTTCTAATCTCAATGTGGGCGCGGCTTCGCCACCAGGCGGCGCCGCCATTGGCTCCCGCAGAGCGTCAGTCAGCGACGCAGCCTTCAGCCTGGCTTTTAAATGAAAGTGCAGCGAGACCGAACCTGTGGAAACCGCGATGAACAGCTGATCCTCCCGCAGTGGATGAAGCCTCCCGCCGCGGTCTCCTGCCGGTCACGATGTCCGCTCCTGCGCACGGCACTATGTGAACAGCTGTTGGACAAACAAAGAAAGGAAGTTATAACAAGAAGAAAAGAGAGAAGATATATGCACATACATATGTTGTTTTGGGATCTCAAATTAATAATAACGTCTTAGATTTGTGTTGGGTTTTTTTTTCCTTCTTCTTCCCGGATTGGAGATACTGCGCGCTTCTCGGTGCGTCACCGGCTCTCCGTCATGCTATTGCCAAGCGCTGTTGTCTTCACTTTTTCTTGCTTTTTGGCCCCGTTGCTCCTCTGCTACCTGCCTCAAGTCTCAGCACAGAAGCCCGGATCGCGGGTGAGTGGACCCACGCGTGTCTGCCCGGCGCACACTCTGCACTCTTTCAGATAAAAGTTCACACACACACACACACACACACACACACACACCCACACACACACACACACACACACACACACACACACACACACACACACACACACACACAGCCGCCCGCGCGTAAAACACCGATCTATAGTTAATTGAATCTAGTATCCAATGGTCATGTGCTTTTTTATTTATTTTTTTTATTTACTTGCGGGTTAATTGAGAATACAATTTTTTTTTTCTTACTCAGAAAATATAATTTGAAACATGCAAAGGAGATAAATAATGTTGAGAACATTTATTGGTTCCCTGGTTAATAATGTGTAAAAAAAAAAAAAAGCTTTACAGTAAATAAAACCTTCATTGTGGTTTTTGGCAAAAACGAGTGAAAATCCCCCATTTTCTTCACTTTATATTCATTCAAAACAAACAAACCAGTTTTCAATCAAATCTCTGTTAACACAAGACATTTCACAAGCTTCACTAAAGAGATGGATCTCTCCAAGCACTTCAGCTCATTTTTTCCCTAATTATTATTTGTCAATTTTGTGTCTGATTAATTATCTTCCTGCTGATTTAGCAGAGTAGAAAGACTCATTACAGATAGCATTCACCTGATTTATATATATATATATATATATGTATATATATAGATATATAAACTCTTTTGATTGTAGCAGAGAGACGTCCACTCTATCAATTCTCCCAAACCTTCTACATTCCCTTCATTTCAATTGATTTTCACAGTGTCAATTTACAATAAATGTCGCCCCACTGCACTTTACGACAGAAGCAGGTAGAATCTGATTATTGTTTGTTTTTATTTTCAAAGAGTTTCTGGCTCTAGTGGCATTTATTCAGAGGAATCAGGCAGGAAATGGAAGACATGCAGCAGCAGCAGCAGCTCCGGATGTTGGAGGTTAAAACCCTGGAGGACCAAAAACCGACTGCGACTGACTGCTTTGTTCCAGCTCAATCCAGGGAATGAAGCAAATTTAGTTCAGTTTATTAAATGATCCATCCAGGCATCAAGTTGCCATCGCCTGGTCAAACATTTAGACGGTTTGTTGCATCGAGTTATAAAACTTTGTAGCAACCAGACTGAATTAGAAAGGAGCCCACAGCATCACAGATTCATCCCCCGTTTCTAGTTGATGGGGTGCCAGTTGCCGAGGCGATCGACCTCAGTGTCATCTGGGCGAAAGCAGACGAATCAACATGTTTACGTTTGTGATGCTGGGTTTGCATATGATGTGCAAAATGAGTTTCCTCTACATCGTTTCTGCATTAGATAACTTTATTTTAAGACTCTTACTAGGTCTACTACCAATAAATGTTTTTATTTTACTGTAATTTATTTATTTTTTGGATAGATGATTGCATTATCCATTTGGAGCCAGCAGCGTTTTATATTTTGTGTACTTTTGTATTCTGGAGATTTTTGTGACCGTCACCTGGCAATAAATCCAAGGTCTGTCCAACTTCAGTCGTAACATTTTTGTCAGGTTCAGACAAACACTGATGGCCTTGTCAGGTGCAAAAACAAACAAACAAAAAAAACACTCCAGGCCCCAGATGAGCTTTAGAGGATTAGATTTTCTTTTTCTCTTTTTTGCTTCAGTTGTTCTGAACCTGTTCGACTCACAAGCTTTTGTGTGTGTGTGTGTTTCTTAAACGTTATTTTGGAAGAGAGCAGGACTCCATACTGAACCGCTGTCCCGCAGTTGGCTTTAATCGTGAGGCTTGCTCCAAAAGTGGTGTAATCCATCTAAGTGAGTAATGAGAAACAGCAACTCCAGGCCCGATCCGTCTCCAACCAGGTGGATTATGAGCAGCTCAAGCCTGGGAAGGAGTTCTCTTTTCTGTGTTTTATATACGTGGTTTTAAAGCCTACATGTCAGTGCAGTCAGGGAAAACCAAAGCGTAGTTTGTCCAGATATTTCCTTACTTCCCACAGCATCCCTCCTCCTGTTCTCAGACAGATCTTTGTCACTGTTGTGTCTCCTGGTCCCGTTTATTCCCCCCCGCCCCCCTCCTCTCTCCCTTCTCCTCCCACACACTGCTCTGCTTGTTCCCCCCTCCACCACCTTCACCACCACCACCTCTTGTGTTCTTTAGTTCCTTTCCAAATACCCGTGGCACCGCTGCAGGCAAAGAGGGGAAATGAGCGATGCGAACCGGAGAGGATCGGTATTGTTTCAGTTTGCTGATGCGCCGTGATATTTGCGGATGTGTGTGGGGAGAAGATGACTCACGGCTGGGGGTTGGGGGGTGAATATGTAATGCCCTCTCACATACTGGAACCGTTTCACAATGTCTTTGAAACCTTCTCGAATACAAAACGTGGTGAGGTCTGTGGGGATGAAGGCGCAGCGGATTTTGTGCCGTGCCCACAAAAGCTTTGGTTGCCGTCGGCGTCTCCCGTTTTTGAATTCACTTGGAGGGTTTCCCCAAATCTCACGCGACTGACAACCTGACCAGCTCTTCTTCTGATGAGCTGGACTGTCGCGTTGCGATTTAACGCAGTCGTCCACTTCAGGAGGAGAGATTCTTTTGTGCCCGGTTTTAGGCAAACGTCTCCAAACCACAACAAAGAGGAACGCAGTAAAAAGCGAGTGGCTGTACGTTTGTTTGGTGTCACTTTGTACAAACTCCAACCAGGAATGGTAGGAATCACCTTCCAACACATGAACTCTGCATCCATTTCGTCCTCTTGCATTTCACTGACCACCAGCATCCACAAAGTGGAGACTTCCACCGTTACTTGTTTTCACCTGAGCTTAGAACCCGTTCCTTCTCGTTGACATGGAGGTTCAAAAACATGAAAAGGCAACAAAAACTATATAAGATCAACAATGATTTGGGAGTCTGTAATACTTCAGCAGCTAGTAGTGGTACTTACTACTTGGTCTAAGGCACAAACACACATATATACAGTTCAGACCAAAAGTTTGGACACACTTTCTCATTGAATTCAATGAGAAAGTGTGTCCAAACTTTTGGTCTCTACTGTATATATAAGTAAATTAACACAATCCTGCATTAATTCACTTCCTTTTAACGGTGTTCATTTCTTTCCTTTCTGTGATTAACAGCAGAAGCTCCTGTACTTGTTGGACGTCACCAGTCCAAAATGTACTGGTGACTCCATACTGAACCGCAGACCCACAGTTGGGACAGTGGTACCCAACTGCGGGTCAGGAGGACAGCGGTTGGGAACCGATATGAACGTGATTTCAAACTGATTTCAAATCTTGTTCAAATCGGTTTGAACGTGATTTCTTCCTTCCTTTCAGCCGTTTCTCTACAAGGCCAACCCCCCCCCCCCGCTTCTTTAAAAAAAGTCGTCTCTGAAAACAGAGCCACTCAGGGAGAACGGCTAAATTGTTTTACTGTTGTAGACAAAACAACGTAGCGAAGCCTCGCTCTACATGCAGCTTAGTCACAACTGAAGCCACACTAAAGTGCTATGAAAGATAAAAACAAAACATGAGCAATAAGTACAAAGATGTGAGCAATTGTAACATATTCCACCTGTTGCGTCCTGCTTTAATCGACAGTTCTAATTGGTTTTGGAAATCATTAACTCAATTCATTTTTTAACAATTAATTATCTCAGCAGTCCTGATTAAAAATGGTCATTGTTTGACAATCTTTATATTGTTATATTAAAACTGTATTGATCTTTCTTGTATATCATATGTGCTAACACATATATACTACATTTATAAAGTATATAGGTGTAGTAGTCGTCTTTCAGTCAGCTGACCAGCAGTGCATAGAATTTAAGGGCTTTGTATTGTATTATATGCAGTCACTTTCTTTAGCATATGCTAAAGGACTTTAAATAGTGTGATGCAAAATACTTTGGGTTGCTATTTACAGTCTAGTATATAAGATAGTATGCAGTAGGTTTATGTTTACCTATAAAGTCAATAATAACTCATTTATTCCAAAAGTAAGAAATTTATGTTCATGTTTGGCAAAAGAAACCAACCAATCAGAGCATGATACTTAAACCTGAGAATAGAACATAAACAGCCAAATTAGCTAAATTTGATATGTATGTAAATTTGATTAAGAAATCAACTTTTTCCAACATGCATTGTTTTTTTCCCCATAATTCTCTTTCATTTTATTAAAATGAAAGAGAATTAAAAACTCTGATGTTGAAGGCAGAGGAAGGAGGTGGAACTGACCCTAGTTGTACCTGCGGTCACTCCAAGGGGTTCTTTAATTGATTTTGCCCCGTGTTCATAAACATGGAGGCGGGGGGGTAAAAGGGGATGAGGGCGTGGTAGGGTCGACAATAAATTTAGAAGTTAAACTTACCGTGTCCTACGAGTCAGTTTTTAAGCACATTTTTTAAACCTTACTAACGGTGGGGAGGGGATTTGCACACTAATGAGACAGATGGCGGACAGGCGCCGCGTCCGCAAATATCTTTGTCGTGAATTCAGCTTGGTGAGGATGTCCAAGCATCCTTAATCCTCCTCATTGATTTGACCTGCCGACCTGGCAGGTCAAATCAACCTGGCAGTGCTCGCTGAGGGATGCAACAAACAGTCGGCGTCCATACTTTGCTGACGGCGTCAGCGAGGACTCGTAAACTCACAGAGTAGCACAGATGAAGAGCCAGGCCTGGGTGGCAGGGCGGCCGGGAATGCATGCCTTCATGTTGGGAGAGAAAAAGCCACACAGTTCAGCAGGAAAGCAGGTTTTTTTTAATTTTTATTGCTGTGATGTAGATCACAGCCTTTGCTGCAGGTGTGAGTGGCCTGCATCTGTGCGCCGATGGATGTAACGTGCATGTGCACAGTCGGCCGGTGACTCTAATTAAGCTCGCAGCAGGCAGGTCTCGGTTTTATTGAAAGTCAAGAAAAGATGTGTGAAAGCTGAAGTCGATGTGAAAGTAAAGACAGGTGTTAACGCTACTAGACAGCCGTCATCTTATGAGAAGCACCTTTTTTACTCAATTTTGCTGCAGATGTCTCTTTGCATTTCTTGATTTTGAATATATTCCACCATCCGACCGTTATGTTCTGCTTAATCTGGGGGAAAGATCCAGACCTTCCTCTCTTTAGCCACTTGTTTCAGTTCCTTTAGAGGAATCCCCAAGGCATTCCCAGATTAGCTGAGAAACATAGTCCCTCCTCTGGGTCTCCTCAAGTTTGGAACATGCCTGGGTTCTCTTGATGTAGATTCAATGATGAGACCCAACGGATGACTGCACTTCTCACCCCATCTCCACAAGAAACCCTTCGTAAGAAACTCGTTTCAGGCTTTTGTTCTTTTTGGTTTGTGACCAAAAGAAAGCAAAGGAATAGAGACAAACCGGTAAATCGAGAGCTTCCCCTTTCGGTTTAGCTCTCTCATCACAGTGACAAACCCACATCACTTAGTTGCCACACCACTACCGTTATTGATGTCCCACTCCATTTTCCCTTCAATCATGAACAAGAGCCATAGATACGTATATGAACTCCTCCATTCGAGGCAGGACCTGGAAGGCACTCTACCATTTTCTGGCTGAAGACCAAGTTTCTGGATTTAGAGGTGCTGATATACAGTATATATATATATCTATTTTAATTTCGACTGCTTCACATGTGACTGCAAACCGTTCCAGTGGAAGCTTCAGATCATGATCTGAGGAAGCCAATAGGACGGCATTGCCGCCAAAAAGCAGAGACGCAATACTGAGGCCACCTAGACGGAACGCCTCGACTGCACCGACACATTCTGTTTGCAAAAGGTATGAACAGAATCTGTTACAATGCAACCTTGGCGGAGTTCAACTCTCTCTGGAAATGAGTCCAACTTGCTTACGGCAAGACAGCCCAAGCTCTGGTTATGTAACGACAGTCCGTGTCAAGGGGGCCTGGTACCACCCCATGTCCCCAAAGTACTCCACACAGTCCAACCCTTTCTACAAGTCTAAAAAAAAAAACACATGTTAGCATGTTTAGGCTAACGCTCATGCACCCTCCAGAGCCTTGCTGTGGGTGTAGAGTTGGTCCGGTTTTGCATGGCAAAAACCACACTGCTCTTGTAAATGTCAAAGATTCGTCACATGTCAGAAACTGAATATCTTTTCCTTGCAATATTTGGTTACATGAGGCTTGAGTTGGTCTTATTTTGGTCTCAAAATCAGCTCAGGTTAGATTTTATTTCAGAATGTTAGACAATTGTATTGATAAAGTAATAATAATAGTAAAAGAACACTTGATGCATTAAAAATAGAAAGTATTGAAAATATAAGCTGACACTATGGCCCTCATTTCAGGCACAGTCTTACTCAAGTTTGTCAGTTTTGTGTCATCAGAGACTCTAAACATGCTCAACAAGCTGAGTAGCCCAGAGAAGTAAACTTTGTTTTATTGCTCTATCATGCTGCATATTTGGTCACTTAGACCCAAATCTAGAAGGTCGAGGTCTCCGGCTGAGATGTTTAGACCCTCTGAAGTGAGCAGTGCGGTCGTCCAACGATAACAAACAGCAGCGAGAACAGCAATACAAATGCAGGGGAGTTTGTGGGAATTTTGTGGGTTTGTGTTAGCCGCACTTTGACGATTTAGAAAAAGAAAAAGCGGGCAAAGTCAAGGTTTTAAGGAATGACAGCTTAAAGAAGTCATATTCCTCAAAACAAAAATCAACAATTGCAGAGTTGTGGCACATTTCTGATCTCTGATTTATTTAAAACTGCGGTCTTGCAGACACAGGTTTTAGTAGATTGCAATTTGGTTTTGTGAAAAGTCTGTTTATCGATTATTTATATCAAAGTCCAGCAGTGTGCATAAGAGAGCATTGGCTCTGAAATAAGGCTATCAGGAGTGAAAACCACGACAAAGTCATTTCAGTTTCTGTCTTTAGCTTTTCATATTCGAAATTAGCCGCATTAGCATAGCTAACACAGCTAACTGTAAACATCAGTCTCTCAGTATGTGTGTGTGTGTGTGTGTGTGTGTGTGTCGACCAGATAATGCAGACGTTCACATCAACACCGAGTCTCCCAAAAAGCTGCCAACATTTCTAACATGTTTCAAGATGGAAATAAAAAGTAAACAGAGGAACTTTGCTGTCCACATTTAGCATTCCTGGTTTCTACTGAAATCAACTCCGGGTCAATTTCCCCAACAACAGACAGATTCAGATTTAGTTCTCTGTGGCAGGCGGTTCATTTGTAAATGTAAATGAACACCTGATGTACCTCTGTGGAAAATACAGATTCTTTTCTACTTTGATTGCTTACAATAGTTATTGTGAAGGGTATAAAGCATTTTTTATTAAAATGTAAAAAAAAAAAAACCTTTTAAAAAGAATTTAATACATGCCAGTTCCCTTTGACATATCATCTTTTGAGAGATGTTTGTCTCTTCTCTCAAAAGACAATTTATTATTATCCAATCAGAAAATAAAATTATCGATGAGATGGAAATCCTTTTAGATCTAAATCTGCCAGATGGGGGGGAAAAAACAGCAAAGATTTTGGACAAATTTAAGTGGATTATGATTGAACCAAAACACACTTAAGAATCATCGTAAACCAACAGAAAGAGGAAACCAAAACACAGAAATAAATGCTTAGGATGATTGCAGTTTCTTATTTTAAAAAAAATTATAAACATTATGTCTTTAATAAAACAAACAAAAACTAACGTAGAAATCATTCCAGACACCAGGGCTCCACTTTTGTTTTATTGGACTCTAACAAATGCTCCACCACTGAACAGTCATATTGCTTGCATATGTTGTTTCCCTCAGACAAGTGCATGATTAGGAAAATTCATTTCATGCTCAATTTCAGGACTTTGTAATCAGGTTAATGGAAAGCAGCCATCCTACATGAGTCAGGCTTGGAGTTCCCGTCAGGAATCATCACGACTTTACTCAACCTTTTCTTCTCTCTCTATTTCCTGCTGGCAGGTTGGGGAGTTTTGCCTGTATTTACATTTTTATTTTTATTCACCCCTCCCCCCCCCCAATGTGAATTTGAAATCAAGGAAACGCACGTGACGCATGCCGAGTGAGTTACGGCTCTCTTTAATCCTCAAAACGGCTGCAACGTTTCCGCCTCCTTATCGGGCTCCCCCTGCAGATTTAGCCTCTGCCTCTGGCTCATATTTTTTGGTCCGCTTTGATTCGAGCAAGTGTGTGGTCTGGAGCGAGCAACAGGGACTTCTAATCCTGCTGTAGTACGTGATGGACGCACACACTTCCGCCCTGGGCGTTTCTTCCCAGGCCGGCGGACGCAGGCCGACTGTTCTGCGGCCAGGACGGAGCATTAGTGACAGAGAACGCTGTTAATCAGATTTAGAGTCATATCCGAAGAGGAAGGACATGTATCCTTATCCCGGCATCAGCTTTGGATTCATATTTCTTCTCACCACTTCAAAAGACCAAGGACGTTATCCAGATCATTAATCCTGTCTTCGGTCTCGAGCACTGATCTGTTTTCAGCGTGGCCTAGCAGCGTGGCGACGCAAGTCGGGATTCTTCGCCTTACATCGGATCAAAATGAAATTGGCTAGGAAATTGTTCACAACAATAGACTAAAGTGATTGTAAATGTGGCCAAAATAGAGTTTTTTCTTGGTCATACTAGAGGAAGCAAAGGGACATTTCTAAAGTAATTTGGAACCAACTAAGAAAATTGACAGGGTAAATTAAAAATAAAGAAAAAACTCCACAGATGGTAGGAGAAATGGACAGTTTCTAAGAAAGTAACAGATAACTTTTAATATTTTTTTTATCGACTGTGTAAATCGTCGCCTATGGTTTTCCAGCCAACAACAAACCAAAATTTTGTTCCAAACAAATACGACAAGACCAGCTTTTAGCTCGGGTTACAGAACATGAACTTTTAAAACTTAAAAAAACAAATCATAAGATCACTGAACTCATTCACAACAAATGAAGTATTTGGTTTCCAGTAGCAAAAAATCCTCTATAATTAAAATTATAAATGATAAATTCCCTAAGCGGACTTTCGCAGCTTGGGGAACGCTGTAAAAGTAGAGAACCTTTATTTGTTTGAAATGACAGGCCTGTCAATATGCTACCAGAAATCTAAATTTGCGGAGAAAGTCATAACTCAACAAATAATTGTCTATCTGAACACGTACTCAGCTTCTTGTCACCCAATCTGGTTTCAAAGTCCTATAGAAAAGTGCAAATGCTCCCTCACAGAAAATGTTAAAATATCTCCTGGACAGAGGTGATGTGGTTGGTGCTTTGTTTCTTGATCTCAAGAAGGAATATGAAGCCATTAACCATGAAATATTATTGACCAAGCTAAGTGGATTTAATTTTTCACCTTAAAGTTCATTGACTTGTATTCATGTAATCGATATGAGACAGTCAGAATCAATTTGTCCGGAGGTGTCCCGCAGGGATCTACTCTTGGGCCATTACTGTTTTTCTCTTTACATAAATGATCTTCCATCAGAATGTCAAACATCCAACATTCAAATGTATGCAGACGACTCACTAATATACATGTACGATACAAACGTTAACTCAGCTGCATTAATTAATGCTAATTAATTAACGTTAATTAACATTAACGTTAATTAATGTTAAACTGTGCAACAGGACAGTTTAACATTAATTAAACTATATTAATTAAACATTAATATAGTTTAATTAATGTTAATTAAACTATATTTAATTTAATTAACATTCAGCGAATGTTGAACGAATGCTGCTGAAACCTCAATGTAGCCAAAGTAGTTGCTGCGTTTCGCTCTGGATCAAATGGATCCGGTGTGGTACCTAAAGTTCCTGGAGCAAGAGAAAGAATACAAGCTGTAACAGAGTAAAAATACATCTGATAGATTCTAAATTAACTTTTAAATCCCGGATGAAAAGGGCCTTTTGAGTCAAATTCAACATTTCAAATTTACTTTCATGAGGTCGCACTTATATGTAAATACAGGCCAGTGAAATATATATAAAATGCTATGGTCATGTCACAAATCAGCTACTGTTTAGCATTAAATAGCACCCGCAGCTTTATCAGATCTATTCAAAATACATATTTAAAATATTGATAGTCAGATATGCCACGATGAATATTAGTTTTTTTGTATTGCTCTGACTTTCTGAGCTTGTCCTACTACTTCAGTTTCTGCTATTCTCTCGTCTGAAAAAAATACTTAGATGTTTGAATATCTTATTTGGCAGGGGGTTTTTTTTCAGTAGTATATTATAAAAAAAAATATAATATACCACAAGTCTGATTATTGGACTTGTAGCTCGTCTTTTCCGTGTCTTCTGTACATTCTGTTCTATAGCGTTTTCGGTAACTTGTGACCTTAAAGACCGAGCGCCAGAAACCTGCAGGTGTTTACACTTTACGTGCAACATTAAAGCAGCAAGTGTCTAGGTATTCACGTTACAGAGTTCCTGACAACTCCACTAATTAATGGATACGAAGGAAAACGTCAGCCCAGACTGCGGAGGACAAGCTTTCATGGGTTTGTTGTTCCTCAGTGGTGGGCTTGTAATTTAAAGAGTCCTATAAACAGTTGGAGATTATTGACAAAAGGAAGCATTTAACGGACATGTAGAAGAATGTGTGTTGTTGTTGCACCGCTTGTTGCTGCCGTCTCTCGACGATAATAAGCCTGTCGCACAACAGCGGAGATCTTGGTTCCGACTTTCTGCAAACAGATGCACAGTTACTGAACTCGAGCGGTCCGTAACCTGCCTGAGAATAGAAACTCTTCTTCCCAGCAACAGTCAAGTCAGGGAGAGACCAGCAATTTTCTTTTTCTTTTTTTTTTTTTTTTTTAGCATAATGATGACAGCCTGTTTTGTTCTGCTTCAGGGTCACGCAGCGCAGAAAGGGGGCTAATTAAATCATGTTTTTCTCCGTACTGCATGGCCATTCATATAGAAGATGTGAATTTGGTACTTTATGTTGGAAAATGTAGATCCTTCGGGGTGAAAAGAGACCGCAGTGATGCATCATGGCTTTTGCAGGGTTCAGGATTGCCGTAGCCCACGTGTACTGGATTCACTTTTTCCACATTTTATTATTGTGGACGCTTGTTGTTGTTGTTAGAAAGTTGATTACAATCATTTTCCCCTCACAGTTTGTGGAAAGAATTTGTGGGAAATCTTTAGTAGACAGAGGCCTGTCAGGATGACAGATTTTGCTGGACAATAAATTGCCCCGGAAGTTATTGCGATAAACGATAATATTGTTATCTTGAGATAAGTGATACAAATGGTAATAATGCAAGGACGCACTCTTAAATACCAAAAATCTTTAAATTCTAACAAACATTTAATGCTGGATCTGGAAATACACAAAATGAACAACAGAAATAAAATAAATGTTAAAGTCTCTGTAAACAAAGTAGTCCTTAAAAAAGTTCTAGTTGAGACCAAAGCACCAGACTGAAGACTTTTATCATCCAGTTTTTGGTAGAAAGAGAAATACGATAAATCACACAATTAGAAGTTATTGAGCTCAATTTAATTTATCATGTGATTAATTGATTTATTGTTTTTTGCGACAGGCCTATTTGAATACTTAATAAAATGAAGAAAAACATCCCCAAATAAACAAAAATAAAATTCAATGTCCTGAACTAACAACTTTTTGGGGCAATCTGGCTGCAATCACAGACTCTGGTCTTCTTATATCTCTACTAGCTCAACACGTTATTTTCTCCCATCCTTCTCTGCTGATCGTTTCAGACTCAGGTCTGATCTGGATCTACAGCGCCCCCTAGGCAGCCATTGTTTTATGATTCCAGAGATTTTCACTTATATTTAAGTCCAGGACCAGGTCCAAGGTTCTTTGCTTTATTGCTGCGGGTAAATTTAGTGCCGTCCAGATGAAGTGGCTGATGAAGGAATTTCTTATTCATCTGGTACAAAGATTGACAACGTCTCTCTCGTCTGAATTTAAAAGTAACCAAGTTTTTGAGTTAAAAAAACATTTAAAGTTGACAGTAAATTTGAAAATAAGACTAAGTGATTACGTATTATTGGATGACACTATTAACAATACCTAAACACCAACTATAAAGTCTTAAAAAAGGCAAATATAAAAAAAGTACAATTAAGATACACATATATTTTTACACTGTAGTTGCTTCATCCTATTTAAAGAGTTCTTTTTTATGTTTTTTACCCGTGATTTTTCACTTTATTCGCCAACATTGCTGGCGTGTCGACAGGAAGTGGTTACGGAGTTCCAATGAATAAAAAATGACCCCTGACCTCAGACTTCCTGTGTGTTCACATACTGACCATACTGGTGTCATTGTACTTCCAACAGTTTCACCAAAGAGACTCTTTAACACACCTTTGTTATCACTGTTACTGGTGTATAAAAAGAACCTATAACATATAAACAAAGAGTGCTTAGCCTGGTGGGGCAGCAAGTAAAGCTGCCTGGTGGCCCGCCAGGCTTATAATACACTCGCAGAAACAACGCTATCCATGTGTTAGACTGGCCTAGTCAAAGTCCAGACCTAAATCCAGTTGAGAATCTGTGTCCAGACATACTCAACACGCACTCCAAAGATCTTACAGCTGAAAATGCTCTGGAAGGTGGTTGTAGAAAGAATCTGAAAGTGTGAAAAAGAGCAAGACGTACTAATATTTTTCTTACTGAATCATAACCATGTGGCCTAGTGTTCGTCAGTACTGTCCAGTGTTTCTGGGACGTACATCAGCTCACATGCTAAATAACAGCCTTTTATTTAAGCACCATCTGATAGGTGTGATAAATCTAAAATTGGGATCAGTGGTTTATTATGTGTTTATATGATTGTTTTATTACTCAAACTCCGTCCAGAGGTGGAATATACTCCAAACTAATAAAGAAAGTTGGAAGGTGTGAGATTTAGCTCCACTGTTGAAGGCGAAATTTGCAGATTTGCTTACTGCCCGGCTAAAATAACTCGTTTTCCTTACCCTTAGACCTTTACGGAGGCGTATAAAAATTATTATTTTTATAATGATATTTGCTTATCTTGTTTGAGTGCCAAAACCCAGGCTGGAACAAACTCCCTGCCAGTGATGGCAAAGTCCTTTTTTTTTTTTTTTTCTTTTTTGTGAAGCTGTAATGGTTGCACAACAGGGTTTCACTTATTTTATGAGTGTTGCAGAGAGAACTCAGGGGTTCGTGTTTTTCTGGCTCAAACGTGTGGGATACTGTGCGCGCTGGAGGAATTTGGCTTGTTAAATGTGAGAATCTCATTGCTCATTGTTTCCCGGCCGAAACAAACCGTCTTGATTTGACGTCAGGAAAAGGTGACGGCGTCGGGAAATGCAACGCTCTGTCTTCAATAATACTTTCTCCTCGTTGTTTGTCGTTAAAAGGTACTGAGAGGGATGTATTTAATACTCTTATTTATCTTCACTCTCCTGTTTGGCTCGCCGTCACGTCAAACTCGGCCTAATTATAAATCGGGAGAGTTGAACAAGTTCGGGTATCTGGTGTTTTCCTGGCGTTTTCCGATAATTGCCCCCTTTGCATTTCGCCGTGTTCAATCCGAATATGTTTGGTTTTGATTATGAGATGCCGGGTGGGTCTGAACCACAGCTATTGTTGGCAGAACCGGGGAGGGGCTGTTTTCTCTCCGTAGATAATAACACGTTATGTCACCTATGCTACAGCGGGCGGTTGTTGCCAAACAGAGAAAGGCCAAGAATTTAGCTGAAAGTAACAACTTCTAAGCTCCCTAATTTGCTAGACAGGTGGAGTTTTACCACATCAGGACCTTCTGGAGAGTATTTGGTGATCCAGGAGGAAAGAGCGAACAGAGTAACGACGGGAAAGAAGAAATGTTCACACTTTAATGTCTTAAATTTTCATTTTTTTTAAAATTTACCTTTGGAAACAAAATGTTTTAGCTGCATGTAAATACCATTACTTACAAATGCTGGCCTTTGATAGCCAGTCTTGCCTCCTCAGTTCAGCGGGTTCCAGTCTCGGATAATTGGTGTGAGGAAGGTTTGCCTTACTCCTCTCTCTTGGCTTGAGATGTTTTACGGATTTTTGTGTGTGTACATCCCGTTTCAAGTCATCCTACAGTATCTTAATGAGAATCAGATCCGATCTTTGACTTTGGCATTGGCTTTCCGTTACTCAGCTAATGCATTCCTTAAGCCAGTCCTTGGAGTTACTGGCGTGTTTTGGGGTCATGGACATGTTGCAAGGTCCCGTTTTGCTTCCACTTTGATTGTCTTTTACAGATGATGATCTCATGTTTTCTCCCGCCGCTCTTTGATCCACGACTTAATTCACGGTGGAGTCGATGAAGATGAGTTGGTCAGGTGCTGATGCAGCAAAGGATCCCCACCCACATCAGGAAATGTCCAGTTCTGTGCTCAGCAGGCAGAATACCACTGTTTTTACTCCATATAGTTAGCCCTGTCACGATAACAAACGCTGCTAGACGATAAATTGTCCCAGAGGTTATCGCGATAAACAATACTATTGTTGTTTTGAGACCATTTTCAAGTAATACAATGGCATAATAATGAAATAATACATTCTCAAAGATCAGTAAACTTTAAATTCTAATGAACATTTAACTCTGGAACTGGAAGACATTTTAAATACCCCAAATAATTGAACAACAAATAAAATGAATTATGAAGTCTCTGTAAACAAACGTTCTTCAAAAAAAGAAAGTGGCTAGTTAATACCAAAACACCAAAATGCAGACTTTTATCATCCAGTTTTTGGTAGAGAGAGAGAAAAGAGAAAAACGATAAATCATGAAAATAAAAGTAACTGAGTTTGTTCTAATTTATTAGGCGATTAATTGATTAACTGCTTATTGCGACAGGCCTACATATATTCACTTTTAATTGTTTTGTCTATGTTTTTGTTAGGTTGCAAAGATTTACTCCTTGCACATCTGCCATGACAGTTAAACCTTCACCATCTCTCACATTTTTAAAGGCTTTTGTGGCACTAGTGGCCACAAAAGTTGGCCAAAAGAGAGATTGGCAAAACGAGCAGAAAATGGGTTGGGGCTGGTACTGGGGGGCGACTGTGTTGAGGATTGTAGCCACAGCATATGATGCACTTGGTACGCCCATCTCTTTCTGATTGCATTTTTCCCTACCAAAAAATGCCTACCAGCATTTATTGACATTTCCTGAGAATTAATTTAGCACCTTGCGGTCTGCTTCCAGGTTGAACTGGTCGCTTTGAATGTTCTCTACTTGTAGGGTATTTTCTATAAAGTGGAACCACTGATTTGAGACTTATTTAAATCGCTTACCAGACTCCTCATTTTGAGGGTGATGGACCACCATTTTGATATTGCAACATGGTTCACCTTGGTTCAGCAACCTTCCAACCGTATGCGCCGGATGTTATACATCTTAGTGTAATTTTAGCTCTTTCAAGTGGGACGAAATCCCACAAAATGCGTAGGTTTTTACTCAAAAGGAATTGCATTTTTTATTCCATTTTGCTGCAATCTTTCAAAGGTGCTACGGTTGTACTGTTTAGTTATGCTAGTTGAATTTCGGATAATCTTTAAAGTTCATATTGAAACTTTTATATGAATCTTTGTGTGAACTATAGAGACTAAAAAGCCAAACCTCCCCTTCCTGCTTGTTTCTGCCAGTTAAAGATGATTTTATTGATATTATCAGGAGCTACGTTGAAGCCAAAGCCATTGCCAGTAAACCTCACTCTGACGATTCAAATATGAACTATGCTTTCTTTGATACCAGAAGGGGAAATGATGTAAAACAGTAGTTTAGAGAGAAATGTGATAAGACTGTTTTCCACAGCTGAATCTTGCCGTTGTCGTTGGCTGTGACGCAGGACAGAATCTGAGTCAGAAACACAGACCAGATAACATAAGGCTTTGCTTCGGTTGCCTTTGCTCCTCTTGAACTCTGCAGGGAAAAAAAAGTTACACATTGCATAATTCACTCCGGAAATTATCGACACATTCCCATAAAAGAAACGTTCCTGCAACCAAATGGGAGCTTTAGTTTGGTCCCATAGCAACCAACTGGTCAAAAATACTCCCATCTCACACTGGATGAGAAACATGACGCCTCACTGTGTAGCTCTGATCTTGGAGGTTTCTTATGTTTGTCAGGTCAAATAAAAAAAAAGTGGTAAATAAACAAGACAGTGAATCAACAGATTTTAGTGGGGCGTTACATGTAATTGAACATTAGGAACTACTACGTCACCTACTGTAATTACCTTGAAGTATGTTGGAAGTGAAGGACGGGAGTGTTGAGATTGTTTTCCCCAGGTTGTTTTTTTGCCAACGTAGCCATGGCTTCCACTTGTTCAAGTCGAGCTAATTTGTTTGTATTAGTAGCACACCTAGTTCTCTCTCATTGACAGTGCCATTTCTGAAAGTTGGAAATACCTAGCTTGGAAATTGACCCACGCCTTCCTGACGCGTCTGCTGATTTGATCAAATCACAAACTAAGGCAAAATTCACGCCGCATGATTTCTACCACTTGAAAGTACGCAAAAGTCTACAGTAGATGCTCAAAAGCTTTTTTTTCCATACGCTTCGTTACTAGTAACGCTAGTCAACAGCCAAAAATTTGTCTGTGTTTTTTTGATTGTTTTAGGTTCATTTTGATGAGCTGAATCCAAAAATCACATTGGTTTTGCTCAATCAGGTCAACTTTCTGAACTATGGAGCAACCTGAGCATCAAAAAACAGGACTTGTTCTCACATCTGGACCGGTTTCCTGAAAATCTGGGATCAATGAGCGACGAGACGAAGGAGAGATGAAGATGTAATGTTCAATTCACATGTACTTACCCTTATCAGTGTTTATTATTCAATTTACAGAAATCCAAGTTTGTGACATTTAATTAATACACTCTTAGAAAACTTTTTTTTCTCTTAAAGCCTTTCTTGGATGAGAAAATGTAACGGAAACAAACCTATGATGTCACAAAAATGTCATCGATTTAGTCAGGAGGTCGGATTTCTCTGAGTCAAATTAGAATAAAAACCTGACCTGATTGAGAAAAATGGCTGTCATTTTTGGATTCAGCGGTGCAAAATAGTCCTAATTCAGTTGAAAAAACATAGACAACTTCCAAAAAAATATTTGTTTTATGTAACCCAATGTAATTAGACACATACCTGCTACATAATGCAATACTGCTGACATTACTTAATTATGAAGTATACTCAATTACGAGTATTTGCTGTCCATCGCCGAATTATACAACATAACAACAAGTTCAGTTTATATCCTTGTCACCCTATGACCATTTTTACACTGAAACCAACTAAATATAAGTGATTAATCTACCAAATGTCTGGTTTTTGACAAGTTTAACGGGTTGTTATGACGTCAATCGTGGCAGAGTGGGTTGCTCTCTCAATAGCATAACGTCAAGTGCAAACGATCAATAATCTTGGTGTGTGTCATAGGATAAAAATAACTATTTATTAAAATGTAATATTCATGTATTAGTAATTTTAATTCAAACCACTAAAGCCATGACTTAATTTTAATTCGTGACCCTCTTTGGAACACCCAACAGTCATATTTGGTGTAAGGCAAATGGGCTGCATTCAGCGCTGGATTTGAAGTTGTGTGGACTTTGGTTCAGATGGCGGCGTCCATTAAAACTTGGCCTGCTTCACCCATTTCAAACCGGTTTTAATATGTTTGAGAATGCCGTCCTTGTGGAACACCCAGTTGCGTCCGAGGTCCGACCACAAACCCAAACTATCCCCTAAGTTGAAAACAAAATAGTCAGAATGAGCAGAATTAGCCACTGGAACCTTCTGGAACACCAGTGTGTCTGTCCTGAGTGGGGACAGTTTCACACAGCAAAGGACTTGGGGGGGTGAAGATGAAAGAAGAAACTCTGATCCAAAAACACCTTCAATCTTGTCAACATGGATGTTCTAGAGCAGTGGTCCCCAACCTTTTTATTACCGCGGACCGGTCAAGACTTGGCAAGGGGAGGAAGGGGAACCGTCAGATAATGCTTCTTGCATGTTGGTGTTCCCGCTGAATGTGGGAATCACCTACCGGGATAAATCCATTCTCCTGTCTCTTCTCTGGGCCTTTTCCCTTCGCAAAGAAACTTTCCAAAGACATCTGATCTGTTTCTCACTCATTTTGCTGCTTGTGGGCTCAATGTTGGTGCGCAAGACGTAACCGAGAGAATCCGGTTAAAGGATGTTCAAAATAAAAGATCCTCCAGACTCAAATAATACATAAAACGGAAATATTTAATTATTTCTTGCGCGGCCCGGTACCAATTGGTCCACGGACTGGTACTGGTCCGCGGCCTGGGGGTTGGGGACCACTGTTCGAGAGAAAAGCTACCGTATTTTTCAGACTATAAGCCGCTACTTTCCCCCCACGCTTTGAACCATGCGGCTTATAGCCCGGTGCGGCTTTTCTGTGGATTTTTCTTCAACCACCAGGGGGAGCACTTTAGCAGGAAGTGAATTGGAAGTCAAAATTGAAAATCAAAGAAGAAAGAGCTAATTTTAATTTAGAACAAGCACATGCTAGCAGCAGGCACGACGGAGAAATGTTTTCAAACTTATATCCCCTCATCATGGAAACAACAGGAAGAAGTTCATATGATGCCACTTTTAAGTTGAAGGCTATCGATCTGGTAGATAGCAGCTGTACGTAAACTCGGCGTGAATGACTCCATGACTCGGCGTTGGAGACGCAGGGCTGTGTCCTGAATAAATCCAATAAATCCAGCTAATTTATTAAGGAAACAGCCCTCTGCTCTGTCCTTGTGGAAAACCGAGAGCAGCGGAGATATCAGCGACTTATAGCCCGGTGCAGCTTGTATATGTACATTTCCAGTTTGTTTTTTTTTAAGAACATTGTGAGTGCGGCTCATGGTGAGGTGCGCTCTATGGTCCGGAAAATACAGTACATGTTCAGAAGAGGGAATGAGAAGTTTTTGTCCTCAGTGGCAGCTCTGTGTGACATTTAGTCTTAAGAACCAGCTATCGGTCCTGGTGCTGGAAGTGTCATGCTGTGGGCTCATTGATGCAGCGGAATAATAAAGAAAGAGAATTACCTTCTAATTCTTCAAGTTCACATCAACAGCCAGGTGGGTGATGATTGGAAATATGTGGGGACCTAAAATCTGTGGTTTACAGGGTTCATATATTTGACACCATGTGAAGCAGAGAAGCTTCTGTTATAAATTCAGACTTGCAGCTCCAGTTCCTGTTTTTAAGATTCACTCAAGCCCTGTGCTGTGTCATTATTACACAGAACACTTTACATTAACCGTTTAAAACTGAAATATGTAGCTTTAATGAAAAATATGATATTTACAGATTTCTTAAAATTATTCTAATTATTATTATTTTGTGGCAGGATGAGACAGACAATCTGTGAAAAAAAAAAAATAAAAATCGAGCTCCTCCATCTCCTCCCAGTGCTGCTACATCAGTCTGAAAAAATGCTCCGCTCTGGACCAGAAACAACCAATCAGAGCCGGGAGGAGGGCCTTAGTGCCATCCATCCTGCTCGTGTACGCGTTGCTAAATGTGCTAATGGTGTAGAAACAACTTACCGTTCCAGGAAAATTGTTTATCCGCCGTCATCGGTGGCTATGCTAACTAGCCTTGGCACTGGTGGCAGACTCTGTTGTGGTGAATCAGCTGTAGCGTGGCGGAGAGCAATTTCTGATTTGTTCAAATAAGAGCAGTTAGAATTTTTTTTTCACAAAGTAAAAGGTTTCGTAGCCCAGCTTTAACGTTCAAAATGTGAACTTTGACAAGAAGTGACCGACTGAGCAAATAAAGCATCCTGAGCGTCTTTCTCGAGTGCAAGGACACATTTGCTGCTTTATATTTTGAATTTTGCACGCGAGAACTCTGCATTCCACTGAATAAAGCTCGGATCCACACCCAAACTCTTACGCCATCGGACGGCCGTCATCTAAACAGTGAGTCAAAACGTGTTGCTCAACACCGGGACTAACTCCCCCCGCCCCCGGATCTTACAATTTAAAAGACAAAAATTTGTGTTAAATAACTCCAACCTGTGAAGCAAAAAAAAAAAAAAAAAATCAAATAAATCCCAGCTTTTTCCCTCCTCCCGAGGCTCTGGTTTCACCTTTACAGGCATCGAGTCTGTGGGTGGGACGGTGTGAGTCAGAGATGTGGGCGACTCGGTGAAAGCGGTTTATTGCAGCTCAACAGATAATGTCACCCGGCGCTTTGTTGTGATGAGGAAAGAGGCCGCATCCATTACGTGAGTCAGGAGCGCGGCGGACAGGTCAGCCTGTGGGAGGAGGACAGATGCCAAAAGTCCTAAATCTGGACTTCTTGTCGTTTGGTTTCAGTTTAATATTTAATCATATACACAAACTGCTCTGTTCTCGTCTGACTCCCCAACAGGCCGAATGTATTTTTATCCCTGTCTGCTGTGGAAGGAATAGGTTTTTCTTTTTTTTTTCTATTTTTCTTTGGTACTCTTAAACAAATCTTTTAAAATTTGATAAATGGCAGATGCATTTTTTGTTCTCACCCTTTTCCGGATTACATTCGTCCTTCGGCGGGGCCAAGACGAAGTCAAAAATGAAATGCTCTGCTCTGTTTCTCCCCGTCTGCACTTACTCACTGCGAACAGATCATATTTTAGTTTCACTCTCAGCCGTTTGACAAGAGTTTCTCGTCCTGTCCAGAATGCCAAGGCTGGAATCCTCCTTAAAACTCTGGCTTGTTCTGGGCGTACTGTTCTGGCAACCGATCCCGTCTGAAATTTTCCTTCATTTTTCTTTTTCTAAACGTATTTATAATCGAAGAACTAACTCTGGCCAAAAGGAGTTGGAAATAGGCAGAAATTCGTGGTGGTACCTTAAGGAGCCGTAACCTTCTGCCGCCCCTCAGCCACCATGCTTCGCTGTCGGTCGATTTAATCTGGCAGATCCTGCACCTCTTGTATCTTCTCTTTATTTCAGAAAGAATCTTATCTGTGTTTCAGCTCTTTAAAGTCATTGCACGCAGATTTCTTCCCAGCAAAAACAAAACAACAAAACTGTGCCGTGCCACCAGCGCCTGGAAGGGCCTCGCTTTTAACGCGCGGTAAAAGACAGCAAAAAAGTGATTTTATTTTATTTATCTTTTCCAGACATGATAAACAGTTTGGCTTCAAGTGATGGCTGATCCATTTGCCGTTAACAAGTCTTTTCTCGGTAACCCTGAGGACAGTTCGGCTGTAGCGTTTGTAAGCGTTTACAGTGTTGCTGAGGAATTTGGGCCGACGACTCGTCGCTTTGTTTTTGTTCGTTTTTACTTAAATTAGTTTAATTGCACCACATTGAAGGGTTAGGGAGCGTAGCACGACACCTGAATCAGATTTATGTCTAGACTTTGACTAGACCACTTTAAAATCTTCCAACTTTAAATGTTAGCATTTTTTTCATTGAGGAAGCTTTAAATCCAGGGACGCCTAATTATTTTTGTTATGAATTATAGAGGCAACACAATTTGCCTCTGTGTTGTATATATAAATGGCAATTAACTTTTTTTAAATTTTTTTTTACTGAAACTCTAAACAAGAATTATTGAAATATAATAGATTCCACGTGTAGACATGGCTATCTGAATATATCTGGATAGTTTGTTGATTAATTATGAATCATTTCTGAATTTATTCATTAGACTCTGTATAAAACTCTACATATCATTCCATGTAGACATAAGAATGTTTTTGTATTTTTTATTTTATGAATTAAGAATTTTCTATTAATTTATCAGCTTAGCTTAGGTCCATGTGGAATATAGTTACAGTTAAATATTTATTGAAAATTATTGAATCTCTGATAAAGCAATGTTCCACGTATTGAAATTATGAGAATATATATATATATTTTTATTTTTATTTTGATGTATTATAGATTTATTTTTTTTTACTTTTTACACTTTAACCTCTTTGGTCCATGGTATAAAGTGGCTTTTTAAAAAAAAAATTATTTTATTTTTTTACGGAGGAAAATAAAACCATTGATTTATGGACATGGTCAAATTTAGATGCAACTCTACATCTACACACGACTGTCAGGCAATATCTAGGTAATTTCTTAACAAATCATAAACTTTTCAGAAATATTTTACATTTGTGCCTACATTGTTAAAAGTGTTGGTTAACACTTGTACTGAAAAACTAATGTAATGCCATTATTGCTTAAAACGGAAGCTAATTTTTATAAACAAATTATGTATTTATATACATGTAAATATTGTAGGTCTGATGTTGTTACAGTCATTGGAGTATATTTTGTAGTTTTTGTGATAAACTATAGATCTAAAAATAGTTTTCAATTTGGTTCTGCATTAGACAAATAGCTCAGATTACATTTTACAGAGATTTTGATGTGTGGGCTCCGTTACTGGTTTGATTAATTGGATCTTTCATGTGGTTGATCACAATTAACTCAAGATTTAAGTGAGAGGTAATGTCAACCTGAAGGGTCAAGTTGGTTTTAATATTCTTTTTTATTGTTAATACATGAAATCATTTTTTTAAAACTACTTTTTTCCATTTCTCCAGGTCAGTTTTCAGTGTGACAAAAAAGCAAAATGAGAACTTGGTGTCATAAAGACTGCGTACTCTGAGATCACTTCAGACGAAGAAGTAAAGATGTTGCTCTACTTGGCCAGCTGGATTACCGACCACTTACGAAACGTTGGTGTGTTTCTGTTCGGCTCGGACAGAAATGGAAAAAACTCGTGTTTATAGTTGCCATAATTTTCGCTGCTGCCGGGAACAGTTTGACAAATGTAAAATAACGAAAAAGTCCCCCTGCAAAAGAAACGATCTGTCCTGCTCAGCCTTCTTACCACATTCTGGCGCTTTGCTGCATCATAAAACAACTGCTAGTTTCCAGATAGAAACAAACGGTGAAGTTGGCCTTCAGTCTGATTTCGGCTCCAGCGGGTTCTTCTTGAACGTCTCTGGGTTCCTCAGCAGGTCGTCGATCAGAGATCCAGGTTCTGTTACCAGACAAAAACAAGATTCTATCAATAACGGGACATCGTAGTAAGATGTACTGCTTATGCTTTAACAATGCCGCCGTGCGTTAACTCAGGCTTCGCTTCTTGTCTGCAGTCCGTTTCCCAGGTGTGGAACCTTAAAGTTACAAATTCAAAAGCTTTGCTGCTGAAATGTCTCAAAAGCTCTCGAGAAATACCTTTGCAAAAGTGTTTTCTGCCATTTAAGCTCCTTTTTTTTTGTACACTTTGATGCATCATAGCCACAACCTTCAGTTAGGACTCAAAAAAAGATGTTTTGTTTTTTTTGAAAAACTTTGGCTCACATTTAAATGTTCAGTTTCACTGTCCACCATATGCAACTTGATCTGACAAAAACTTACAAGCCAGGCAAGAACCAGAGACTGATTTAATGTGAGGTTGGTAAGAGCAGCAGCCGAGAAGCCGGCGGTAAGTGAGGAAGAGGAGGAATTTGTTGACCCAAATCTGGTCCTTATGGACCGACGGCAAACAGAACATGCAAAGAAAAGCTGCGCGGGTTTGAAATGGACACTTCCAGATCACAATTAAGCCATCATATAATAAGTGGAACAAGGTGGTGGGAGCAGAGCAGAGATGATGGGATGATTTTCCTTCCATCTGACTTGTTAGACGAAATGGTAAAACATCTTTTCTCTTCCGTTCTTCAGCGTGTACGACATGCAATTCATGTTCTCTGTATGTGAAACATTAACGGGGACGCATTCTGCAAAATTCACATTTTGCACAATATTGTACAGTACTTCCATTTGAGTTTCCAGTGCTTCTAAAACAAAATAGTCCAAGCACTTAAAAAAAACAAAACAAACACCCAGATGTTTTTGGCAATAAGTTCATGTTTCTTGGTGTCTGGAAAATGAGCCGTTTCAAAAACCTTTGGCAATGAAACGTCACAAATCAGCAGCCACTGCCCATCACCTAGCAACTTGAGCGGCGTGTCGCCCCTCACCTAGCAACCCAAGTTGAACACCAATGTGTTTAGCCAGCTGGTTTTATTGCAGTACAATGGCTGCTGGAAAAGAGAAGTGTTTTTTTTTGTCGACTTACTATTTAGAAACAACTTGCTGAACTTCTTGTTGGCTGCGCAGGAAGCTCCGCGTCTGCTTTTCAAAGATGTATGGTGGCGCAGCCATTTTCATGTGCGAGTGTAAAAATTGAGTTAGGGGGCGTGGCTACAAAGTGGATTTAAAGTGACAAGAGACCCTAAAACAGCGTGTTCTGGAACTGAGTGGACCGAAGAATGATTCTGTGAAAAACATTTGTAAAATTAACCTATTTTGTGTAGCCCAAAGACCTTCTCTATTTAAAACTGCCATGCTGACTGAACGGCGCTCCTAATGAATCAGCTCCTAACTTTCATACTGCTGAACCACAATGTAACAGTTTTCGCACAAATTCACGATCTGACACATCGAATACGTCAAAATTGGGCGAAGCGGCAGACAGACAGAAATCAGCTGCGATGGCCGAGCGGAGCAGAGCGTCTTTAGGAACCGCTTGCTGCGAACTCAGAGCGCAGACCAGAGCACGTCTGAAGACTCACTGGGAATCGCTTGTGTATAAATTCCCCGTCGTGCGCCAACTCATTCGTGACATCTGTGGTTTGGCATCATTTCGATCTAAACCGTCTGATATCTCTTTTACATGTTCAGAGACAATCCGTCTCCCAGCAACAATTTCAGATGTTTTTCCAAAACACTGCGTCTCGTGTTTGTTTGGAGCTCGGGCACCGAAGCAGGGGGACCGTCTCACAGCCAGAGCAGAGGCAGAACCTTCACATGCGCTCCTATAGCACATCGTTTCTTTCTACTTCTTTTTTCTTTTCTTGCAAGTGTCTTCAGATTATCTGATAAGATAAGAATGTTACCCTTTACTTTTTTTTTCTTTTTCTGCCTTTCATCTCTTTGACATCTTATTTTCCATCACCTTCTTCCCTCAGTACCTGCCCTTTATAAGATCTACTGTCAGATCCAACCAGCGCTGCCGCATGCAAATTCATACGGAGGTTTTCAAATGCAACATTTTCCCACGGGAAGAAAAAAAAAAAAAATCTTCTTGTTTTAATTGCGCATTATGAAACAAGGACTTCAGATTGTTTCAACATTGTTTCCAAGCAAGATGTGACAGATTAATGTCTGAAACCTTGAAGAAAAAACAAAACACACAACTCTTTGGGGGAACGCTGATGTGCCGCTATCATTGTTTGCGTCTGACTGTCAAGGTTTTGCACTCTTCCAAAAATCCCTTAGATTTGAAATATCTGGTGACTGCTTGGAGGATTGAAACTTTTTGTTCTGGCAGAGGAAACGCTGTCCTCCTGTCAATAGATCACCAGTACAGACCTAGAGAGAGGGAAAGTAAAGATTCCTAACAACCAGTTTGGCTCATCAAAGTTGAACTTGTCCTCATCAAACCAAAAGATAAATTGGCCTTAAGGTTGACCCCCCTTACTTTCCTTTAAATCACTTTTTTTTTTGTAGTGGCCAAAACAAAGCAAAGCAGCAGCTGACAAGTGTTCAAGGAATGCGGGACAAGTCGAGGCAGTAGTCTCGGGAGTCGAGACCGTGGAGACGCCGCAAAGCAGAGCGTCGCTGTGCTAACCTTGTTGCTTTCTCTGTGGAAAACAGTGGCTGATCGGAGAGAGAGACAACCACTGCGGGTCCGTCTGCTTGCGGACGATCGGGAAGCCGGTGTGCGGCTCGGATGGGCGGACCTACGAGACAAACTGTGAGCTGCAGAGGGCCCGATGCAGGGACAAAACGCTGACGATGGCGCATCGGGGAAGGTGTCGAGGTGAGGACGGCAAAAATAAAATAATAATTTTTTTTTTAAAAAAGCCGCGCCGGCTGGGCCGCATCGACACAAGAACAACTTTCTGTTCCAGGGTTTTGTGTTTTAGGACATTATAAAAGTCTTTTACGAGATTGAAATCTGAGCGCGGGTCTACGAGGACGCCGCATTCAATGCTGTCATTAAGCAGAGGTAAAAACCAAAACGGAAAAACAAAGTAAACGCCGTCAGTCAATAGCCTGCAGAGCCAACATTAGCCAAATTAACTGGAGGAAATTTTACTCTGTTTGACTTTATTAGTCTCTCACATCCCAGATGAGGGAATTTCTCCCAATCACCGCAGCCGTTGCTTTGGTTCATTGAGGTTTTGCGCAGCTAGATGGACTTCAAGTTTTATCGCGATATTTTGCTGTAATATTGTGGCTACGATAAAAGTGACGATAAGAACTGTTTAACGTTTCTCTTTTAGGCAACTGTAGACTGTGTCACACTAATTAGAGACCCACAAACACAAATAATGCGCTTGAAAAACATTCCCATTTGTAAAATGCTTCTTTAGGACACCGGTCATGTAAAGAAGTGTGATTTGCATTTTCAAATTTATTCGTATTTATTTATGTTTTTATTGAACAGACAGCGGAGAAAATAGTAAAACTATCAATCGCGACAATAAGGAGAGCTAAAGGTTTTAAACAGCACTGATTGGAAATTATTGTGACAATAATGGATCAGATTTCTTATCTAGATGAAACATTTATCATGATAAGTGATAAACGATACGATAAATGCTCACCTCGATGCGCAGCCATCTTGAAGTTATTCCATGACTTTTTTATCAGTTTCTCCCCTTTTATTCTTGTTTTTGTTTAATAAATAAAAACAGTACGTAATCTGTTTTATGTTTTTGGACAATCGAGGTTAAACAAAATAATTTTACAAACTGATAATGATCAAATCATTGTCATTACTTCTTTAATTTCCCGCAAAACGCACATGGTGACCTTTAATTTATGGTTTTAGACTTTAATCAATTGCTTCTTTTCCGTTTTAGGTTATTTAAACTCAGGCATCGAATGTTAATGTCATCTATGAATAAATCAAAGCTAACTCGCAGGGCTAAAAGCTTAAAGGGAGTTTTTAGCTTGATTTTGGTGAGGATGCAAAGATGACTCCACAATGCAAACATGTTTATCGTAATCTGCAGAAATAATTAATAAATGCTAATGTGCTATTTTTCTAATTGTTGTGGTTTTCAAACATTTTGCATGCGAATAAAGCTCTTTTTAATGTTTTTTGTCCGTCTAGTGTAAACAAATGTATTTATTAATAGAGCATTCATTTGTCAAATGCTATATCTATATATCTTTCTAAAATAAATACCAGATTTACCTTCAGTTGGTATATTCATGGCTTCTTTTTTGCTTTTGACACAAAAACTCTCCGTTTTGCACAGAAACCATTGTATTGCATGTAAAGGACTCGTTTGTCTTTCAGCGAGGTTTACAGTGCCGGTGGCTCCAGCACCAACGGCCACATCTGATGGGAGGGAGCCAGAGCCGAAAGGTCAGAACTGAGCAGACACTTTTAGAAGCTGTGAAATTCACCCCATGTAGGGAATCGTTTTATTTGGAGGAGTGCAAAAAAATGTTTTAATGAGACAAAGGTCATAATACAGTCATAGTCAAAGCACCTCAATCATCCAAGGGCTCAAAATGCAACACAATGAGTTACATTGTAAAAACAGAAAGAAGATTTCCAGAAAGTAGAATTCTTTGGTAAACAGAATTGGACCTAGCTGTAACAAAAATCCTTCTTGCAGCTTTAATGTGATCTATATGCATTTACGTTTCTTGCATGTATGTTTGAGAAATCCTTTAATCTCCATGGCAACCATTCAGCTGTGCGTAACGCCTGGGTGAACCGAGCACCGTCTTCAAGATGCAGCTTCCATGCTTTCCCCTCGCAGACCAGCTCTCCTCTGTGACTCCAGCACTCCTTCAGACTAGTCAGCAGCAATTAGCAAACACCTGGTGGAACTGCGCATCAGCTGAGCTCATTATGTGAGCTACTTTTCAGTGTAGCGCTGGTAAATATGTTGCTAAGGGGTCAATACAGGAGTGATGTAATGACTTCCTGGCGGAGTTTCAGAAAGAGCAGCAGTTTTTAAAGAGACAGAGGTCCAATTTCAAGGTGTTAAATTACAAAATCAAACTTCTTTTAAGTCATATTTGATATATGTAGCATTTTTATAACAACTGAAGGCAACAGTTATTTTATTGTGCTATAAAATGGAACTATGTGGCTGGAAAATGCATAATATCGGCCCTTCTTTTTAATCCAATCCATCATCTGGTGGTCTTCCCGCGTTGCTTTGCCATGGAAACGTGGATAAAGGTGAAAAGAAAGAATCACATCTTGGGGGCCAAGGTGGATCGAATGCGGACCGTCTATTGAAAGTCACCTCTGTTTCCCCTTTTACAGCACGGCTTTGTAATCAAAGCCGTGAGGAATCCCTCATTAAAGATCACTTTGTCCTTTTATCGCCTTCAAAGTGACGAAGAGCGTCTGACCTTCAGAGCTGCGACTATCGAAGCAAATGAGCGTCACTTCCAGCTCAGCTTCCAACTCGCCCATTTCCATGTGTTGACCTTTCAGCTAAAACACTGGCTAAACGTGACATCAACGCTAGCTTCAAACACTCCTCTTGGTCTCCTGTCTTCATTTTCCTTCTGACGATTTAAACTGCGAATGTGGAAAGCAATAAAACGCATTTATTTTGAAGATCACAAAGTTGCAGCTTTGAGCCATAAAACCTGAAGGGTCAAGTGGAAACTGGGGGGTGGAGGCGGGGGGGAGATGTTTTTGATTTCCCAGCTCTCTGTGGACATGTACGTTTTTACAGACCATGATCACAGGCTGCCCTCGACTCTGGAGTCAAGGTGTGAACTTGGCATTTGCTCCCACGTTTCAAAGCCTGTTTTTACGTCAGGAGAACTGCAGCCCGATTCCTGCAGCCCGATTCCTGCCTCCTCTGTTTCAGACAGGTGAATTTGATGGATTGCATCGATACATGGGTATTGATACGGATGAGTTCGTGGACGCATGGATGGATGATATTGAAAGACTCATTGATGGGTTTGAATATTACAGCTGGTGCAGCCCTCCATATTTGGCTACTCACTTTGACTTTCTGCCCCTCCTTCTTGTAATGCTTGGGTTTATTTCACAATAAAAGTCCTGTGGCACGTAAAGAAAAAGCTGAGAAAAGCTTAAATTGTCTTTGCACAGGTTTTTTTCTTCTCTTTTTTCGGTTTTAAAACACAATAAAACAGACCGTCTTCAATAAGCAAGGGTGAGCCTTAGGGGTGGGCGGTATGGACTTAACGTTTTATCACAATATTTTGCGGTTCTATGGTGATAACAATAAAAGTGACAATGAGAACGATTTATTACTTCTTTTTCAGGTAACTGTATGACCTGTGTTATGCTAATTGTAGCATGTGCACTTGAAAAACATTCCCATTTATAATACATTTCTTTGTATCACTGAACCGCACATGGTAACTGTATTTTAGCCAGTAGCACCTATGCCAACCAGTTCAATGAAGCATGAAAAATAATAGGTCAGAGAGTGGCAATGTTCATATAAGCCCAAAATAAGAAAAGATAACCACCTGACCTTTTTTCGGCAATAGTTTTATGTTTTTAGGTGACTGGAAAAACCTTCTGAACGTAACGTCACCAAATAAATATATATAAAAAAATCACAGTCCATTTTTCTACATTTTACATTTGACATCACAGTCCTGTTTTAGTTCCGTCCTTATTTTTCAGACTGTCTTCTCTGGGATTACTTTTTATGAACTTTCATTCATCCACTGAAGGCCACTCTGTTCTGCACCCTGCTGAGACTATATTTACAAGAACAGCTAAGCATGAAGTTCAACACCAAAGGTGAACGCTATAAAAGACAAAAAAACCCCAAACCCACACACATCTTGATGGGATTTTCAACCTTTAAATGTGAAACCTCCTCTGTTCTTAATTTTTTCCCACAATCTCAGAAATATCTCTTCAGAGTAAAACTACAGAGCGCTCGCCGCTCATTGCTTCGCCTCATTATGTCACATTATGGATCAATAAGTCTGTTCCAATTCCTTGAAATATTCTTCAGTTGATTGTACATTTAACATTTAATTGAGTGTTTAAACCGCAGTGGGTTTCAGGTGCAACAGGGGTCTTACTGAGAAAAGAACCATCTGTTTTGTTTTGTTTTGTTTTTCACAGAGGCAGGTCAGTCGAAGTGCCACGTGGAGAGGAACCAGGCCCTGGAACAGGCGCGGAGGCCTCAGGAGTCCACGTTCGTCCCGGAATGCAACGAGGATGGAACGTTCGCCCAGGTGTGTGCTTCACTCCCCACCTTCCTTTTTCTGTTCTATTAGCGTCCTCAGATAAACGCAGCTGTCATAAAAGATATGTTTGCATCTGTATGCAGGTCCAGTGTCACACTTTGACAGGTTACTGCTGGTGCGTCACCTCCGACGGCAAGCCAGTGAGTGGCTCCTCTGTGCACAACAGGAAGCCTGTGTGTTCAGGTACTTTGACTGGGCGGGGAGGTCTTCATCAGCCAGTGTGTGAAGGAAATGTACTCGGCTTTTGCCGACTCATCCTGGTGTCCTTAGTATCTCCTCCCTGTCAGCTGATTCTGTATCTGATCGGATTTAATCATTAAAAAAAACCCAGCAGATTATTTATACACATACAAGATTTGGCAGCTTTACCGTCGCTAATGTATTCGGGACATTTGGCATGCTATGGAATTTATGTAGGTCAGCTGTCTCCAAAGTTGGTGTCCCACATGTTTTAGGTGGTAGCACAAAAATGTACCACCGCTTTCTTGTGGTGGTAGTAATAATCTTGAGGTTGTGAGTCAAATCCCCAGACCAACAGGCTCTCTACCAGCTCTGCCGCTCCGCCATGTTGCATTTGTGGGAATCTTAACTTTTACCCCTAGATGCTCTGGTTGGACCTTAAATGTGGAAAATAAATAAAACAAAACTCAAAAGTCTCGGGCAAACTACCCTGACCTTTTGAAGCAAAATACTGTGAATATAAGCAAATCACTGCGATCCACTTATACTATGCAAAAACGGGGGCCCGTCCACAGACAACAAAGCTGTGGCAGAGCTCGGCTCTCCGCAAATTGTGTTTTGTTTCCTTGCACAAAACCGCAAACATACTCTACCCATTAGCGCTCCTCTAATTAGACGTCTCTTTAAAGCTCCAGAATTGTTAACTCATTGGTGTTAATGTCTGGCATTAGCAAAACAGACAATTGGGAATTGCATCGGCAGCTGTTCTTGCTTGACTTGACCGCAAAACGTTTTGGTCGGTCAAGTCTTTGATTGAATTTAGTTGCGATTCGTGGCAGAGTAGATATGCAGGAATTAGCACAGCAGCTAGTTTCATCCTGTGTCCTCAGACGTTAATGTTTTGGCTTTGTTTTTGGGTCAAAATTGACTCAAAGTGAAAAAATCCTGTCTTTAAGTAAATCATACTCATCAACTTGTTCTCAGATTCGAATTGATCAGTTTCAAGAGTAAAGGAGGAAGTTTTTGAACAGAGTCCCAGACTAGACTCTGCCACATGTGGCAATTGTACAACAGGTGCAAGCTCAACAAGAAGGCCAGTAATGGCTGGATCATGCAGGGGCCTCTCTGGTGCTCTAAGTGCTTTCAGCGGGACTCTGTACGCTCATCCTGGATGGGAACGCTTTCTGATAATCGCCCTCGTTTTCCTCTGTGAGATAACACTCTGGGGCCTTTGCCAGGACTGGGTTGCAGAGTCACCAGAGCAAATGGTGCAAATTTTGTTTTGGATGGTCTGGTTAAACTGTTCACATGTGCCTTTGTTCACGCTCCCTGTTGGAACATAGAGCAGAGATTTAACCAAGATTTGCTTATGTGGGCTGAAAACAACTTATCAAAACTTAGGGATTTCCTAACCTGAGTCTAATCAACTTCTACGTTTGTGTTCAACTGACTAATTAAAAATTGATACAAAAATGATTTAATCAAAGCTGACAGATCGATCCAAAATATCGATTAAAAAAAGTTGGTATCAGTATCAGATCAATACTTTAGTTTCAGATTCCCCCTTGAATTTTTACTTCTGTAGTTTCTCAACTCTACCTCAAAACAGATTTTACTTTGATTTGCTCTCGAATGGCATTTCTTTGCACTTTATTTAGAAAAAAAGCAGACTAATTTGCTTTGGTTGCCTATGGTTACTGTTTGTCAGGTTAATGTTAGGGGTGGGCATGTATAGTATCATTTATTGTGAATTTTTTTTTATCATGGTATAAATCTTCACTTATGGGTGTCTCGATACATTCCAGTTACTGAAGGTAAATTTAAAAAAAACTGAGTGTATGATTGGAAGTACTAGTTTTGCTGTTTTCTCCACTATCTGTGCCACGAGAGCTTCAGTAAATATCAATAAAAGAAACATGATTAAGTGCAGCTGCTGTATGCAGTTTATCAGAAATCTCACTTTTTTTAAGTGGCGTCCTAAATAAGCCCGATTCAGATAGAAATGATTTTCAAGAACAATATTTGTGTTTATGGCACAATGAATGCTGAACCATGCAGTCAGTCATATCAAAAAATAACAGTTTTTAAAAAAAAAAACTTTGTCGTTTTCAGAATAGTACCACAAAATATTGAGATAAAATTGTTGGTATGTATTGCCCACCCATGCAATATGTTCTAAAAGTTTTTTTTAGATACTTATAAACTTCGTCCAAATGTTGCGTGAGGTTTGAACAAAATGATTTAAAGGAAAAACTACAAAAAAACATAAGACTAGAAGTCTGACACATCAAATTAAAATAAAAAGTATCAATTGTATTAACAATACAAGCCCTCTTTTTATTTAGTATCGGATTAATATATAAAAAACTGAAGAACCGCACACTTGTATTAATCACACTGTTTTTGTAATTAAGAAATTATTCTAGCTCAAATTTGCCAAGCAATCGAACCCAGCCGCTCAGTTTGACCAAAATCCAGCAAATGAAATATGTGACATAAATCCTTTTCCCAATTATCACCTCTGACAAACACCGTCCCGGAAAACTATTCGTATTTTCTTCGTGTTTCATTTGGATTACACAAAGTGGAGTCAAATGAAAGTGATACAAATAAAAACAAAAAGTCTTTAGTCATAAAATTCTGAAACATCTGGCATCCATCAGCCCTGTCTAACTTGATATTCCTAAAAACTCCAGTGCAACTAATCGACTTCATAAGGTACCAAATTAAATAAAAAACGAGTCCTTCTGTGCATAATATGATCTCAGGAGGCATACAAGATTCTTTTTGTAAATGTGTCAGAAGAGTGCTGGAGAACAAAATTAATCTTGAAGACCAAGAAACACAGTAGATTGGTCAGGCATCAAGTTGTGGGGAAGTTTAAAACAGAGTTACAAAACAATATCCAGAGTTTTTAACATTTTATTCGGCACGTCATGCTGTGAAATAAATAATTTCTTATTTCAACAAGAACGAGGAAGCCGTAAACACAAGGAAATGCTTTAAGAAAACCTGTTTGGCAAATGTTTCCCATCTTACGATGTCAATGGCCCTCAAGTTACGACCCAGCCAAGGTCCAGACCTACATCCAACTGATAACTTGTTTTAAGACTTGGAGCTTAACTTTATTTCCATTCCCATTCGAGAACGGAAGTCTTTACGTTTGCAAAACTGGCAGTGACCTTCGCAAAAATACTTCCAGCTGCAGTTGCTGACAATGGTGGTGCTTCCAAGCACTGACTCAGGAGAGCTGAATACAGAAACACAAAGATACTGTGAAAAGTGAATTTCTACCAGGTACTGTATCCAAATCTACAAGCCTTTGTTGACATAAATGGTTTTACTATTTTTTGTAAAAGTGGTTGAAATCATTGGGGGGAAAAATGTCCAACAACCCAAATTTCTCTGCTCTTCAACCGGACAAATGATTTCAATGTCCGTTCTGAGTAACTCTAAAACTCAGTCATCATCACCTGCCCCCTTTCTGCCCTGCATGAGGTCCGATATCTTCATGGTTTCTTGCAAAGGTATGTATGATGATGGAAGCAGAATCTGAGCGTAGCAAACCTGACCCTGCTCAGCTGGTGCATCCAAAGCGCGATGCCCTCGTTTTTTTTTTCCCTTCTCAATATAACTAGACATGCTGGACTCGAACATGACTCGATCACCCGAGTAAATCATCTCACATACGTTTGCAGGAAACTTCAGTGAAAATATGGGAACTGATGCTGGAAGGAGTGGATTCTCAGTTAGTAAGTTTTTCTTCCAGTTGCTTTCACTCAAAATTCTCCCCTTTGTTGTGACTGGTTGGATCATTTGATTCATTTTCTCCGAGAGCATCCATGCATGAAACTGACTACCTGCATGTGCCGGACGAATACAGTGAAATGAAACATTTTTGCCAGTAATTTTCCAGAAAGTTGGTCTCTGTTGGTATGAGGCTGATGAAACGGGTGCAATGTTTAGGATACAATCAAGTACTAACATAGGGTTTCCTCTGCAGCAAGATGTTGAACACTAGCTGCGTTTCCATTGGCCATGTCATTGCGCAATCTAACATTTCGAAAGTAATTTTGCTTAATGGCAAAATTAAAAGAAAAACCAACAAAAAAAACTTGCTTTAGTGCTAAAATGGCTGTATCAAAATTGGTGTAACCCTTTTTTCGCATCACGCTCGTCACACTATCGCCAACCGGATGTTGCCGAAGAAGACGACAGGAAGTAGTTGGAGGATGACTTATCAAGTCGAACAAACGTATTCATATGTGACTTTAATTGCGATTCTCATTGAACGGAAACACCGCAGTTGCTGAAGTTGCGTGTTCTTCCAACGTCAGCGGAATATCGACAAAGTTTTGCGCCCGTTTGTAATGGAAGCGCAGCTGGTGTCGCGTTTCTTCATCCTGCGTCGACCGGCAAGCTTAGAGATAATCAGAAGAATAACGAAATCCAATTGAAATATTTTAAAGTGAAGGTCCTCAGAAGAACTGTCTGTTTCCGCTGTCTAAAGCATTGCTCACTCTCTGTTGTGTCTCCACCCCCTCCTTCCAAATGCCTCAGGGTCAGTAACCGACCGACCACCTGGGCCCCCGAACGCGGGTAGAAAAGGTGAGCTGAGATCTGTTGCATGTCCTCTGTTTGTTTGTTTCTAAGCGTGTTGGGATACAGCAGCTCAAAAGGTCTTTTGACCCAGTTTTGCTCTGCCTAACATGCACAAAGTCCATATTTGCCCAAGTAAAAAGTGCGGCAACAGGAAGCCGTGAATCTTCACAGTTAGAATTAGTGAAAGCATGCAAAAAAAAAGAGAAATTGTATGAAAATTTGTACAGAAGAACAAAATTTTTACACAGTTGATAGCTATTTTGAAGAATCAACTATTCAGGAAAGCTTCTGAGCAGATGTTTTGCTTTCCTTTTTAGAGTTCAAGTGTAAATGATAAAAAAAAAAAAAAAAGAAATATATTTTAATTTGTCTAGTTTTGAAGTTCCTCTTGAAAGTCCTGTTGTCGATCTAGTGTTTCTTTTGTATGTTATTAGAAAGTAACCTTCTATTTACATAGACAATAAATAGAGACCTATTTTTGCAAATTTAACTTCTTTCTAAACAGGAAGACATTGTTCCAGGCTACTGTTGAGAGTTATATATTAAAGTATATACTATTTTAATTGTTTTAAATATTTAATCAGTATAAACCCATTTCCTTTAGTATGCTGAAGCCTTTACAGTTCAATAATTTCTCAAAAACTGGAGGGAAGAACCAACAAATAGAAGATTTTAAGTATTTACTTTAGTAGTTTTTGAATTATTTGAATGTGTTGACGCCTGATCTCACTCACTTCAAAGGATTTCGCTGTAATGTTGAAACTTTTTCTGTTGTATGCTTTTGACATAATTATTTCCCAAGGAATGTTCCAGAGGCTGCGAAACCGCACACAGGGTGAGTATGCAAGGCAGATTAATTCTCAGTTAAATATGATTCAGCCTGGACAAGGACTCTGCCAGCATGTCTAAATATTGATTTTAGCCCGCAGCATTATGTCAGATTACATTGCTATGTTTCTCTAAGATCAATGGTAAAGCGCCAATGAGAAATTTGCATGAAATTATCAAGGGTATGAATGTTATATTCAATAAGGGGGCCTTGAGGACACAACTAAACTCTTCGTTTCTCATTGTTAAATGGTGACGAGAAAAAAAAGCTTCTAGAATTTACAGCACGATCTTCTATAGATTCAAAATTAAACAAAACAAGCCTCTGAAAATGTTTGAGTGAAGCATCTTTAGTGAACGCAAGCGAAACAACACTTTTCTAACATAATCCCGTCTGGATAAAGTTGATCACTTTTCTTGATTTATTTTCTGATGTGGACCTGGCTTTAGAAAATAGTGACGGAAAAACAACCGGGGAACCAGTGAGGTGCAAGATTCCCATAAACTGGACGACGGTAAAACGCTCAAGATTAGCCAGTTAGCTGCAGCTGTGCTAATAGCAGAGAAACAACCTAACGTTCCAGTGGGGCTGGACAATAAATCAATAACAATGTCAATAGTTAATACAGCTGATGGAATATTTAATGTTTAATATAAAGAATATTCACTGAACTCCGGTCCAGAACCGCACAGCATTCTGGGAGATGTAGGTGGAGGATAAACTTTAGCTGCTCAATGAGGTAAGCAAGGTTGGTGGCATCAACTAACTCATTCACTCTTTGGTTACCTAGCAACAACCTTGAGTAACTTAGCCACCATGCCTCATTACTGCTTAAAAATAAATGGTATGGAGTAAAAATTGAGGATAAAAGAGGAATTAGATATTTAAAACAAAAAACTAATAAATAATTATCGATATCGACTTACATGGAACGGTTATATCATGATACGTTTCTCAGCTGCACCATCCAGCCCTACGTTCCAGGGAAACTGTTTATCCACAGTTATCGGTGGCCATGCTAACTGGTCTTAGCATTCATAGCAGCCTCTGCTGTTGAGGAGCTGTGGCGTAGCAGAGAGCAAGGGAAGGGTGTGAGCAGCGTGTACACGAGCAGGATTGACACCGCTACAAAAATATATATATATGTATATATATATACATATATATATATATACATATACTGTATATATATTTATAATTTTTTAAAAGTATTTTTTTAAAGTAATTCAAACCTCTGGCCTACAGAAAAGTTGTGGATTATGTTCTAAAGCTAATCTGTCCCAGGAAACCAATCAGTTTTATTCCAGTGAGCGTGAAATCCGGCAACAATTTACAGCTGTAAAGTTGTTCAGATGGAATCATTCAACCCCTGAAAAGTTCTGATCCCTGAATTATAGTTTAAAAGCAAGAAATATTCATGGCTCTATGGTGAATATTTCTGTGGTGACCACAGTTTAGAGCTGCGGTCACCACGTTCTCCTGGAGATCGAAATCTCCAGGAGAACGTGGAAATATTTTTATCAAATTTGACAAATGCATTATTATTATTATTTTTTGCAACGAAGAAAAGTTTGCTAATGTTGACGTTTGATGTGGACGGCTGTCTTTGTATCACACAGTCGTGGATATGATAAGCCATAATATTTAGCCACGGCGCTGACTATACTTGGTGCTTAAGTGCAGCATTTGGACTGACATAAGAGCTATATTATTATTTATAACATATACATTTTCATAACTCTCGCAAATATCAAAAGAGCTGATCTGAAGTAAAAGAGAAGCTTTAACTTGGATACCGAAAAGGACTTTGGCGCAATAACCTGATGTTGAGCTCATCACCAAAGTTACTCTAAATAGCCTCATGTGCACTAAAGTCCACATTACTTCTGAAACTGAACGCAGCCTCAGTGCTTGCTCAGCTCTAGTGTTTCGAGTCAACCAACCATCAACTGATTCCCTCGCTGTGACGATGGAAGTCGTTTGAATTACCTGCAGCTGAACGTGGCTATTGAACGGAGGTTTGAGGCCGCCTGCTGAACGCGCAGCCCGATCATGTTGTGAGTGATTTATAGACGCGGGCTTCCACAGGCACCCACGGGTGGGTGGTTGTCTTGTGATTTGTCTGTCATTCCTTTTGTCTGTTTTTCTTTCTCTCTCTCTCTCTGTCTCTCTCTCTTGGCCGGGCCATGTGCAAATCCCAACCATTCAACAGTTCTGGAGAGTAGATTGTATTAATCTCAATAATGGTAGTCTCCTTCCGTTTCTTTCTCACTCTCAACCCAGACGACGGCTCCAAGCCCACCCCCACCATGGAGACCCACATCCCCCCCGAGGGTGAGGGTAAGCTTCCCCTTACAGCTCTTCCGCCGTTACAGCACGGTCGAGACGGTCGCCTCGACGACTAAATGTGCATACCGCAGACCCGCGATGGCTCTCCGGGGTCAAACGCGGCTCGCATAACTGCTCCTTTGTGAGCTCAAGCTCATCATATTCCAGAAAATTGCAGCAGATGTACTTTGTCAACAAGTTCATTTCCAAAGCTAAGATCTATTCTCTTAAAAAACATTTTAAAAAAACACCATCTAATGGAAATATCCAGATGTCAAAAATTGCATTTTATATTTGATGTCTTTTGACTCTTAATGCCGTTTTAAGTTTGGTTTTGTGGGCAAAAGCCAGACTGCTGAATAAGTTAGACATTACATTAAATTAAATACCTCCATTTGTGAATGCTACTGACCTCTCCTCTGTCATGCTGTCACCGCAGAGATAACTGCTCCGACACTGTGGATAAAACATCTGGGGTACATGGAGAATAAGCAGAACACCACTTCCAGAAGGCAAGGTGAGGCTAGAAAACATACCGCGACAATGACAGCACACTCCCTCTTCTGTCCAGATTAGATTATTTTTATAGTATTTATTGATAATTATAGACTTAAAACAAGCTCCTACATCTTGGTGAAAAGTTACTGGTGAGATAGTTTTGTCTCATTTCAAGTGCACTAAGATATTTGCACTAGAAACCAAAACAAACACTTGTGTGTTTTTGCATTGTTCGGTGTGTGATGTTTTTAGAGTGTTCTTGTCCGTTCCGATCTGAAATTGTGCATGTTCTACATGTTGGACTGTCGATGTGTGATGTTCCCTGAAGTCAAACGACAGCACAGCCTGTTGAATGTGACGTGTAGCGAATCAAAAAGCGATTCGCCATTGCTTCTTCCCAGTCGGCCATGTTTGCTTCCTGTGAACTCGCATTTGCAAGATTTCCCATCTGAAATCTGCATGTTGGTGGCGAGTGAAATCGGTTTGTGTGTGTTGTGTTGCTCCTGCAGCGCGGCACGTTGTACAACCAAATCTGTCGGGTTTTGGAAATCGTCCGACAATTTTAAAATCTTGCCGGGCGAACCAGGCGTTACTTTCTCACAACTTAGCAGTTACTTTCCTGTAATGTCTATGAAACTTCATTCATACTTACCAGATACTCTGTGGGAACCTTCCTAGGTACTTTCCAAAACTTGTTAGTTCTTCTGTGGAAGCAATTTCTAAATTGTGAAAAATAAATCTCTATATTTTCCGGAAAGTAGCAGGTAAGTTTTACGAGAAACGCCTGAAAAGTTTTACGAAAGTTATGGAGAGTTGTGGAAAGTACCAGTAAAGTTCACCAAAAGTAACATTGACTTTATGAAAATCTAAGGGCTGAATTAGTGATTGCTGCTGACATCGTTTCCTTTAATCTGTTTCAAAATAGGCAAATCAAAGCAGACAAGCAACAACTAATAGTTAAAGTGTTACAAATTTAAAGCAACCTAATAACTGGAAAACATGCAGTTGTTCTATTTCAGTTGAATATCACAGTTAAAGTTGATACTCCTTCTTTTCCATCATAATGTCCTGTTTAGCAACTCAGTCACAAAATGAAGTCAGATGTGATCAACAAGGACTGATTTTGAAATTGACTCTGATGGCGACCGCATTTCACTCTATTTCTGATCTGCATGGTCCATTGTCGATCTGCTTGTTTACTTCCCTTCACGCAATAGATATTTTGAATTCATGCTGCTGCTTTGCATCTACACACACCACCCCACCAGTCTTATTTCCTTCCTGAACACAGTTTTTGTATTTTATCTCGCATTTCGTGCTTCATTGCAAACAGCAGAAGATCCCAGTGATTGCATCTTGTGTTTCTGTAAGTATTTTTGACGGATGGCTTCGCAGCAAAGGAAGCTGCGGTCTGGCGTGCATTGAAGTCGTTGAGTTTTTCAGAGATATTTGCAGTGACAGCTCTTTGAAAGCTCGGTGGAAACTCCGGCTTCCTGTTTCCAGTTAGCATCTGAAGACCTCAAAAGGACAAACGGACAAAGCCAGCTCGAGAGGGAGCTGTCATCACGTCGGAGACGCGAGCGAAGTGTGTGTCCACATCTGTAATTCCACACTGTGCTTGGTTTCTGTGTCTCTTGAGTTGAGGAAGTGTGCAGAGAAGCAGCAGAAGCCAAGTACATTTGGCCACCAGGGGGGAAACATGCCAAGCGCATGAACAATTTGTGAATTTTGAAACGTAGCCGATGGTTTAGTGATTCAGATATTGTGCTGTGCTGAACTCAACCCACTAGCTTCTTGTCGAGGTGGATATTCTTGAAATTCATTTTTTTTAAAAAATCACAAACGCTTCTTTTCGTGGAATGGAAAGTAAGCATTCTCTTTATAGCACTCTATAAAGTAAATATACTTTATAGATTATTAGATGTTAGGATGTTTTTATAAATTACATTAGCAGATACAGGAAGGGGAGAACACGTTAACAACAATAAAGCTCCATGTTCAAACCTTGGTAATCCAGAACTTCCTTAGCTTAACTTCATTAAAGTAGTGTCTGTAAAGATGCTACTTTACAGACACTCATTGCTACATTGACTGATGCTACATTACAGTCAATATTTCTTATATAAAGAGACGACGCAAAAAATCTGAAATATCGCTGAGTTTTCTTTACTTATTTAATAATTTGTAGTAACATTGATAAATTAATTGAATTAATACTTTTTAAGAAATTATATTTTAAAAAAAACATGTCTGCTATTGTTTTTTTTCTTTTCATTTTTGCATTGCCGTATGTTATGGCAAATTGGGACATTCCCCCCCCCCAATCCCCAACTAACCTAAAAATGGTAAAATACCCACAACTTACAGTTTAATGCTTTTAAATCTGTTTTTCAATTGTTTAATAAGTTCTTAGCCAACTCTTCAGATCTTCAGACGTATCTTTAGGTATTTCAGAAAAGGATTTGTAAACTTGAAGTCACTTGAACTGCACTACGTTTCTGTCCACCTTTAGCTAAATAAGCGCTTTAGCTAACAGCTCGTTGCTAACAGCCGTGTTTCCAGGGGAAGCGCTTTGCTTCTTCCTGCCCAGCGTTTGAGGCCAGAGAGGCTAAAAGCGAAGGCAGTCATCTGTAGCGATGTTTTGATTACGCGGGCTTTGCTTTCTCGGCGCGGTGGAAGAATCCTCCCCGTTTTAAAGTCTTCACAGTTTCGTCTCTCTTCTCCTCTTCCTGGAAAAACTTGAGTCCTAACCAACCAGTCGAGAGCGGCGACGTCCGTGTCTCTGGATAAACCCGCCAGAGACGGGGAGCGGAGTAAATGTTTGCGAAGAGTGTTTGCTTAGGCAAACCGACGCAAAGTCCATTTTTTTCCCCCCCAAACAGACGCGTCGCCGCCAGACTCTGACGCGTTCAAAGTCTGGAAAGCGCTCCGTCATTTACAGAACCGCGCTCGCTAGCCGTGGACTTTCCCCGTCTGAGACGCATCTTTTTCGTCTTTTAATCCAGTTGTTGTCGTCTCGGGTCGGTGCCGGGGGCGTTCATATCAGTTTGACTATTCGGCACAAAAAGCGAAGAATGAGAGAGGGGGGAAGTAATGAACGATGTGTTGAAAAGCTGCGAAAGGAGCTGAAATTTTCCGTGACCGAACCCTTCATCGTCTCGACGCATGCACCCACAAGCCTTCCTTCACACGGCTTCCCCGACTTTATTTCAGCTGCTGCTTGAACTGCAGCGGAGGCTTCCTAGAAACAATATTGCAACGATTAGCCCACAGCTGAAAGCCATTGGAGTGGAAAGGAGAAAGTGACGGGAGACTTTAGAGCAGGTTTAAAGAGAGGGGATGGAGGGAAGTTTAGGACAGAAGAGCAAAAAAGGAAGGAAGAGAAGACTGTATTTGTAAATAGCCTCACTTGAATGATGATGGCCAGAGTGGGATGAATAAAACAGAGGTCATTAAATGTACTTTAGATGGTCATTTTCTGTCCATTGTCAACCAAAAATATGGAGCAAATTGCCCCAGTCTCTCCTACTTGCTCTTGTGTAAGTTTTCCTTTTTAGGATATTTACTTTCAGAGGGTTTGTGTTCTCTCTTCCAGTCCCTGCTGACAAAAGAATAACTAGAAATTGACAAAGAAAAAAGGAGAAAAATCATTGGAAATAAAGATTTTCATGACAGGCGGGGAGGATGGATATTTCCAATCCGCACAAACCTGAAGGCTTTCCAGCATGAACCGTTTTTCATTTGTAAAATATGTACAGAATCTTTTACATTTTTTTGGCTCCAGCATAAACTCTGTATAATAAACTGTTTTAATTCATTATTGTGAGAATGGGGTTGTTTGACATGAAAGGCTTAACAGAAGACATTCAGTTCTGTGTTGGTATCTAGTTTGGCAGCTGGGATTAGTACCACTGCTGGGCGTGATGCAAGCCTTTCCACTGCAACACTGTCTGCACAACGTCTCAGATAATATAAAAGGTGGTGAAAAAGCTTAGCATTTTTTGTCGGTAATTTCAGAAAGGGAAATATAGCATATTTTATTTTGATGATTGTGGCTTGTAGATAATGAAACTCAAACATTCAGTGTTTCCAGAAATCAGAATATAGCTAAGATGGCGTACTAGTGCCAAAATTGGTGTAAAAAGGCCGAAGAAGAAAAAAAGATTTTCTTTATAAATCGTCTTAGTTTGAAAAGTGAAAATTTAAATCTTTACATTGTCAGATATTTTCTGGGGAAAAACAAACATTTCTGAGTTTAAAAGTCGAAACATTTTTACCTTGAAACTTTGACATTTTCATGTCTTTTCTAGTTAATTTATTTTAATTTTTTTCAAGCAATATTTTTACTTTTCAAACTCAGAAAATGCCTGTGTTTTGGCAGAAATGTACTGGTTTTTATTTTAAATCAATGGCTCTAATTCTAATTTCAAAAGACACTAAATTTTGGGTTTTTATTATTTTTAAGCCATTAATAAACTGGTTCCACTGGCAGATTATTTTACTCTTAACATGTGAAAATCCTTTTGTTATAAGTGAAATAATCTAATCTGCCAGTGGAACTAGTACTTTTTTAAAACCAATATTAAGGAATTAGTGACTTACAACAAGCTTCAATATTTTGCTAAAAAAATACTTATGTTAGTTTGTACTTATCTCAAGGGCACTAAGATATTTGGGCACTAGAAACTAGACCAAAAATCTTTGGTAAGATTTCATGTTTTTGCATTTCATTGACCAACCTTGTTTCTCTGTTTTTCTGCTGCAACTCGTTTTCCAGAAAAGGTTCCCTCTTGTGACCAGGAGAGGCAGAACGCCCTGAATGAGGCTCAGCAGAGTTCCCGGGAGTCCATTATCATTCCGGACTGTGGGTCTGGAGGTCTTTACAAACCGGTCCAGTGCCATCAGCATACTGGTTACTGCTGGTGTGTTTTAGTGGATACGGGACGGCCCATCCCCGGAACGTCAACCTTGTAAGATCTTTTAGCAAAAAGACACCGAAGGGAACAACTGGTTTGGTCTTTATTAGTTTACTGTAGTTTACATGAGTTTATCATGTATGTTTTGTTTTTTTCCCACCAACAATAACTGTATAATTTACTGGTAGGAATCACCTGCCTGGTGTTGTGAAAGTCAAATTATGCTGTGTCAGCTTCAAAGCTTAAGCTAGGCATAACAACTTTTAAGCTAAATTACTGCAACTAAACAGAAACGATTAGATTAACTGCTGAGTGAAACATGATTCCCAGGAAATGATTCCCCTAAAGCAGGGGTCCCCAAAGTCGGTCCTCGAGGGGCCGGCCTCCTGCATGTTTTAGTTCTCTCCCTGGTTTAATGCACCTGGATCAAATGATGGCTCGTTAGAAGGACTAAGAAGAACATTGACTTGCTGAAAAGGTTGCTGCTGCCACCAGGGAGAGAACTAAAACATGCAGGATGCCGGCCCTCGAGGACCGACTTTGGGGACCCCTGCCCTAAAGCCTCAGATACAAACCATAAGCAAAACATTTTTTTTAGATTTCACAACTAGAAAAAGAATCATAAATGTGTTAGATGAGGACTATGAGGCGGAAGCTAAGGGTTGAAAGCGCATGCGCGTTCTATGACATGCTGAAATCACAGTGCCATCCAGTGGCCTGGAACGACAACTACAGTTGACTCAAGGTGCCGTCTAAACACGAAACTTTCCCCCCATTCAATATGGGAAATTCAGCCAGCTTCCAGACAGCGGTCTTGTGTAAACATAGCCTAATACTATACCATGCAGACGCTCTGCCTGCACTGATGAATATTTACTCACATTTGCATGAAAAATACTCAGAGTGTCTCAAAATAATTGCAGGCGCCTCTCATTTCTGATCAACTCCCTTTGAGGTACTTAACATTGATAATTTGGTTTTGTTTCCAGGGACTTTCCTTTAACGTTGCTATTATTTTCAGAGTTTTTTCACGGTGAAGTGTGTAACACATTCTTTCACTGTCATTGTTTTGACTGACTTTGATTCAGTGGCTCAGTGTGGGAGCAAAGCTTCAGTTGCGAAAACAAAAGCTGTGAATTTTGGGAATAGGACGCAAGAAAACTACCAAGATACCCCATTTCCCGGAAGAGTTTCCTGTAGTCGTGGAAACATATCAAGCATTGAATGTTTATCCCGAGGCAGCCCTATAAAAAGTCAAACGTAATTGACCCGTCCAGGCAGGTAGCATAAATGACACTAATTCACCCTTCATCCCAACACGCACGCACTGTTCAAAATGGCGGTAAGCATAGCCTTCTTCCCGTTTTGACCCACATGTTACATTTTTCAACGCGCCGATCTGTGTAAGCTGTGTTTTCAAAGAATCTATCAAATCTCGCTGTTTGTCATGAAAGAAAAAAAAAATAAACACTCCAACTTTTAGACCCAGGCCTCTCTTAAATGTTTACTTAGCAAAGTGAATAATTTCAAGCAATGATGTCAGTATTGGTTAGCTAGCTATAAACACTCAGCCTGTGAAAGGCCCTGTGTTTTCAGTTCGGCCCCTGCTGTTTACTTTGCTTTTAACCGTTGGCAGCGACCTATATTTATATTTTGTGTTGGTCTTTGTTAGAGGGATCTCCAAAACCAGAAATATGACAAATAATGGTGCTTTAAACTAAACTAATGTTTGCATAAGCAGTGTCTTGTTCAGTTTGTGTTGAAAACAAGGATATCAGACCTCAAACGAGAAAACGAGACAAATAGATGTTTGGACAACCGTAGATGCATGTGAGCGTACGGCTACAGAGGACGGCTTGCGTTTTAGAGGATAAAATAAAATGTCAAATTGTATAAAAAGTAAATATTTTCCATTTGAATACACAACATGTCGAGTTGCGAATCCATCTGATGCCTTTTTAGTGTCAAATGAATCTCGTGTGTCATAACTTGGACCAACCGGGTTGAATTCTTACTTTCATTTCAAGAAAACAGGACAGAAAACACTCCTGATGGGATTGTCTTCGTATCTAAAGGTGCATTGCCCCCACTTTTGTTTTGTTTTTGTTTTTTACTGCCCCGGTTTCTTTTCTTTGGTCAGCAGTGTCCAGGGTTTGGACACGGGCCGTGCCGACAGTAGAAAACAAACATGACAACTCGCTGTTGATTTGAAAAAGCAAAATGAGGCACACATGCTCCATTTCTCGTTGCATTCAAAGAAGCACTGAAAGAACAGCCAGGAAAAAACGAGTCATACCAAACTGAAAGCCAAACAGTTTGTTATGCTTCTTTAAAAAAATAATAAAAAAAGGCTCTTGAGTTTATTATTATTATTAAAAAATGAAGATTTAATAAAAGAGAAGGTTAATCTTTGTCAGTTAATCCATAAGGGCATTTTAAAACATTTATTTATGCATGTAGAACCAAGTGCAGCAAAATGAATCAGTGAGAATTATATCACGCTCGTTTTTTTGGTTTTTTTCTTGAGCTGCGGGTTATGTTAAATTTAATGTGTCTGTGTGAATCTGTCTGTCCCATGGATGCTTCCTCTTTTCTTTTTCAGACTCTGATAAAAACTCATTGATAAAAACTCATCTTTGTCTCTCTGTAAAAGGTACAAGACGCCGGAGTGTGACGCAGACGCGCGGTCTTATGTCGCGGACCCGGAGGACCCGTTCCACGTCAGACCCCTGCAAGGTTCCCTTTGTCTTTCACACCACGTTGATTCGCTTTGGAGAAATTTTACGTCCTGAAATTTTCGACCAGATATGGAGACAAAATAATTAAGTCAAGGACCAATTTCAAAGCTTTAAATTACACAGTCGTATTTCTTTTAAGTCATATTTTCTATGTATGCAGAATTGTATGAACAACTTAAGGTAACATAGTTACTTGATCGTGCTATAAACCGGAACCATTTGCCTGGAAAACACACAATGCCGCCCCGTTAAAAACATTAGCGATTCTTTTGGACTTTCCCGAAACCATTTTATCCACCTTGGCCAGTTTTGTGTGCTTTTCCACTACTCTCAGTGGATTATGTGCCATGTTTTTCCTCTAAAACAGTGACATCTGATCACAGCAGCATTAATCTCGTTAACCAATTTCAAAGTGGTTCACTCAAAAACAATTGCACTGGTCCCGACTTAGAACGGTGGGAGACAGAAGGAAAAACTGGGGTCAGATTCGGATTTTGACCGACTCTTCAAAGCATTTATAATGCTTTGAAAAGCATTATAAATGCATACCGGTTAAGCTCTAAAAGTAAATTAAAATAAGTTTTTAGTTTAGAAGAAGTTTGTGATAATCCACAGACCTTTAATGATTAAAGCCGGAAAAATGTGATTCATGGAAAAATATAACCCTGAAGCTGCTGTCGTTGTGACCGAGGCCTTCAAAGAACAACAGGATTTATGCTGACATTAAATTACACACAAAAGGAGGTAGCAGAGTAAAAGTGGACTGGATACAGGTGCACACCACACTTTTTAGATCCTTTCGGATAACTAAACCAATTCAAAAACCACAAATCGCTTTCCTTCCACTTCACAGTGATTTTCTACTTTGTGTTAATTTGTCATAAAAATAAAATTAGAAAAAGTTGAAGTGGCATGAATACTTTTGGAACATATTGAAAAGTGAATTCTATGAAAAATAATAATAAAAAATTGATTTCTGGGAAGTTACAAGTTCCTGCAAAAATAGGAACTTGTACCTTGCCGTCATCATTGCTGAGCTAACTCTGTTTTGCCATTGCGTAAAGCTTCGTTGGATCTCGTATTTAAATCCCCATCTGGTGGGTCTACAGACCGGAGCAGGCTCCTGACTGTGCAGCAGATGTGTGGCAGGTTTTATGGAAGGTGGTAGGGGCTGCAGGGCAAAGGAGGCGGCTGGAGGTGTTGGGGACATTTTACCCAAGAGGAGTTTAGTTTTACTGTAGAATGATGTTATGAAGCATCACAACAAACCCAAACACACTGCTCTGCATCACCGCTCAAACCTTTATCTGATTTTAATCACCTCACAGCCACAAGCTACAATGTGTTTTATGAGCTTAGGTTTGATTTTACTGTTGAATTATGAAAATTGCACCTTTTATAAAGCACAGTAGGGCAGTATTATGCTATGGCAGGGAAGAAAAAGTTGGTCAAAGTTCACAGGAGAAGTCATTAAAAACCATTGGCAGTGACGGATGTAAACACCTACATGAACTATATTCATCTATCGGCCATGAGAGGAGACGTCGGCGTCTTACTCAACTGTCGGAGCGACAAACCGGCTGTACTTGAGAGCGTATGCTGCGTTTTGTAGTCAGCGATTTTACAGAAGAGCTATGGATTCAACATGTTTGAATGACAGACAACTTTTTATGAATGGTGGGGTTCTGTGAGAGCTAAGGTGGAGACAGCTGCACACTGTTCGAAAACCATCCATCCATCCATCCATTTTCTGTTCACCCTTGTCCCTAATGGGGTCGGGAGGGTTGCTGGTGCCCATCTCCAGCTACGTTCCGGGCGAGAGGCGGGGTACACCCTGGACAGGTCGCCAGTCTGTCGCAGGGCAACACAGAGACATACAGGACAAACAACCATGCACACACACACTCACACCTAGGGAGAATTTAGAGAAACCAATTGACCTGACAGTCATGTTTTTGGACTGTGGGAGGAAGCCGGAGTACCCGGAGAGAACCCACGCATGCACAGGGAGAACATGCAAACTCCATGCAGAAAGACCCCGGCCGGGAATCGAACCCAGGACCTTCTTGCTGCAAGGCAACAGTGCTACCAACTGCGCCACTGTGCAGCCCCTGTTCGAAAACCCCCCCCAAAAACAAAAAGAAACTATAAAACCACTGTAGTCTTCTTCGTGGTTTTCGCCAGTAGTAACGTCTGGCTGTTGACCACGTGACTCATGCAATGCCAATAGTCATGGCTGAAAAACCACCTGATCCTAATGCAACAACTTAACAACCACGAGTTTTATCTTTCCCAAAATTGGCATGCTTCCAGGAAGGAAATTTATCTTCGTAATTTCAAGTTGCACAATTTAATGGTTAATGGGAAACGCAACTACTGATGTATTTTTTACATTCTTACAACACACGGTCACAAGAAGACCTCATCTCCTGCGACTAAGGGTTTCCATTTTGTCAACTTTGGTCAGTTAGTTGCACATCAAGTCTCATTAAAAAAACCTCAAAAGGAGAATAGTTAAATCTAAATTGAAGCAAGAAATGCTTGATTAAATCAAAAACGATGACCTGACGTGAGAGCGCCACTCAGGTGTTTTAGATCAGTGTTTCCCAACCCTGGTCCTCCAGGCACACTGTCCTACAAGTTTTAGAGGTTTCCCTGCTTTAATGTTCCTGATTCAACTGATTGCAGTTCAACAAACGCCTGATAATCAGTCATCAATTGAAATCAGCTGGACTGAAGCGAGGAAATACCTATGCCTTACAGCCCATACACCACCCTATGTGGTAAAGTCCTTGACATTTTGTTGCTAGATTGTGCTTCATAACAACCTAATTTTACACTTGGATGAAGGCACAGCAAGACACGGTGCCTCCTCAAGCTTGTCCTCTTGGGCGAAATGCTAATTGGAATCACCTGGCGGATGAACATCCTGAACCAGAGAGAGAAAAAGATAAGAGCCATCGTCGATGACAAAAAATGATATAGCCTTTAAATAAATTTTTTTTAAAAAGTTTTGTATCAAGATAAGACGGAACAAAACGACTAAAAAGAGTACATTATTTTACAGTGCAGGTGCGTTTGAAGTTACTCTACAAAAGACGATTAGGAGGGAAAATGTTGCCCCGGTTAAGCCTGCCCTTAAAAAGCATACATCTGGGTAATTAAAAGGAACCCGAGGTGTTCGGAATTATGTCATAAAAGTTAACGGGTCTGCGCCGCTTGACGAAAAGCTCCCACTTTCCTCCATGTGCCTCGGCTCTGTTCTCTTACGAAAACAACCGGACCGTCACCTGCGTTTAGCACGTGATCCTCTACTTACCTTGAGCTTTAGCGGGGTACCGACGGTCCCTGTTTGGGTGTCCGTCCTGCTGGTGTCGAGGTGCCTCAGCCACACTGTGCCATAATGAGCCAAATTAGCGATGGAAGGTAATTTTAGCATATTCCCTTTTTTTTGTCTTTGGTTTGTACCAGGCTGCCCAGAGGGGAAGAAGGGGGAATTCATTACAAGCTTGTTAGACGCTCTCACGACCGACATGGTGCAAGCCATAAACTCACCGGCCCCCTCTGGTGGCGGGAGGTAAGACTGAATAAAGAGCGCCCTCAAAATGCTAATCCTTTGTCTGAGGGTGTGTAACCCTTTCACATATCTGCCTCTAACACCCGCTAGGTTTGTGGAACCTGATCCCAGTCACACTCTGGAGGAAAGAGTGGTGCATTGGTACTTTGCCCAGCTGGATAACGATGGCAGCAATGACATCAACAAGAAGGAACTCAAACCTTTCAAGAGGTACCTGAAGAAGAAAGCTAAACCTAAGAAATGTGCCCGCAAGTTCACCGACTACTGTGATCTGAATAAGGACAAGGCTATTTCGCTGCAGGAGCTGAAAGGCTGCCTCGGTGTCAGCAAAGACGGTAAGAGAAGAAGTTTTCTTCAGAGAATTGGTTTGGGGATTATTTTATTTTATTTTTTAAACACTTTGTTAGACTTCAGTATCTGGTATATAAATACATATTTTACTGGTTGAGATCCGTAAAGTGTGGAACAGGACTATAGTTCTATTTTTATGGAACTAAATCGGAGCCATAAAGTTTGTTCAAAAGAAAACAAATAGAACCTGAACAGAAAAATTTGAAGCTAAAAATGTAGTTTGAAATCGGTGTGAAATCTTTTTCAATTTAAAATTTCTGTTTGGTTTCAAACTTTTTTTCTGTTTCAAAATTATTTTTCAGTTTTGAATCTTATTTTTATTATTTTTTTTCAGTTTCAAATTTTTTAACAAACTTCATGGCCCTAAATTAGCTCAATATATATTCAGAGGCATAATCTAAAACAAAAAACAAACAAACAAAAAACAACTACAAAAAAAACATTAAGTGAAATTACAAACATTAAGTTTGCTCACTTTTCGCTTGAACCTTTTACCCAATAGGAGTTTAATTTGCCTTATCTTTTATTGCAACTGCTCCTGTCACAATAAGCAATAAATCAACAAATCAATTAATCGCATGATGAATTAAAATGAGCTCAATAATTTCCATTTGCATGATTTATTGTTTTTCTCTTTTCTCTCTGTCTGCCAAAAAAATGGACGACAAAAGTCTTAAGTCTGGTGCTTTGGTCTCAACTAGCCCCTCTTTTTTTTTCTTTCTTGAAGAACAATTTTGTTTATATCAAGTTCATAATTAATTTTATTTGTTGTTCCAGTTGTTTTGTTTATTTACTCGGAGAATTTAAAATGTCTTCCAGTTCCAGTTTTATATGTTTATTAGAATTGAAAGTTTATTGATCTCCAAGAATGTGTTCTTGCATCGTTACGCCATTACCATTATATTACTAGAAAATAGTTTCAGAACAACAATATTGTGGTTCATAGCAATAACCTCTAGCTGCACTCGTGGTTAAACAAACTATATTACGACTTCAAAGTCAGAGGAAGTTTGCAATATTCAGTTCCTCCCACAAGAGATTTTTTAAAATGTATTTATTTTTATTTTTTATTTCTATCCAACTACTACTTAAATGAGGGATTGACTCATATTTTTAGCCACTGACAGATGTCGACAGATGTCAGCAATTTAACAACTGAAGCCGACGAGAGCTTTAGACTGTTTGAAACTGAAATGACTGGATTATAATGTTGAAAAAATAACAACGGCCACAGAAAAATACCCTGTTCCTGTAGTGAAAACTCAACTAGAATGTTTTTTGATTGTAAAAAGATTTTTGCTTTATAACTCAAATTCAGTCTTAATCTGTTATCACCGTGGCAGCGCTTCCAGTTAAAGTTTCAGCAACATATGTCATAAATCCCACATTTATCTTTGTGATGGTAGGACAACTCAAAGGCTGTTCCTTCCAATCAGCTGGAATGTGGATGACATGTAATAGTTTTTATTGAGACTTGTGAAGGTTAACACCTATTAGTTTGATTTAAGTGACATGCTCTTTTGTCTTTCCCATTCTAAAATAAATATCTGGGGAAACGAGATGACCCTCTGATGAAGCTGGGGGGAAAAAAATCATTTTAAAAATCCTAATCAAAAGTTTGAATTACAACAAAAAAGATTCCAGCTAGTTTTATTTCACAGGCATTGATAGGCTGACCGGTTCTATGCTAACAAAATAAAGGACAAATGTCATAATTTTGATATCCAACTTCAGGCATCACTTAAAATGCAAGTTGTGACCTAAACTTTTAATATTCTAAAAATCTAGGGGTGCACTGATTTATCGGTGTTTTCCTTAATTTTGGGAGATCGGTGATCGGCTGATTTTTACATATGAAGCCGATCTTATCCACCGATATTATCTAGCTTGGCAAAAGTCTAAGAATCAACCACTGTCCTCTTTTGTTCTCCGGTGAGAAAGGTTTGACTGACTGACCAACCGGCCCAGCATGTCATGTCCGCACGTTAATAATTAACAATTCTTACCCCACTGTTGCCAACTCAACAATTTTCTTGCTATATTGAGCAACATTTCAGGCAAAACAAATTGGTATCGGCCAAAATCAGAATCGGCAGGTTAAGCTTTTTAAAAGGTCGGTGATCGGCCAGAAAACTGCAATCGGTGCACCACTATATAAATCTATTTGTGCAAAATACAACATTCTCAGCTGCAAATAGTAATTTTACTGGTATATTTCTCCAGCCCAGTAGTTAAAGTTACTGAACATCCTTAAGTCATCAGTCAAACTAAGAAAATGTTTAGAATGTTCCAATATTATATAATGCAGCAACGTGTGCTGAATTTGTTAGCAATAATTCCTTAAGATTTAATGTGTTCCCATTAAATAAACACCCTCAAATTAAAGGTTTGGTTTTATAGGATGACGCTATTGTAATGAAACTTGACTTTATTTTAAGACTGACACGTTTTTGTCAGAACGGCAGCAACTATTGAGAGTCCTGTGTATTGTTTCAGACTCGGGGATTTAACCAAATAAATCAATGAGACACGTGTTCATGGAGTTTGATTCCTGTCATTTTCCTCTCTTTGCAGGAAGCCTGTTGACAAGCGGCAGTCAAGGAACAAGGCAAGGGACAAAACTGTTCAGTAAGCACGCGGGTCTGCTCTCACCAACACTGCTTAAAGCTTTAAACACATTTATACCATGTATTAAAACTGTCACTTAGCCTCCGTTCATCTTTAACTGCAAGATTATTCATCATGGAAGGACAGGGAACCCTTGTTTCATAGATACATTGGTGTTTTTTAAAGTAATCAAAACTATTCTACTGAATTTTGATTACTTGCGTAAAGTTCAGAAGGTTACATGCTACTTTGTCTTTCAACAGTTTGGGAAAGCACAGATGATGATGCCATCGTTTTGTGAGCCTCCTTCTGTTCGTGGTTCAGTTTCCCCGTATTTGTGGATTTTTTTCTTTGAGGGACGAAATTCCAAATTATTTGCAAAAAATTTGGCAATTCGCTGATTTTTTTTGTTTTTTGTCGAGCATATCTAAAAAAAAAATTATATATATATATATATATATATATATATATATATATATAAATAAAAAATGCAGCTAGAGAGGATGAAATACTTTGGCACAATGCTGCTTGACTCACTATTGGCTGGTGTTTGCAAAGCAGCCAATCCAGAAGCACCATTCCTCTAAGAGCAGAAATAAGGAATATCCACTGTGATTATTTATGCACATTAAGATATCTTTGGTATTTGAACTATTAAAATGGGCAGTATTACATGTTTTAAGATGAAGTCTAATGTATTAATGCCACAGCTTGTGGCTGGGGTAGCACAAGCTGTTCATGGGCACGCAAACACATTTTTTTAAGGAAAAACCTCTTGCACTCACAAGGTTCCCCCTAGCAAACTTGCTAAGCCTGGCGGTTGGGTGCTAGGGCAGCCATTCATGCAGCGACCTGTCGTGTTTTTGTGTTTAACAAATGCTTAAGGTTGACAGGAAACTTGACAATATCACTTGATATTCATGTGTTACTGAAAGATTGGAAGATTAATACGTGAACATCAACTTTAACGTCTTAAAAAATGCAAACATTTTAAAAAGACTCCAATAAGTAATAAAATAAGTAAGCAATGCTTAGCCTGGTGGGGTACAAGTTAAGCCTGGTGGCCTGCCAGGCTTATAATACACTGGGGGGAAATCCCTGCACTCAGCTTCTTTATGTGACATCATCGTAGAAATCAAAAGCCAAAATCGACATCAGACAAGACTTTAGGAAGAGGTTTGGAGAGTTGGAAACAGACAGGTTGTCAAAGAGATTTAGGTGAAGTGTTTTGATCATAAAACACTTCACTTTTGTTTTATGATTTATCATAAAACAAAGACAGAGAAGTTGGCAGAAGCTTGGAAGAGATCATTCACACCGAAACGAGTTCTGTGCTAGAATGTCAGGAAGCCATTGCTGAAAAAGAAAAATAATAACCCAGGTAACGTCTGCCGATCTCTGTAGAGATGTCTTATCAACCAGAAACCTAATGCTTAGGTCCAAATGGGTCTTCAAAATACACAAAGACCACAAGCAGACAATCAAATTATTTACAAAGTGGCTGAAGAACCACAAAGTTAATGTTTTGGTCAGAGATAGAAAGGTGCATGTGAGCAAGGCATCTCATCATCCTGACTCGGTTACACGAGTTTTGTCAGGAGGAAAACTCCAGCAATATGTTGCCATAAATTTGTGGAGAGACTCATAATGTTAGAAAAATGACCATAATGACCCAAGTTATCTTATTTGATAAGCGTCTCAAGAAAAGTGCAAAACAAATGAACCGTTGAATGTTTACTTTTTAGTCTGGCATTTAGCAAATACAGTAGAATAATTTTCAGTCATTGTAACAGACAAAGTCTCGTGTTGCTTTTAGATTCTGTGCAAATGTGTGTACATTTCTAGTTTCAAGTGTAAATTTATACCCAAAGAGATTGTGGTGTATTTTATTTATCACTTTTATAGTCATGGCAGTGAACGCCACAATATATTTTGACAAAACAGAAACATAAGTCAAGTTCTTTAACAATTAGGTTAATTATTTGTTCAATTATTGACTCATTATCCCGCTGTTAGCTAGCCTAACACTTAAGTAACTTTGCTGTGTCCATGTTGAACTGTTGCTGATTTGACCTTGAGATGGTAGAAGTATCGAGAAAAGAGCAAACCCCGAAACTGAGAATCACCAAAGTCTATTTTTTTTCTTTGTTCCCACCCCCCCAACCACCACCTTTCCTTTTCCAAGTCAGCTTCCTTCATCTCTCAATTACTCACTCCGCTTGGATTCCCTGGAATTCATATGCTGATTTTTATTTCCGCCGGTGCTGCGGAGTCTGGCTACCGGGTTCGCTCAGCGCCACAAAACACTGAAGTCATGTGTTTACCCTGGGCTTGGCGCGGACGGCGGCGGAGAACAGCGGTTCTAAACAGGCATAACGTCAGGGTTGCTCACGAGTCGCCAGAATAAACAGCCCCAGGAGTGCCGGAGCGGAGGAGAAGGAGGCTTGTTTTTACTACAGTCACTGAATCTATCACCTACATGTTTAGGAGCGGGAGGTGAACAGCCTGACGTCTTTATGTGGCTCTTATGGTACCACTCAGGCACACGGAGCCGGTGAAGGCTGTGGAGAGAGTGAGTTATGAAATAAGCAAAGGAGACGCGGAAAGCTCGCGTGAAAGAACCAGGAACATATGGCATCGGCTCGAGGGTGACTAAGATAGACAACCTTTGTGTTCAGGTATGCTTTGCTGCTCCCCAATGGCCTGGATCGCTTTAAGTCAAGCTGCTTTTACTAGGCCGTAAATCGTGTCCTGTCCTGTCAACTCCGGAGAGTCACGGCAACGCCGCTTGCGTGTGTATTCACGGCGACGTTACAGAACGTGCCTTTTCCTCGACGTTGTGATCATTTGAGACACATTATTTGTACGAACCCCATCACTCTTCGCTCACTGGCACCAGCGAAGGAAACGGTCTGAACACCGTGTGTGAGAGAGTGAGAGGTTCCTGAGAAAGTGGCAGTCAACTTTCAGCAGACAGTAATCCTTATATATTTTCTCTTGTGAACCTTGTGACTGTAATGCTTTTGCTAAAACAAAATCAAGGTAGCAATTAAATGTACTTGGCGTGATTATGACCTGGTTAAAATTGTTGTAGAACCAATACAGCTTGTACTTCCCAAGAAGTTATAGGTTACCTTACGAAACTAGCCAGGACATTCCTGAAACGTTCCTGGGACTTATCAAGTGTTTCCTTGGTACTTACATGACAGTTCCTGGATATTTTCTTAAAACTTTCCTGCTATATTCCAGATTCTTTCACATCTAGCTGGTTGCTTTCTAGAATTTACCAGGTACTTTCCTGGAGCTTTCCCAGACCTACCAAAACTGGTCTTCAGTGTGGCCCCTTTTTTGAAGAACAATTTTGCTTGCAGAGACTTCATAATTCAGTTTATTTGTTAAGCACATTTGATAATGTGTTCTTGCATTATTATGCTATTACACTAATATACCTTGAAAATGGTCTCAAATTAACAATATCATTTTTTATCGCGAACATCTGAAACGCATTGTCAATAATTTTTTGTATACTGGACATTAAGGGCAACCATTTTGTGGTTCCTGATTTTTATTTTTAATTTTTAAATACGAATCATTGATTATTTTATAAATATTATTATATTTAGAAGTATCTGCTCAGCAGCCTTGGTGATTGGGGTCGTCAGGAGAGACGCAGAACAAACTGAGGAGACAGTGAAAATGTTTCTTTCAGTAGGTCTGAGTGTGTCTTGTATTTTCTCTGGCTCTATCTGGAAGGTGGAACTGTAACGACGGTGTTATTAAGTAGGTCTGGGACCAGAAGTCCAAGCCCAGAATCTTGGAGCCAACACAAATTACTCTGCATCACTTAACGCTTTAGCTCAGTTTAACACTCTAACAGGATGAATAGGACCAGAAGTTGTCAGAAGTGACTTTGATGAAGACAAACACTTTATTCCTAAGATTTGAACCCAAATCAATCTGATGCAAAAAAAAAAAAAAAAACCCTTAAAAGCCCCTCATCATTAGCCGTGCTCTTCAGTTGGTTCTCGCCACCATGTACTGATGCAGCACAATTCCCAGCTCTCAAGCCAAGCGTTTTTATTGGCCGGTCCCAGGTGAGGGGAGACGATTTAGCGCTAGACAGGATCTGCTTTCAGGTCTTTATCGCAAGTGGGGCCAAGGTGTCCAGAGAGAGGCTGGGGAGCTTTGTGTTGTTAATGGCAGAGACAATCTCCTCAGTGAGCGAGCAGAGAGGAGAGGGAGGAACGTTAAGCGCTCTGGAGCCTGGTAATTGCGTGGCCAATTCCTGGGCACTAATGTCACTGGGCTCTGAACAACAGAGACATTTATCTGAGCTAAGAGAGAAGGAAAGCATGACTTCAGGGGAAGACCATGTCAGAAATGTTTGCATTTGCAGGTATAGCCTACGTGTTGCCCAGGTAAAAAGATTGCAAGTTGACTTTTTAAAATTTTTTTTAAACTACTGATCGCATTAAAACTCTTTGAAAAATGTAAGCAGAACTATGCTGGATTGGGCAGCAAAACATTTTTTTGTTTGTGCTGCTATCATTTTAACATGAATAAATGTTTCCAGAGGTCACGAAAGGTCAACCAGCCACTGTACCTTCTTAAGACCAAAACAAAATTGGTGTCAATCAACTCTATGTCTGTGCTGATGAAAATTTTGATATTTATTGCATTAATAAATATGAAAATGCAATTTCTGTGGTGCAAATCAGACTTCTTTGTGCGACTGCTGAACTAAAGAAGCCTTTTACAAATGGAAATACTTTTCATGAGCATTATTTGTGTTTGTGGAGTTATAAATGCTAAGCACAGCCGTATAGTTACCTAAAAAATAAATAGTTCTTATCGTCACCTTTACCACAAAATAATGGTAAAGCTTTTAAGTCGATATCGCCCACCCATAGCACTCCACAGAATATTTCCCAAAACTCTTAGGGATCATGAAGATGTTCTTTCTTTCTGCAAATAATTTGATGTTACATTGCACAGGAAAATCTGTAAACACTGAACCTTAAATAAGTAGATGGGGGTCCAAAGTAGCACATTGCTGAAAAAACTGTTGCCAAAAATAAAACACACATGCCGGTAACATAGTTGTGGCATTTTGATCTCGAGAATCAGCATTATTTGTTTTCATGAGCAAATAGTTTGTGAGCACGGAGGAATAAAAACTGTTTTATGTAAAACAGAAACTCAAAATGAAATTTAGTGCTTTGGATTGAGACACTCCTCTTGAAGTGGGCGCGCTGTTGTTCCCGCTACAGGATCTGCTCCCGTGGAATGCAGCCTCTGATTTATTGCGTGTGGGACGAGTTGTGATGCCTTCAAGTTTAAACAGCAAGCCTGGTAGTAAATACTTCATAAAAACTCTGGAGAAGCCCTGGGAGTGAAATCAGCTGGACTTGTAATTTACTGCGTACGCGGCCAGCAGTGACAGGAAGTGCACCTGCGTGACCCTCCCCGCCCCCACCACCACCTTAACCCACCAGCTCCAGACGCCCTCCACCCACACAGAAACACAGTTTGATGTGTGCCGTAAGGTCGGACGGGCAAAAAAGAACAAAAAACTCCTAGTCGTCCTTCACCAGCCTGATCCGACGTAGGATGTAGTTTGATTGTAGAAATGTGCGGCCCAGAACAAATCGGAGGTCTAACATGGTTCCATTTGATGGACGGGACATCTGCAAGCAATCTTCGCTCCGTGCCCATCTTCTTTTCTCACAAGCCTCTCCATCATTCTTTCTTCCTCTCGGTTTTTTTTTTTGTTGGTTTTTTTTTGTACCCCACCCCCAACATTTCTGACTGACGAATGAGCCGGAGACTCTCCTGGCTGGGCAGTTTGGGCACGATTGCACAACAGACCAGGACTTGAGAGGCTCAAACAGTGTGATGGACAATGTGAACACATAAACAATTCGTATTCGTATCTCTTTAAATCGGTCTCATTTTATGCAAAAACGTAAATGGATGCTAGACCAACTAAGGGGCTTGTAACAGTGGTTGTTTTTTTTTTTTGCACAAATGAAGACCTTCTTATTCAACCCCATTTAATCTGATACCCCTAAAATGAAATCCAGAGCAACTGGATCCCTTTCTGAAGCCACCTAATTATGTGAACACATTTTTAAAATTTATTCTGAGTGCAAATCCAATGTTCTGTAAAGGCCTCCACATTAGTGGACAAATAATCCACTAAACTGTTTGGGTTTAGCTTTATGGCCCGAGCACAACCCTGAAATTATTTCACTGATGGTTGGGCCGAGCTCGGACTGCGGTGCGTTCTCCTTTAGAGAAAACCAAAACAACATGAATTTGACTGGCACCTGACTCACCCAGCCATTGAAGATGCTAAACAAAAGCTAAAAGCGGGAAAGAGATTTGCACTGCTAACTCCAATTTTAGATGGTCTGAAACTGAAAGCGGTCAAATCCTACAATAATATGTCGGGTTTACTTTGGGTCCACATTTCAAGTCAATCAGTCGGGTCGGTTCAGGTTCAAACACAACGTCTGAATTTTTTTTTTTTAGGTCCGATCTAAACTAACGGCTTTTTCTCCCGAACTGACAGGCAGAGCTAGCGAAGCATGAGATCAGAGAAGCAGATGAAAAGTCGATGGTCGCTCTGGAGGAGCTGTAAAGATCTGAGGCCTTCATGAAGTGAAAGACGCTGCCAAAAATTGAAAATAAATCCAGTTTCAAAATTGCACAATAGCCATGTAGAAGAAAGGGTTCTGGTCATATGAAAGGGATTTTCTTGAACAGCGTTCATACAGAGAAACATGGGAGTTTCTTTATGCAGTTTTTTTCAGCAGGACCAGAGAAATATTTGAGAATAAAAAACTGTTGGCTGACATGAACTGATACCAGGCTGGAAGTTCACCTTCTGGCAGGACAACTATATGATGTTAAATCCACAATGGAGTGGTTTAGATGATAGGCTTATTGTGTAACGCTGGAGCATATTTCTTTTCAGTGAGGCTAAATGTAAAAGCACAAAAAAGCACCTTTCAAGTTTTTATTTGTAAAAGTTACAAACAAAAACTACTTGTTACAATTAAAATCTCTTGTTTCTGTTCTGCCAAAATAAAATGTAATAAAACACATTTAAAGTTTTGATTATTATATGACAAACTGTGAAAGAGTTAAAGGCGTCTGAATGCTTTCTGAAGGTTGTATGTAAAGTTGATGTTCTGAAGTCGTACTCGCCTCTTGGCTTTTTAGAAGTTAAATTGAATAACTTTGGCTCTAAATTGAAAAAAAAAAAACTTTTTTTTTTCTCACACAGCTGATCTGATTAAACACACATTTCACTTCTGGGTGTATCATTTAAAGCAAACTTGTGTCTGCTCCATGTCAAGTCAATGTGACGGCGCATTAGGGCCCAGAGGAAATTTGCTCCAAAAAAAGTCAGAAATTTTGAGATTAATCTCAGAGATTTTCTTAAAAAAAAAACAAAAAAAAAAAACGGAGAAATTTCGGAGTCTGAAAAGTCGAAAGTTTTCGATTTTTGGAAATGATGAGTTTCAAAAGTTCAATTTCTTTTTTTTTACTCCAGAACCTCAGAAATGTTTTGTTTTTTTTCTAGACAATTTCTGAGATTAATCTCAAAATGTCTTGAGTTTTTTGACAGAAATTTAATCTAAAATCAATTTAATTAATTTTTAAAATCTACAATGGCCCTATTACGCCGTCGCACGTCAACTCATGTAAAAACCAACATACAAAAAAATAACAACAAAAAGCTGAGTCACGCATGTTCTCTCTCCCAACGTTTCGTCTCTGTGTCTGTTCTTCCAGTCGGCCGTCTGGCGTGAGGAGGGAACGGACGAGAAGCTGAAGACGAGAGCCGAGGAGACGGAGGCGTCTGCACGCTTCCCGACGGGAACCTAAAGACGGAGCAGAGAAATCAAGAAGTTTCTGAATCGGAGAGACAAAAAAAAGAACGAGAGAGAGAGAAAAAAGAGAAAAGCAACAAAGCGGCGCCAAAATAATTGCACTTTTTCCTCCCTACGTCTGACATATTAACTGCTTTTTTGTTTGTTATTTTTCATCTTGAAGTGACTGAGAATTCACTAAGTAAAAAAAATGAGAATATATTTGTAAAGAGTTGACAGGCTCACCACTGGAAGAGCGCGTATGTGTATGTAACCACCCCCCCTCCCCTGCTGTATGTTCAGTCTGCTGTGTTGATTTGTTCAGTCCACATGTCTCAATCCCAGGCCTGTCCAATAAAACGTTACACCGCCCTCGCCCCCGCCCTCCACCACCGTCAGACATGCTGCAGCAGCAGACAGCTCAGCGGCGAATCAGCAAACAATCAATCAAAAAAAAAAAAAAAGTAAATCAGTGTGAACCCACTGACTTACACCTGATTTGTCAGCGTAAAACAATGAACTCTATGAATTCCCTCGCTCTGGCTGTAGATCTGTTGGTGTTTTCCTTGTAAAAAAAAGAAAACATAAGAGCAGATGTTTGTGTTGTAAAGAAGAAAACAAAAACTCGCTGCAAGTACTTAGCTGTGCCACCCAAAACCGATGCAAGGCAGCCACGCCATCTGCGCTAAATACTTCACACAGTCTGTTTGCTAAAGAAAAAAAAAAAAAAAACAAAAACATAATAATAAAAAAGGCAATAAAAAGCGCCGAAGTAGTTCAGACCATACCTGTGGTGACGTAATGCGTCTCTTCTTCAGAACCCAGCGGGGGATTGGCCGACAGCAAAGCCATCAGTTAAGCTCCACTGCTAGCTCCGCTAGCTCTTTAGATAAACTGGCACATCCGAATATCTAAAGACGCGCAGTGTGGATGTCTGTGCCCTAAAAGACGAGCCTTTAAATAACACAAACCTATAAAGGAGTAAAATATCTCCAACAAAAAATTATTGTAGTTGATCCATTAGGCACAGGAACTCTAGCTGCTGCGTTCCACCTTGTTCAGCTGCCATTTTGCTTTTGGTGTTTTCAGATTGTTTTCATCTTTTACTGACATTTAATGTGACAGGCCCACATGGTAAAAAGCAGACGGAAAACGATAACATGGTTGTCACTTTGTCCTCGGAAAGTTGTGCGCGTGTGTTCAGTCATCCTGGATTAATCCTTTGTAGAACAACACGTTTGTTTCTACCAGCTTTGAACATCTAAGAGTTGGAAATTCAAATCAACCAAGATTAAACTGTGACCATCTCTAAATATCAATTTTCAAGTCTTGCCCTTGATTCCAAATTTCATTTTTGTCTGGAGTTTGACTGGGACATTTTTACACACGAATATCCTTTGATTGTATCTCAGGCTGTTTGTTTCGTGTCGCCCTGCTGGATGGTGAGAATACTGGCTAGACGTAAGTAGCTCCATCAATTCGACCCGCTTCCCATGATGCTGCCGCCACCACGATGCTGCAAACCTCTGAGGTCTTCGGTTGGATTCCTAAATTGTGCGCAGAAAGACTTTATTGACTAAACAGGCGACTTCTAAACTCAGTCGATTGTGCCAGATTTTTATTTGAGAGTATTAGAGCAAAGAGGGGCTGGATGCAAAAAAAGCACACCACACTTTTCAGATTTTTACCTGTAAAACATTTGAAAACCATGCATTCTTTTTTTGTTTTTTACTTCCACTTAACCGTGAGTCAGTACTTTGAGAAGCCTGAAATTAGTGGATGTAAAGTGAAAGTATATGATTCATTTCAAGCCAAATAAAATAATTTAAATACTTGCATGCAATTGTGAGTTCCAAAAATGACCAATAGTGACATTATTGTGTAAGAAAATAGCCTTAGCTTTATCAGGTAGCATGATGGTGGATTAACAGTCGTCTGCGGAGCCAAGTATCAAAACGGCTTTTAAAAACGATGGGTTAATGAGGGAGAACAAAGTTTTCAGTTTGTTGTTGATTTGGTTAATTAGCTGGAGTCTCTATCAACGAATGAAGATTCTGGTTTTAAACGCAGGAAAAAAAAAAGAGAAACAACAATTTAAACAATGTGGCATTCGCGCACAAATTTCAATTTCATAAAACAAATACGTTTTCTGAGCATTTACTGTTGGTTCCTCCGGTGCCACGTGTCGGCGTTCATCCCTGAAACAATCGACAACATCCACCTTAAATCCGCCCCGCCTCACCTGATCCCGCTCTGGATGCAAAAACACACACAGCCAAAAAACAACGGAGCAGAGAGGGAAGAGATATTAAATCTTTTAGGAATTTGAAGCATAAAAATTCCTCCCCACATTTGGGAACAATTGGGTCTCACACTAGGAGAAACACGCTTTCGCTGCTGGAGTCTGGACGCTCGTGTCTGTGTGTTTTGAGTTTTTGTTTTGTTTGGTCCCCCTCACAAATATCTGCAGCGGCTCATGGACACGAAATGCTTTTTATTGTAAATATGTACGATAACCTTTTTGTTTGACGGTTTTACTAAATCCCACTACAGTGGCATGATTTTAAATGTACTTCACTGTCAGCGTAGCTTCTTGTAAAAAACACATCCCCTGTTTTTCTTCTCCTTCTTCTAACTCATTCACGCTTAAGTCCGTAGACTGGTCTGCTTTTTTTTTTTTTATCCGTGCTCTGCTTCATTTTGTGTCTGCCTTCATCACTGAACACCAGCAGGAATGTAAAACAGCAACTGGTGCTTACAATCAGAACGTCCGGTTATTTCCATTCTAACGTGAACTGAACACTTGTGCCAAGAACAAGAGAATAATCCCATCCTTCCTCGAGTCCTGTGCAGTTTCTCCTCCTGAGTGAACTTTTATTTTTTCCACCCTCCCATCCAGGTTAGAAACACAAAGCTTTTGTGTGTCTGCCGAAGTGCTTCCAGACGCAGCGAGCTGCAGATTGTTCGGAAACATCTTAAAAAGGAGCCAACAGGCTGACAATCAGCACAGATGGCAGTGGGATGTGTGTGTGTGTGTGTATAGAGGGGGGTGCTGCAGCTGGCTGTCACTCTGACTCCAACCATGTTTCAAAAGTGATTTTTTTTTTTTACTAAAGTTTGAAGAATGAGATCCGACTCAAAAATAATAATGATAATAATAATAATAATAATAATAATAATAAAGAAAAAGCACAAAATGATCTTATAAAGTGAATCCTGTCATTAGGCAGAAACATATAAAACTTATTTCAAGAGCTTTGCTCGTTTCTTTCCTGAATGTGCTATTATGAGAGAAAAAAAAAGTTTTGGCCTTAAATTGAAAAAACATCTGAACAGGTGTGGCATTCTTAACTTATAACAAAAACAGTAATAATACAATGTTGTTCATAACAACATCTGTTTAAACCATGACTAGTCTGGACAGTCGAAAGAGATTCCAGCAGTGGAGAGAAGGAGTTTTACACTGCCCCCACATGGTGAAGATGGGTAACTGCATTCATAAAACAATTCAAACGGTAAAACTGGCAATTTGCTTCTTCTTGGGTGAAGTCAAAACCGTATGTCTTAATGTAATACACATCAGATAATTATGGTAAACATCAAAAAGTCTAATGTATGAAATTTTACAAAGTGTTGAAAATATACCTACTCAACTAAATTAGTTAAGTTAACCTTTACTCCTTTTCCCCATTTCGTTCGTGCAGCTATGTTGAAAAGGAGCAACAACAAAAATAGAACTTGTTGGTGACTAACAGAACATCACTGAAATATTAAGAAACTATTGCTATGAGGTGTAAAGTAAATTTGACTGACAATGCTCGCCTTGGGGGAGAAGAAGCTAGGCTTGCTAGCTCTTGGATCTGCTAGCATGCTAGCTAATGTGAATTTTTCTGTCAAATTAGCTAAAAAGGGATAAAAACTTTCATTCTTGCTCCAACTCAGAAACTCTTAGCTTTTAATACATACGTGTTTATGACAGTTCACACAAACATATCCATCTAATCATTCTTGTTGGAACTGTATGATAAATTAAGCTAACAGCTGTCTGAATCACTTAAAATTCATATGTTGAAATGTGGTTTGTTGTAAAAAATAAAGCAGCCTCTACTGTAGGAATTTAACCATTACTGAACACTTAATTTACACACTAATCTGCTTGATTAAAATTTCAAAAATTTCTCGACTAATGTGTTTCCTAAAATTCATTTGTGTAGCGCATAGCACTAAATTTCTTTTTTTGGTGATTTTTTTCGTCAAACATGTTTTTTAAAAAATATCACGAGGAAATATTTTTAGAAAACCTCATGAAAAAAACAACAACAAAAACAAACATTGGGGAGGCACTGAAACGACAGATTTTTAGAGGACATTCAAGAAATAGTGACTGTGGCTAAAATTGTGCTTTATATTTATCATAAATCCCTTTGTCTACACGTCATATTTATAAGAAATAATATGAAAAGGCCAGCTGCTCCGAGGTTGACAGTACTGTTGAAGTAAAAGAAATACCACAAAAAAATTCACATATCATCCATATATGTATATAAAAAATACACGAATGAACAACCCAGACTCTTATGATTTAGTATAAATTAAATGGTGCAATATAATGATAAACATGGAAATCCCCTCTTCTATTCTTCTTTAAACTAATAACAACTCACTGCAAAAAACCCAGTCGTTTTCTTTCTTTTTTTTTTGACCGGATTGTTTGTTCATCTGATTTAGTGATGAGACTTCAAAGGTGCGGATGTTGTCTTTGCGTGATGGAGCAGAGGTTGCTGAAGAGGGCCAGTGTGTGTGTGTGTGTGTATGTGTGGGTGGGTGGAGGGATCGTAGATGAAACCAGAGCCAGGAAGCAGCTGCAGTACATCTGTCTTGCTCTAACACATGTGGCATTTGACTTCTAGTGTGAAGTTCAAAAGAGTTTTATAATGACGCAGCTGCTTTAGGATCTCTCTGTGTGTGTGTGTGTGTGTGTGTGTGTGTGTCGGGCTGGGGGTGTGTGCTCTTATTCGTTACCGTTTGGGTTAAGGGTAGGCAGGTTGCGGAGGGCCTTCAGAGCTGACTGATGAATTTGGAGCATCGACAGTGATGTGTTGGCAGTACAGGTGCAGCATAATGGTCCAGGGAGTCATGGGCCTTAACACACGCTGACCGTGTCAAATCAGCAGGTTTTGGAGCAAAAACCTGTTTGTTAAAACAACAACAAATATCAAACACACCGTGTACGTATCAATTCGTACGTTGAATGCTGGCCTGTCACAATAACAAAATTTGCCAGATGGTAAATTGTCCAATTAGTTATTGTCAGGGATGGCATAGTTATTTTGAAAAAGCAACTTTAATCTGATTACTGATTACTCTTTGAAAAAGTAACTTAGATTACTGACTACTTGACTTGGAAAGTTACATTAAAAGTAACTTTTTTAGTTACTTTCTGCATCTGTTGCCAATAATGTTCCACCACCTGTGAAAATTGCATCAAACTTTGCCAATAATGAAAGTTATTTTATGATGGTGATATCAACAATGTGTCTCCACTAATAAGGTTGATAAGATAGTTTAATGGTTACAACAGTACAAAAATAAAAACCTTTAGTAACTTTTGCATGTTTTTGTGTGTTCCACTGTTGTCTGGAAAACAATAACCAGGATTTAGACTCCCTCACCCTCCCAGCCCCAAGCGTCCAGGTTCTGTGTTACGGCCCTGCACTGTTAGACCTTTTATTGTAATTTTACCATTCTACAGTACCTTTACTGTTATGATATTTCACAGTTAATTTTTACTGTGAGTGTGCTTTACAGTTATAACTGCATTACTGTAAATGTAGTTTATAGTATAATACAGTAATTGTATTTTATAGTAAAGCTGGTCTACTGTAAACTTGTTTCACAACATAATGTCAGAGTTTTACTGTAAATTAAAGTTTACATTTTTTTAAGATAAGAATATTTTACCATAAACCGAAAAATTTCATAAAAGAAATTTTAGTCCAAGTACTGTGAATAACAGGTATTTATTTTCAGCAGATTTGTAGAAATAAAATCCATTTACATATTCGCAATGTCATAAAGAACAATGTCACAATACAATATAATGTGCTATAAAACAACGAAACCATAGAACACATTTCCTACATCAGAAGAACTTTTATTCCATTCGTCAAACAAAATCAGTGGGATCCATCTTGTGGAAGCTGAACTGTAAAGAATAAGACAGACAATGTGGGAGGTCATGAGATGGTCAGGAAGTTATCTACATTTTCAAATCGACAGGAAGGTTGACAAATTAAGCTGAAGTGACAATGTTCAAATGCATAAAATCTTTGTCATAAAGCAGCATTAAGTTGATAATTTGTTTTAAAAAAAAATCAATTGGACTGAAGTGATAATAGAAGCTGCATAAACAATGAGCAGGACTGGCTTCACTTCAGGGTTTTGGATTGTTTATGGCAAAAGCAGTCAGTCAGTCTTCAGTAATTCAAAAGATTGCGTACTACAAATGTCCCCAAGGGGACGATGAAGTACAACAATCTTTTTAGTCATTTTGTTGGTGCTGACGGATTACTGCAAAGGTGTGCCTAATAAACTGAAAACTGCATAGTATAAAAATACACCACACTTAAACGACTACACACTTATACATTTCTGTGATTTATTAAGAGATGCAGCGACATCCACTTTTTACCACGGACACAGAAAAGATGCAGGCTACTCTAAAGGGCTATTGTGTAGGAATCACATGCCATTTATAAATAATCATTAAAATCATATTAAAAAGGCTAAAGTAAAGTCAGAACATGCAAGATAGGAGGAAAAGACAACAAAATAATAAACATTTACATTTGGTAAAGTACTAACCTAGTTGGAAGTCCTCCATTCAAATTCAGCAAGTCGTTGGAAGAAGGTGGTGATCTGGGAGTTGACTCTGACTACTTTCCTCTTGACAAGACTTCCCGCCTTGCGGCTTGTACCGACTTTGGCTGTGCATTTGGTACCAACATCTGGATTGATCCTCACAAAGAATCTTTTAACAGAAATAAAATATATTAATTGTATTTTTTTAATGAAGACGTACAATACAGCAATCAGTTATGGTTCTTCATCATCAGTCAAACTGTCATTAAATTTAATTCATAAATGGCTTGGTGTAGAGTACTTACCGTTGTATCATCTCCAGCGTGGTGGATGCTGACTCCTGATACTCCAGATTGAAGACGTAATATGACCCAAAAAAGACAGCAAGGACGCTGGCAAAATCATGTAGTTGGTCTGGCTCGAAAAATACCTTCTCCTCCATACTGACCATCCACCGGGTTGCAGACATCAAGCTATTTCCTAAAATAGACAAACCCTTGTCAGGCTAACGCTAGTGAGTAAAAGTACAGACTACCATAACAATTACATACATTGCTACAAAAAAATTATAGTGATAGAAAATATTCCTCTTACCAAGCATGATTACCCTTGGTGTAGTGGGTAAGGTCATTTCCATTTCCAAGAACAAAGTTAGAATTCATCCTTGCTGACCTACGTAGCTAATCTGCACTTTTAACATCTGCAAGGTCATGGTTTAAACAAATGAACAGTCATTAGATGTAAAAAAAAAAAAAAGAGAAGGGGGGGAGGGTCAATTATCAGTTAAGGTTATATTGTTCGACAAAGGATGTAGCAACAATGCTAACAGACACTCAGCACTGAGCTCATCTCAACCCAAAGCCGCTCGAGGAAGATTAAGCGGCAAAAGTCAAGCTAAAACCTTCAACGGTAAAATTAGCACCTTAGCTAATGTTAATTCAGAACCAGCTCAAAAAATAACCATCATATTTTCCTTTCTTTCACCTCATTTACAGACACGTAACTTATAAGGTTGCAATATGCCAGTTATATAAACCACCAGAGTTAGTAACGTAAAGGTAACGTTATTTTACCAGGCTAACCAGCACAAACGAGCTCATGCTATCATGCTAAGTTATAGCATGATAGCTTGATGCTATAAGCTACGTTAACTCCATCTAAAATGTACATTTCCAGACTAGGTTTTGGCTTCAAACAGTTTTCTAAGACGTGGTTTTTTACCTGTCTTGAAGAGCTGAAGCAGTGTGAGCCCACAGCACGGAGACAGAGCTGCACTTGCACTTGGAGAGAAAAAGCTGGTTGGAAGCGAAGCTATGCTTGATGACGTAGTTAGATAAACTGCATGTTAATGTTAGCTAGGATGTGAAAAGAACAAAAGTACATTCTCTCTTTCTGCCTTAAAAATATGTTAACCACTAAAGGAGTAAAAATACAGAAACAGGGAACCACGATGAAGCAGCTATGATGACCGTTGGACATCAAATATAATTCTTACTGTATATTATAAGTACAGACCACTACTGTAATGTGTAAACAGTAAATTACTGCAACTTCAAAACATACAGTAAGTTACTGTAATACTATGTACTATACCCATAATGCAATGCAAATTACAGTAACTACTTGTAAAGATGTCTTATGGTAGTTTTACTGGGCATTTTGTGGTATTTAACTGTAGAAAATACAGCAAAGGCTAACAGTGTGCGTTTGCAGCTCACAGCGCTCCTCCTGCGGCTCCACAACTCAGATGGCTGCACAGATTTGTGACACCTATTTTAATAATAATGACTATAACGGCGTTTGGTTGCATAACGTTAATTTATGGCTGTTTTCACGTTCATTGCGCTGTTCATGTTAGTCTCGATGTTTGCGGTTTTCTGGAGCGCCGCGCGAAGCTCGACGGGGTTCGCAGCAAATATTTTAACTTGATATTAACAAAGACACAGCGGGACGGATCATCCGGGACACGATTCACCTGGAAGGTGGGTCCAGATAGATTCTGGGTCTTATTATGTGTATCCGCTTATTTCCAAGCCCAAAAAAGCAACTTCACGTTCTAAACGGAGCCCAAAAAAAGCGCAACCCACGACTCATTACATTTGCAAGCGACATTAGAAATAACAAGCCCAAAGCTGCTTATAATAATCAGACTTGACAGAAACTCAAAATAGTTCCTGATTTTCCAGCAACAAAATGCGCATCTCCCTCCTCCCTCCATTGTTTAAGTTTCTGATCAGCTGATAAATGTCGCGTAGAAACGGCGGTCGCTCCCCAAGACGCGCAGAGGAAATAAAATTACATTACTAAAGAAAATAGTAACGCACAGTGATTTGGATAAGTAACTTTAATCTGATTACAGGATTTGGAAGAGTAACGCGTTAGATTACTCGTTACTGGGGGGAAAAAAGTGGTCAGATAAGACAAAGTGACGAGGTAGCGCAGATCCTCAGAACACTTGCAAGCCGATTACGTCATAGCTCTGCACGTATTCTTGTGCTGATGCGTCATAGTTTGTGATGTCACTAGCGCTTTGTTGTGTAACAGGTATATAACTCCTGTTGGTAAAATTCTACCTCATTCTGAGTTACTACAAGAAGAAGAGGATCTGCGTTCAGCAAAATGGCTCCCAAAGATTTGATAAGAGAAGATCTCCAAGTCTTAGTGGAAGACAATGTAATTCCTGCAATAGAGGAATATTACCACCAAGTCCGGTGGGAAGACTGGGAGGATCTGACAACAGGATACGAGTACATCAAAGAGAACACTAAATATCTCTTGAAATACCTGACGACCGTGTTTCAAGATGCAGTATCGGACCTGATTGAGTACCAGAAGTTCTCATATGAAGACTTGAAAGCAAAATTTGGAAATTTGATTTCTCAGGCCTTCGTCTGGGCTATGGGCTTTGATGACACCGTTGAAGAGGAGTGCACGGAGATAATAAACATGCTTTTCTTAAAGCATGTTGTTTCGATGGTGACACCTCCGTTGGACGATGAAGACCCCATCGAGTGGCTGAAGGTGGAGCTAGAATTTAGTTCTCTCCTGAATCCTGTCATCTGGTTCGTCCAGAAACTGTTTTCTATCAGGAAGTCATTCGAGGCATACCAAAAAGACGGCGTACGGCTTTTTGTTAAGTCGTTGATGTCTAAAGGAATCAGGGAGTCAAAGACACCCTGGTGTCTTAGTTTCCTGAAAGACACTCAAGATCGTATTGTCGACAAAATCTGTGCTGAATTTGAGGGACGGCTGTACAATATCCAGCGGAAATGGATTCCTGCCTTGAGCAAGAAAGTTTTTAGTGATCTCACTAAAAACTTTGAGTGTTCTGCTGGATGGACGCTGTCCTTCATGGAGCACGAGGTAGTCGACGATGTGATAGTGTCATGTCTTGAAAGGCACCTGATAAAACGGCAGGAAAAAAGGGGCAGCTTTATTAAAAGGATTTTTTCTAGCGCTGTTAAAAGCTTGAGAAACTATTTCTCTAAGTGAGATTCCTCTCTGTGCCTCCATCGGTCACGGACCCATGATGCCTCTCTGTGGTTCCGTCAATTCTGGCCCAAAGAAGCCTCCACACTCAACATCCGTTTCCAGCGACAAGGTCCCTTAGCCCTCCGCTAGTCCCAGAGCCTCCTGCTGTGGAGCCTCCAGCTGTGGAGCCTCCAGCAGTGGAGCCTCCAGCTGTGGAGCCTCCGGCTGTGAAGCCTCCGGCTGTGGAGCCTCCAGCTGTCGAGCCATCAGCTGTGGAGCCTCCAGCTGTGGAGCCTCCAGCTGTGGAGCCATCAGCTGTTGAGCCTCCAGCTGTGGAGTCATCAGCTGGAACGACCAAACTAATTTGGATAATTTTGAACTGAGATGTATCGCAGAGACTTTAGGTAAGATTGAAATCTATAATCTACCCGACCTAAAACTTTCTGTATCTGAATTTTCTTTTCCCGTGTTGCTTTGGAAGGGCTGCATGTTTCCAATCTCCTTGAAGAAATGTAAACATAACGCTCCTTCCCACCTCACCCCTCCTGCCATGGCCCTGTGACGTCTTTGTTTTGCCCTTTGTTTTGTCTGAATGTTACCATTTGCCCTAATGCGTCCTTTCCTCTTTTTTATTTTATTTTGTTAGAAACTGTGTAGTACTCACTGTTAACCCAGAAAAGGATTATTTTAGTTTATTAGTAATATTAGAAATTGTGGAGTACGCACTATTTAGATCAATATTATATAGGCGAGAAATGGAATCAGAATCAGAATAACTACAAACTACGACTCCTGTTCTCCCAACCCAGAATTAGACCAGAGGATATTTAGTAACCTGAACAGGATCAACTAGTTTACATCCTTTAGATCAACATTAGATTCTTTTTCTTCTTTTGCTCTTTCCTTCGGTTTGTTTCCTTTTAAATCCTGTAAAGCACTTTGTATTATTGCCTTGTTGCTGAAAATGTGCTATTTAAATAAAATTACCTTTACCTTCAGCTGGCGAGCCTCCGGCATTTATACAATTATTATTACTTATTGTTTAAAAAGAGCTGCACAGAGATTGCATGTTCTCCCTGTGCATGGTGGTTTCTCTCCGGGTACTCCGGCTTCCTCCCACAGTACAAAAACATCACTGTTAAGTAAATTGGTCTCTCTAAATTCTCCCTAGGTTTCAGTGTGTTCACCACCACTGGAGATAAGCACCAGCATCACTCGTGACCCCTGTAGGGATAAACGTGTAAAATAGTGGATGGATGGATTATGTAAAAAGTTCACGTGTTTCAGGAACTAAATTGTTTCCCCCACAAAACTTGCTAAGCCTGGTGGTTGGGACACTCGGCAGTCATTCATTCAGCGGCCCGCCGAGTTTTTAGGTTAAAAAATGTTTAAAGTTGACAGAAAATTTGAAAATATCACTTGATGGTTGTGTGTCATTAACAGACTAGTAGATTAATACGTGAACACCAACTATAAAGTCTTAAAAAGGTTCTGATTAAAAAACTAAAATAAATAAACAGTGCTAAGCCTGGTGGCCCGCCAGGCTTATAAAACACTGGGGGAAACCCTGATATTATATTAATTATACACAGACTCACATTTATATATATACAAATATATATATATATATATATATATATATATATATATATATATACAGATTCACATTTGTGAGTCTGTATATAATTTTGAAAACCCCCCCAAAAAACAACCAAACATTTAATACAGAAATGTGGGCATAATGAAAAATATATTCACTCCATCCTCAAAGGTTACCATATTTTCCTCACTATGAGGCGCACCACATTATAAGGCGCACCTTCAATGAATGGCCTATTTTAAAACTTTTTTCATATATAAGGTGCACCGCATTATAAGGCGCATAGAATAGACGCTACAGTAGAGGCTGGGGTTACGTTATGCATCCATTAGATGGAGCTGTGATAAAGGGAATGTCAACAAAATAGTCAGATAGGTCAGTCAAACTTTATTAATAGATTACAAACCAGCGTTCTGAAAACTCTGTTCGTTCCCAAAATGAACAAACATCTGTTTTATTATTTTCCCCGAGGTAAAGTCAGTGACGTGGTATTTTCGTGACACAGTTTATCTTTTAACAGCAGCAAGGTATAACATATAGTGGAGGGGAACTTTTCCTCGATTCAATAGACACGTAAAAAACAGTCTGGTACTGTTACGGTAAATCAAACGTTAGTGCAATCATAATATATATCCACTTCCGCACCATTGATTGGTTCATGTTAAATTCTCTCGCTGCTGCTCTATTCACGTGTTCTACTGCGTCACTGATCGCCTTGAGCTTAAACTCTGCGTCGTAAGCGTGTCTCTTAATAGGAGCCATTTTGGGGTCTAAACACAAAACCCAGTGTGCACCGCGCGCTTCTTCTTCTACGGGGGAAAATGAAGTCGGCGGCTGCTTACCGTAGTTGTGAGACCTGCTGTGGCTCAATATTGGTCCATATATAAGGCGCACTGGATTATAAGGCGCACTGTCGGCTTTTGAGAAAATTGAAGGTTTTTAGGTGCGCCTTATAGTGCGGAAAATACGGTATTTACTTTTCTATAACTACAAAAAGTAGTGGGGGAAAAAGGGGGCTAAATGTCTTTTACCCCCCTTTCGCCCCCAGCCTCCAGGTTCTGCTTTACGGCCCTGTGTTTGCTGTCCTCCTGCGGCTCCACAACCCAGACAGCTGCACAGATTTGGGACATTTATCCTAATATTAATTATTATAATGGCGTTTAGATGCGCAACTTTACGGACACGTTCATTTGTGGCCGTTTTTACGTTTATTGTGCTGTTCATATTAGTCTCAATATCTGCTGTTTTTTGGAGCGCAACGCGAAGCTCAACGTCATTCAGTTAATATAAATATATTTGTATCTATACATATATTTATATTAACTGAATAAACAAAGACACATATGAACATTTCCCTGTTCATCCAGGAAATGGTGGACAGCAGGGAGAGCCTGACTAAAACCACCCAGATGTCGGTCAACATCTGGGTCTTATTTTGAGTCTCCGCTTATTTCCAAGCTCAAATGAGCAACTTCACGTTCAAAAACAAGCCCAAAAAACCGCAACCCGCGACTCATTAGGTTTGCTAGCAAGGTTAGAAAAAAACAAGCCCAAAGTCACTTATAATAATCGGACTTGACAGAAACTCAAAATAGTTCCTGATTTTCCAGCAACAAAATGCGCATCTCCCTCCTCCCTCCATTGTTTAAGTTTCTGATCAGCTGATAAATGTCGCGTAGAAACGGCGGTCGCTCCCCAAGACGCGCAGAGGAAATAAAATTACATTACTAAAGAAAATAGTAACGCACAGTGATTTGGATAAGTAACTTTAATCTGATTACAGGATTTGGAAGAGTAACGCGTTAGATTACTCGTTACTGGGGGGAAAAAAGTGGTCAGATGAGACAAAGTGACGAGGTAGCGCAGATCGTCAGAACACTTGCAAGCCGATTACGTCATAGCTCTGCACGTATTCTTGTGCTGATGCGTCATAGTTTGTGATGTCACTAGCGCTTTGTTGTGTAACAGGTATATAACTCCTGTTGGTAAAATTCTACCTCATTCTGAGTTACTACAAGAAGAAGAGGATCTGCGTTCAGCAAAATGGCTCCCAAAGATTTGATAAGAGAAGATCTCCAAGTCTTAGTGGAAGACAATGTAATTCCTGCAATAGAGGAATATTACCACCAAGTCCGGTGGGAAGACTGGGAGGATCTGACAACAGGATACGAGTACATCAAAGAGAACACTAAATATCTCTTGAAATACCTGACGACCGTGTTTCAAGATGCAGTATCGGACCTGATTGAGTACCAGAAGTTCTCATATGAAGACTTGAAAGCAAAATTTGGAAATTTGATTTCTCAGGCCTTCGTCTGGGCTATGGGCTTAGATGACACCGTTGAAGAGGAGTGCACGGAGATAATAAACATGCTTTTCTTAAAGCATGTTGTTTCGATGGTGACACCTCCGTTGGACGATGAAGACCCCATCGAGTGGCTGAAGGTGGAGCTAGAATTTAGTTCTCTCCTGAATCCTGTCATCTGGTTCGTCCAGAAACTGTTTTCTATCAGGAAGTCATTCGAGGAATACCAAAAAGACGGCGTACGGCTTTTTGTTAAGTCGTTGATGTCTAAAGGAATCAGGGAGTCAAAGACACCCTGGTGTCTTAGCTTCTTGAGGGACACTCAGGATCGTATTGTCGATAAAATCTGTGCTGAATTTGAGGGACGGCTGTACAATATCCAGCGGAAATGGATTCCTGCCTTGAGCAAGAAAGTTTTTAGTGATCTCACTAAAAACTTTGAGTGTTCTGCTGGATGGACGCTGTCCTTCATGGAGCACGAGGCAGTCGACGATGTGATAGTGTCATGTCTTGAAAGG